>NC_073303.1:84114465-84443288 GCF_027595985.1 Sorex araneus | reverse complement strand
CACATGAGGAAGGTAAGGTAATATTTATAGTTAAACAACTTTACCTGTCAGTTGTTTGGCATGGTGAAGATATGAGGTTAATCATAAACATTAACAATCATATCAAAGGATATTGGGGCTGGAGCAATAGTACAGCAGGTAGGGTGTCTGCCTTGCATGTGGCCGACCCAGGTTCAATTCCCAGCATCCCATATGGTCCCCCGAGCACCTCCGGGAGTGATTCCTGAGTGCATGAGCCAGGAGTAGCCCCTGTGCATCGCCGGGTGTGACCTAAAAAGAAAAAAAAAATCATATCAAAGGATGCTAGAGCAATAGTCCAGCAGGTAAGGGCTTTGCATGTGGTTGTCCCAAGTTCGTGCCCCAGCATCCTATATGACCTCCTGAGCACTGCCAGGAGTGAGCCTTGAGTTCGGAGCTAGGAGTAAACGCTGAGCACAGCTAGGTGTGGTCCCCAAACAAAACAAAGAAGAATGATATCAAAGAAAATAAGATGCCAAAGTATAGATTACATTATATCATGGATAATATTATGTACATAAAATATGTAACAATCTTGACAAATAGTGATATGTGTAGTACCCTTTCTATGAATTCCATGTTTTAATTCTGACAGAATATTTTTTGTTGTTGAATTAATGAATTTCTGTAGTTCTGACCAGAATGTAAGGTGATATTTTTATTTAATTTGGGGACCATAGGAAAGTAGAACAAGCAGAATTTGAACTTCACACCATCAGTGATATGACCAGTTTCTTTGCTGAACTAATAGTTTTAAATATTGGAAAACTTTATCCTCCCTTTGTGTACAGATATATGAGAGTGCCTGCGCATTTGTGTATGTGTGTATGCACATGCACTCATATAAATTATTGCCATTGTGATGGCTATAGATATTTCACAATTTTATGTTTAAAAATTTTCCATTGCTTTCTTAAATATAGACTGTCAATAATGTCAGAGCCTAATTTTTAGCATTTGCCTATTACTTTGGTGTAAATACTTCAACTGTGATCAATTTGTAGTACAACTTGTCCATCACATAAATCAAATATGCACAAATGACCTCAGAAGCATAAAGTAAAATATCGGAGAGCCTCCCTCTAACTAACACCCAATCTTAATCCAAGGTCAAGATAGTCCCTAGGGGGGCTGGAGCGATAGCACAGCGGGTAGGGCGTTTGCCTTGCATGCGGCCGACCCGGGTTCGATCCCCAGCATCCCATATGGTCCCCCAAGCACCGCCAGGAGTAATTCCTGAGTGCAAAGCCAGGAGTAACCCCTGAGCATAGCTGGGTGTGACCCAAAAAGCAAAAAAAAAATAGTCCTTAGGGCAAAAACAGTTTAGGTCTAAGAATACAAATGGATGGTAAAAATGCTCCCAGGAAAGGAGAAAATAGACTACAGGAAAAGCAGAAATGTACCCAGGAAAGAATAGGATAAATAGTTTAGAATCTTCTGGATGTAGTGTTCAAAAGGACAAAAATAGAGTAGGAAACTATCATGACCCTTACTTGAAGGGTACATGATGATTGGCTGTGTGAAATATCTGGATTTCTTTTCTTAATGTATCCATTGCATTTTGATCTTCTTACTAACTGTTCTTAATGTTTCCATTAGCTTAAACAGTAACTTACATGTTGAGAACCAGGTAGGTAAGGGACATTGTAGTAAATAAATGCCCAGCAAGTGCACTCAGACTTGGACAGTCTTTGTGTCTGTGTGTTTGTGTCTTTCTGTGTTTATCTCATTCTCTGTGACCAACCCCACTGGCAGTAGGTCAAAGTGCAAACCAATTTGCTTTAGACCTAAACATTCAAATTATTAGGAATGTTTTCTTTTATTCCTAGGCTCTAAAATTTTGACAACTATTTCTAATATGAATTACTACAATTTAAGTTTATGCTATTTATTTTTTCATTATCACTGTGTGTAATAACTGGCTGACAAAATTTCTAAAAAAAAATTGAGTCTCTAAACTATATAGACAAACTCTAGGATACCCCTTGGTAGTGATTCCTTATCTAATATATTTTCCATGTAAATCAGCAGTCCTTGTTTTTTCATTCAAAAAGATGTGTGTTTTTTTCATTCAAAAAGATGCACACTCACACACACTTTAATCTTTTCATCACTGTTTCAGGATGGAAGTCAAAAAGGAGAAATAGATGTGGATGTTGGGAGGAGAATGACATTCACAGAATATATTTGCAGAATCTGTGCGCTAGTGGTTCGAAGTGACTGTGTGGGTCACTAAAAGATGAACCATTAGTTTCTGATAAAAGTTAAAGAAACTGGAGAAAGCCTTTTGTTATCTTAGTCTCATTGCACTGAAATAACTTCCCACAGTGAAACTTAGGACTGGAAATGTAATTGGAGAGAATTTACCATTTTGAGGATGGTGTGTGCAGATGAACATTTGTTGGCAAAATCTTCCACTTCTTTTTAATGTCCTCATCCTACCCGACATTTGCTTTGTGATTTTTACCCCCAAGCAAGCTTGTGTGTGTGCTGCTCATTTTATGTATGTGTTCCTAATTCTGATAGATGCACTTAAGGAAAATACAAAAAACATAAATACGTGTTGGTAGAAAACTGCAAAGTAAATCTTTTTGAACTTTACATAACAACTTCAAATAACCCAGGAACTTTTCGAACAGATGCTTTGGGGACAAGTGGTTTCTTTGGGTATGTTGAAGAATCGTTCGTATTCTATCTGTATAATGTAGACATTAAATAGAAAGATTTGATCAAATAGTTTTAATAAATTTATTTAGTTGCTCCATTTCACTTGCATATATTTTTTTCTTTTATATTTTTGGTTTTTGGGCCACACCTTGTTATGCTCTGGATTTACTCTTGACTCTGTTCTTACGAATCAAATCCTAGTGAACTTGAGGAACCCTATGGGATGCCAGGGATCGAATTCAGGTTGTCTGGGTGCAAGCTACATGCTTTACCAGCTGTACTATCTCTCTCTGCCTTAACATATTTTCAAAGAACTAAGATGTAGTCTGCCAGGCATGTCAGGGTTGTGTCCCTGTAGTGACCTCAGTAAAGTGTAACCCAAGTGGGTAGGGAGTGTTACCACACTGCTGTCTCCATATTCTTGACATGACAGAGGTCAGATCATGAGCTTGTCCCTCATGTTTAACACAACTTGTTCCTAAATACTGTTTCACTAGAGAGATTTATGGATCTTGCATCACTTCAAGGCAAGTGAAAGCCATTTTTCTATTGAGTAATAATCAGTGCAATAGAATATAAAAGCTATCATTTTCTATATATTCGACACTGATAGAAAACTTAGAAAGATTTATCAAAATAGCAAAGCATGTCATAACACACTAATGGACCATATGATTTTATTTTGGAGAACATCGACTCAGAAAGAAGACTCACTTTTTTTTCTTATGGTAAAACTTAACTTTCTGTATCACAGTCAAACCAGCTTCTGAGAAAACATGGCTGTAACACTATAATGCAGAGATGAAATGTATTGGCAGATGTCTGAAAGATAGCGATGCCATGAACGTGCTTTTAAACTAAGCTTTTGTCTTTTTCATTTCTTTGTCACCCTCATTCTTGGGCTGTGCTGGGGAGCACATTTTAGGGGATTGTACTCAGGAGTGTGGAATAAAATTGATGTAAATTCTCAACTTCACTCAGGCAAAGCAAAATCTTTATTTACTAGACCACTTTATTTCGGAGCTAAATCCCTGGACTCCTTTAAACTAAGTTCTATGAAGTGTACCATTCACTTGTCAAGGATATTTGACAGTGGATGCAGAAGTGCGTTTCTTTTGCTATATAGATGTACTAATTCTTTCTCTTTAATGTGTTCTTCAGTTTAATAGCTAATTCTTTTCTCTTGTGCAATCAAATTTTTATAATTTACTTTCCATTTTTATATCTAAATTTCTTGTCTATGGCTCATCTCATGAATCTTAGAAAGATGGAGAAATTAAAATATGGCCTATAATGAAACTAGGTGTAATGTGATTGGTGTTGAAATCATTATAATATTGTGCATTAGCTAATTTTCCACAAATGCAGATGCTCTTATAGCTCTCTTATTACTTGAGCATATATTCAGAGCCTTGAATTTGCTAAGGAAATATGGTATTGTTACAGGTTGAATACATCCAGTACCTATGTTGAAGGCCTAACTCCAGTATCTAAGTATCTGCTTTCATTTAGAAAAGGTCAGTGTAAAAGTAACTGGTGAAGTAAATATGAGAACATATTGGACTAGGGTGGTTCCCGATTCCAGTTTGATTTATATCTTGGTATAAAAGGGAAAGTGGTGCATAGACATGAAGAGAGAAAAATGTCATGTGAAGATGGTAGTAATAGTCTGGGTGATTCTGAAGACCTTTGATTTTTGTCTTCATGCATTTGTAATGGCACTACATAGAGAGTGAAGGAAGGCAAAGATTTCCAGTAAACCATCAGAATTTAGGGGAAGTCATGAAACATTCTCACAGCCATCATGCGTATCTTATATCTAGACTCCTATCTTCTAGAACTGCTGCACAGTATCTTTTGTGGTATAAGTCCACTCAGTAACTTATGCTCTGGTAACCCAAGTGAAATCAAATATGTCTTTCTTTGTGTGTGTGTGTTTGTGTGTGTGTGTGTGTGTTGGAGGATGCAGTGGTTGGTTTATACCCAGCAGTGCTCATAGGCTATTCCTGGCTCTGCACAAGGGTGATTTCTGATGGTGCTCAGGACACATATAATGCCAGAAGTTAATGAGGGTTGGCCACATGCAAGGAAACTCTTTAACTGCTGTACTATCGCTTCAGTCTCTAGGTCTTTTATTTTTGTTTTCCATAGGGCACTGCTCATGTTTTTATGTGTATGTGTGTGCATTTAGTTTTTTGTGGGTGAGAAATGTAAGCTGTTACTGGATTTCAAGTCCACAAAGGGCAAAGACTTATTCACAGAATCTTCTACTATACTCTGCCAAGGGTAAGAACGCTATAAATATTTTGACAATAAATTAATGCATAAGCATGTAGTTAAATATTATTAAGAGGTTTTTAATATGCCGGTCATTTCTTTAGAAACTTTATATGTATTAAATCATGTAGTTCTTATAACCAGTATTTGGAATGTTAAGACATTGAGGCTAAAAGAATTTACTGATATGCCAAAGACCCTACTGCAGGTAGGCAGTGGAGCCAGGATTTAGATTCGAGTCTGTAACCTTCTTATTGTATTTTGTGCTTCCTGTACTTGAAATAATCAGCAACACATGATAAATATTTATAGAATCTCTGAACATTGTATGTACAGGTGTGCACAATTCTAATTCAGATCTATTATTTTTTTCCTTTGGGTCACACCCATCGTACTCAGGACTTATTCTGGGTTTTTGTGCTCAGAGTTCACTTTTGATAGGGGTTGGGGGACCAGATGTGGATGCTGAGCTCAAACTCTGGTTGGCTGCATGCAAGACGCGAACCCTATCTACTTTACTATCTCTCTGACTCAGAGATCTAGTTTCTAAAGAGTTTGTTCTGTGTCAGGGTTGTAGTTTGGCCTCAGAACAATACTGATGAGATGATACTGGAAATGGAACACCAACAGATTTAATTCAAAGAGAATCTATCGTATCATTCCAGAGAGTTATAGTATCATCTGACTTTTGCTTTAAAATTTTTAACAGATGAATGAATGCATATTAGAGGGAAATAAAGGAGGAAGTGAGAGATTAGACAGGACACTTTTCTTTATTCTGAGCAAGAGGTAATCTGAATATGAGTGTTGCATTAATAGAACAAATGGGGAAAATGATGGTTTTAAGACAGGATTGTGGAATAGAAAGTTTAGGACTTCCTGAGGGGTGTCCTATGATCCTTGAGTAATAGAATGCACTATGGTGCTTTCTGCTTAAAGTAGGAAAATTGGGCATTGTGCCATGAATATGGAACAAGTGTTTGAGTGGAAATATGAGGGTTCTGTTTTAGACACATTAATATTCTGACACCTAAAACCAGCTAGCTGTCAGATGAATGAACTTGGAACTCAGAGGATAAGATTGTACTGAATAATCTGAGCCAGAATTATAAACAATATTGTGAGTAAAAGTCAGGGTGATAGACTCAAAAGAGAGTATATGCTCTATAACAATTGAATCCAAAGAAGGATTAAAAGTTTTCAAAGTATAAAGTTGAAAAGAAACAAATTTTAGAAGCATATTTATTATTTATTTTATTATTTCATTTTCATAGTATTATAGATTTTTTAATTCTAATTTTAATTAAAAATTTTTATTCGGTTCACTTTGATGTATATTTTTGTTTTCCCCATGTTTTTTCCCCTAAGAGAATAATTCTTATCATGAGTTTCAGAAATAAATTGCCTTTGGTATCAAGGACTTCTATAGTACTGTTCTACTTAAAACTTAATTACATTGCCATGTTTCCACTTTTCTCCACAAATTTTCTAATGACATTTTTGGTCTCTGATAAATATTTAAATAATTATTCAGATGCTGTAAGGGAATAGCTTAAGTATAATAAATTTTAAATTGATGTTATGTCATGGAGAAAAAATACTAATATGAACATGGATAGTTCTGTACAAGAGATCAGAACTGTCAATGTATATAGAGAAAAGTACATAAAGAAAAGGACAGATTGCATATGTAAAGTGTGACTCTTTCCTCAAATAGTTTAATCCATTGAAATATATCTTTTCTAGCAAAGGAACTTCAGATATAGAATTACTCAATAAGATGAAAATTAGAATAGATCACACATATGTTTGACGACTTTCAAACAGGACAATAAATACTTAAAGTATCTATCTCTCCTTTATCCCAAGGTTTCAGCACAATAATTGTTCTGGGAAGAAATGCAGAGCAATCATAGAACTAGAAAGAGTGAGGAATCCAGCAAGATAAGAAACAGAGTTTATTCAGCTAGCTGTGTGCTCTGTGCACTCCACAAAGGTGTTCTGTGCACAACTGATAGTCAACCCTTATTCTCTACTCTCTGAAAGTTACTGTGAAGTCCACTGAATTTTAGATTCCCATATGAGAGTCAGTTTGTTATTTATTATTTTTATAGAAGTGGTATAAGATAGAGTTAATTGTATTAATTGTTTTAATACAATCCCCCCATTTTCCAGTAGCCAGGCGGTCACACCCAGAAACTGCCCCCAGCGCCCTGTAATCCCATCAATAACCAACATCCAGGGACTGTAAAATGAAACTCCCAGAAGAGAGCGACACAGAGTCTCTTGCCCCCGCACCTGGCTGGCTTCACCGGGGCCCCTCGGAGGGGGTGGGTTTAGTTTCCCTCCCTGCCCTGAGCAGAGCCCCGGCAGCCAAAGACCTCTGGAACCCAGCCACATCCATGCTCAATTAAGGTCCTTCTCCACAGGTTTGGATGAGCGTCACGCATGAAGGAAGAGGCAGAGGAACCAGGTGTGCTGGACCTGGGCTCCAAGCCTGCTTGGATCCGGACTGGGCCTCTTATGCCTAGATCCCCCATTTTCCAGTAGCTAAGTGGTCACCCCAGAAACTGCCCAGTGTAATCCCATCAATGGCCAACATCCAGAGACTATAAAACCAAGCTCTTGGAAGTGACATCTTATAACCTGGTTCTCTCAGAGAACCTGGCAAGCCACTGGGAGTTTCCTGCCCACTTGGGAGAGCCTGGCAAGCTCCCTGTGGCGTATTCATATACCAAAACCAGTAACAATGATGGGTCTCATTCCCCTGACCCTGAAAGAGCCTCCAATGCAGCACCCTTGGGAAGGACAAGGAAAGAAAGGCTTCTAAAATCTCAGGGTTAGGACGAATGGACATGTTACTGAGACTGCTCAAGAAAATTGATAACCAATGGGATGATGATGATGATAATGATGATGATGATGATGATGATGATGAATTGTTTTGAAAGTGAACTTTATTAGTGGGTAAGTAAGGATTGATAGTAGTATAGCTGACAATGAGATTTAAAAGAAAATTACAAATATTTATTTTAATTTTCTTTTGTGTGATGTTTCAAAGCAATCAGCATGATTTTGAAAAGAAGAGATATTTTTCAACATAATTTGAAGATGCACTGAATGTATATTTTGATAACTTATAAAGCAAATACTTGATAAGATTAAAGTGAATATTTCTTCTTAGGTGAATCAACATCTCATACTTGTAACCTTCACTAATACTAATTGGTGTCAATTTGTTTGCATTTTCATGCATTTACAATAGAAAATAAGGCTGGAGAGATAGTGAGAGTGATTGCTGCACATGGCTAACCCAAGTTTGATCTTCGGTATCATATATGGTTTTCTGAGTCTCTGGAATGAATTATAAGTAAAGGGTTTGGAGTAAGCCCTGAGCAGTGCCCAGTGTGGGCCCCAAACAAACAAAAACAAAAAATAGCTATAATAGAATATATCTTTAATCTGAAAGATACTATAACACTGATAAGTAGTGTTCAAATGTCAGCTAAATGATAATACAAGTGACGTATAGCACAATCTGTTATTTTTAATGCTTTATATTTAATAGATGAAAATATAAAATGGGAGATGGAACCTAAATTACTTTTGAAGCAACATTCTTGTACTAAGGCTAATTATAGGATGGGAGAACAAATATTTTTGGACCAGCATGGCTTTAACTTTTCAGGTGAAAGAATTGAATTTTCTTCAATGACAAGGTTGAAGGAAAGTGAGGCCTTAGACTACTATATTACTGTTCTGTTTGAGACTGTTTCCTTGTGTGTATCTATTGAGAAAGGGAGATGAGGTTGAAATCTGATAAGCAACAGGGATTGCCCCGTCTCAGGATCTTAGTGTAAGAATTAGATGGCTCCTTTACTGGAATAGAATAGAGATTTCAGATAAATCCTCAGATTTATGGACAGTTAATCTATGACAAAGGGCCTGTGAGCATGAAATGGAGCAAGGAAATTCTCTTCATCAAATGGGGCCTGGGAAAACTGGAAGCCACATGAAAAGAAAAATATAGTTGAACCAGTATCGCACACTGTAAGAGAACTTAATTCAAAGTGGATGAAAGACCTTGAAATTAGACTAGAGTCTATAATACATACAGGAAAATGAACTTTTCAGGATATAGACTTCAGAGCTATTTTCATTGACTAGGTTCCATTGGATAATATAGCAAAAATAAAATTAAACCGAGGGTAATACATCAAATTTAAAAGTTTTTATATTCCAAAAGAAACTCAGACTGAAGTGAATAAAACTTACTACTACATCACTTGTCATCCCATTGCTCATCAATTTGCTTGAGCTGGCATCAGCAACATCTCCATTGTGAGACTTGTTGTTACTGTTTTTGGCATATTGAATATGCCACAGGTAGCTTGCCAGGCTCTGCTGTGTGGGCAAGATACTCTCAGTAGCTTGCCGGGCTCTCCGAGAGGGGTGGAGGAATCGAACCTGGGTCGGCTGCATGCAAGGCAAATGCCCTACTAGCTGTGCTGTCACATACTACTAATTAGGAAAAATATTTGTACATAATGCATCAGATCAAGACTAGCACCCAAAATATATAACATGCTCACAAAGCTCAGAAACAACAACAGAAACCTAAGAATCCCATAAAAAATGGAAACTTTGTACATCAAAAATATTAGCATTGCACTAACATGGAAAAGGACATATAGATAGTATGACTGTCCAGTGGTCATATGTAAAAGTCTTAATCATCACTTATTATAAAGGAAATACAAATCAAAACAACACAGAGGCATCATCTCACAGGCATGAGAATCACATATTTTTTTCAAACAGACCAGAAACAATTTAGTGTTTGTGGAGTTGCTGTGAAAAAAGGAACCATCATTATTTTTTGGTGAGAATATTGTCTACTCTGGTCTTTATGAAAAGCAGTATAGAAATGTTTCAAGAAACTGAGACTAGTGCTTTCATATAGTCCAATTTCATGTTTTGGCATGCATCAACCAAAATCAAAAACATTGATTAGAAAAGATACATGTATACTTTCATTCATTGCAAATTGTTTAGTACAATTGTACTTAGTAATATTGACTACTGCTAAGTACAATTGTCAAGATATGGAAGCAATCCAAATGTCTAATGACAGAAGAACATATACAGAGGTTATGATATATATACACACACATGTATATATAAGGGAATACTATATAGTCAAAAGAAAAGGTGAAATCATACATTTTGCTGCAACTTGAATGAAACTTGAGTGTATTGTATTAAGTCAGGTCAGAGAGAGAAAGACAAATACCAGATATTAATATCTCTGTAGCACTGTGGTCCTGTTGTTCATCGATTTGCTCGAACAGGCACCAGTAATGTCTCCATTGTGAGACTTCTTACTGTTTTTAGCATATGGAATACACCACAGGTAGCTTGCCAGGCTCTGCCATGCAAGCAGTCATGCAGGCAGCATACTATTGGTAGCTTGCCGGGCTCTCTTCGAGGAACGGAAGAATCGAACCTGGGTTGGCCGAGTGCAAGGCAAACACCCTGTCTTCTGTGCCATTGCTCCAACCTATGTTAATATTCATCTGTGGTATATGGAAAATCAAGCAAGATAATGAAATCTTTCATATGGTTATAAACCTTTGACCTTAAGAATTGAAAATGCCAAGTAAAAGGAAAGGATGTGAATGGTAGGCAGTGATGAGATATACTGAAAGTGACATGAGGTTACTGGTGGAATATGCTTTATTGGGGATGAGATGGGGTAACTTTGTACATCAAAAATATTAGCGTTTCTCTAATGTAAACCTGGGAACCAAACTCAGTCATTAAAATTTACAAAAGGGATGGGGCAAGGTATAGGAGCAGAAACTGGTGGAGGCACACTGACGCTGGTGGCAGTACTGGAACATTCTTGACCTTAAGCTCTATTACCAGCAATATTGTAAATCATATTGCCTGAATAAAAAATTACTTTAAAACATGATGGCCCTTTAATAAGGCAAGTAAGGTCAAGATCATGGTACTGCAAACATTTTTTTCATTTCTGCAGGTTTTTGGGGTTCTTTTTATGGATAGTGGACCATGCTTGAAAATTATTTTCTGAATAATTGTATACATGCATCATTAAGTACAACTAAATATTTAAATTTCTTTTCTTTATTCCCTCCACATGTTCTAGCATGAGGTCTGGAGTCAATGGAGTAGAATATTGGAATAGGATTTTATTTTATCAGGTTCTCAGTGGATGTGATTAGCCATAAATATATTTCTGACAGTTTCTCTTTATTCCAGTCATTACAAGCAGAGCTGTACTCTAGTATTGATTAATATGTAGTATAATGAGGGTTTGCTTATGAAAACCCCAGGCTATGGAAGTTGACTGCTAAAATTCCTTAATTTCAGTACAGAGAGGAACTCTACTCACTTATGTTTTCTGTGTTGAGAACTAACCATAACTGATCATAATGAAGATACGTAAAATTCTTCCTAGTAGCAATGCTTTATCTAATCTGTATTTAAATATAAGTTTTTAATGGAAAAACTCTTAAATTTAGGCTGATGAAAAGTATTATCTTAGATTGCGGGGGCAGGAGTCCTCAAAAATATCAATAGCCAAAGCTGCTGTGGGCTCTATAACAGAAGAGTGAAAAATCCTGGAGAGTGACTCTCCTACTGTGCTGAAATGTCTCCAGAAATAGGCATTTTAACAGCTAGCAATGAAAAAATATAAAAAATTTTAAGCCTAAAAATTCTCAACTGTTATTAAACATTGCTTCAATCTCAGGACCATGACTTTACATTACTGTTAATGATAGTGTTTCACGCAAAAGATGGTCCACGCCCCCACAGCCTCCGCCGGTGTCTGCTTCCCTCCATCATGTCTCAGTGAGCTCTCTCACCTCCTGCTGTGCTAAGCTGTTCCGTAGGCTAAAAGATATGTACATCTATTTTCGTAATGAAAATATTTATGCTTTATGTTATGTTAAAAATAAATTGGTTTATACGTAACTCAAAGACCTTATGCTTTGATTTCTCTATCCTATCTTATTGGAGGCGACACACCTGTGATGTGCAGGGGTTACTCCTAGCTCTGCATAGAGACATTACGCTCAGCAGTGCTTGGGGGAAACCATATGGGGTGCCAGGGATCAAGCCTGGGTTGGCCACATGCAAGGCAAGTGCACTAGCCACTTTACTATCTCTCCAGCCCCCCAGATTTCCAGGTGTTCTTGTCTACATTTGCTGTATCTATATGATGAATAGCAGATAGAGGTAGTGATGTACTGGAGTTATTTGTACCAACAAGGTCTCTTCTTATGCTATATTTCCAGAAATTTTGAAAGCCAGTCCTTAAACATAATCTTTAATAAAAATTAGTAGTACATTTTAAGTTACATGAGAAATAAAGGTAATCAGCATCCAAAATTCAGTATATTAATTATTGTCCTTCATATTCTGTACACCTTTTGCACTCTTGATTATGCATCTAATGGCTTAATATTGGCATATAAAATCTTATTATGGTAGAATCATACATTATGAAAGTACAAATGCTTGCCAGATCCAGTTCCCAAAACTTACTGGTAAGCCAGTGGGCAGGGGCTTTCATCAGAAGGCCAATTTATTTCCATGTACAAGAAGTTGCAGATTTATAAACTCTTTTTTTGGGAGAGGGGTCACACCCAGCGATGCACAGGAGTTACTCCTGGCTTTGCACTTGGGAATTACTCCTGGCGGTACTCAGGGGACCATATGGGATCCTGGGAATTGAACCTGGGATGGCCGCATGAAAGGCAAATGCCCTACCACTGTACTATCGCTCCAGCCCCCTACAGATTTATAAACTCTTTAATTTGGTACTTCGTGGACATAGAAAAGCATATTTCCATGAGAAAGAGAGAAAGAGACAGAGAGAGGGGAGAAGAGTATTTGCCATATAGGCAAGGTAGAAGGAGGTGGGCAGAAGGAAAACTGGTGGGAAATGTGCACGGGTGAAGGGATGGGTGTTGGTAGATTGTATGACCAAGATGATCATGAACAATTTTGTAATTGTGTATCTCACAGCTATCCAAGTAAAACAAAAGGAAAAACATCTTATTTTCTAATCAAAGTCTGTATTTATTACCATGGGTATCTATAAAGTTATTTAAGCAGAATGAAGTTTTTATTTAAAAATTCCGATATTAACTCCTTCTATTAGCTTTCAAATATCCCAAAACATTGTAGCTGCTAAGTGATTTGTTATGACATGATCTTGAATTTATAATAGTTTATACTTTTCATAGGTTCATAGTTTCACAGGCTGAAGTCTTTTTTGTCTACTGGCCATTGATTAATTCCCATGAGTGAAAAAAGGATTTACATCGCCTCTACCAGTGTTACTGGTGCAAATTAGCTCTTTCCACAGCGATCAATGACAAAAGGAGAAAATACCTTCTTCCACCAGCTCTGTTTTTCAGATCATTGCATGCTATTTGGTTTTCCATTGTCCTAACATGGAAGTATTTAATTTTGAAAGAGTCCCAGATCAGGGATAGTTGAATATACTAAAAGATAGTTGAATGATGACATTTCTTTTCTCAAATAACAAATATTTTTAGGAGAGTAAAATATTTTACAATATTTAGAGATATGTGAGGGGAGAGAACAGAGAGCAATATGTGTTCAAGAGAGAACACAGGCTTCTCCAGAGTAGAATAAAAGCTAAGAGCTAATTTTTACATAGAACACAATTCTTGTTCAACACTTGTAACATCTTGTAATCATTAGAAGCTGCAAATTAACATAAATATCCATTTACAAATGAGAAACATGAAGAAATTAAGCTGTATATTGAAATATAGGACACAATTAAGTCATCAGAAATAAGGAAATGTGAATAAAAAAATGTTGTGTGTGTGACTTATGACTGTGTTGAAAGAGAGTTTCTCTAGGCTCAGGCCAAGCCTGGTAGAAAAAGCAATAATTTAAGCAAATTTTTTCAAATTTTTAGAGAAATTATTATTTTCAGTGTGATCCAGGTGACTTGAATAATAAGAAGAGACACTGCAACTGTCTGAGACAGGGTCTCCCTTTCTTTTTCTGTTAGAAGATAACTTTCCTCATGATTGGCATCTATTTTTAGAGTCCCTTAGGACACACCCCAGTTTGTCCTGAACAAAATAATGAAATGCAAACTTTCAACAGGCCAAATATTCTTCCACCTTGACATGCTCTATTTTCTTCAACAGATAAAACACTTCTGACAATGTGGTCACTGTTCAGATATGGATAACTCCCTAATAGTATTTGGATTTATATTCACAGATATCCCCTCTCTATATATGAGCTTAAACTTTGATTTTTCTTTCTGGTCTCTGATAGGAAATTCTTTCTTGGCCTTTTAGTATATAATTTTCAAGTTTCTGACTGTTCTTCTCATACCACTGACCACAGGTCTTAAATGGAAGGCCAGTTAGAAGAAAGCATTAAATGAAACCCCTAAAACATTAGGGAGTTTGCAAACATCCCCAACAATTTTTTCTTCTTTAAGAGCTCTGTGCTTGGAAATACACAGATGGAGTCATCCTCAGGGATCCATCCTTCATACATCTAGTTCTGTTGAAGCATTTCACAAGTGGGAGGCTTAACGCTTTGCAACATTTCACAGACTACATCATCTGAGGAGCATTTGTCATCTATTTTTAATGTGCTTGTTTGACCAGTCCAAAGTGTCTTTATACATATTTTTAACTCTTTCACTACTAATGTTGCATTTATCAGAAGGCAGACATTTGAGGGTGTTTGATATAAGATTCAGTCAAGTTTTAATTATTGGAATGCATCCTAAAAATATTTCATTACTCCCCATTGTTGTTGTGCAAGTGCTGTAAAGTATACTTAAAGAAACCTTAATGATAAAGCCAGCTACATGCCTAGGCTATACTTTTTAGTCTATAGAGATCACCTTCAATACGGTACAAAATATTGATTTCTAGTATATATTTCCTTACTCATTAAAAACCTGTGGAAATTGAAAAGTCTTCATAGATCACAGTTCAATAACCTTAATTCTTTCTATTAGATTTTGGAAATATTATATATAGAAGACCAAAAAAATTTGAATAGATAGTCATATTTATTTTATTTATTTATTTTTTAATTTTTATTTTATTGAATCACCATGAAAAAAGTTACAAAGCTTTCAGGTTTAAGTCTCAGTCATATAATGATCAAACCCCCATCCCTTCACCAGTGCACATGTTCCACCACCAAGAACCCCAATATACCCCCCTCCCACACCCACCCTTCCACCTGAGTGGATAATAATCTTCACTTTATTTTGTTTTGAAATATGAGACTTGGACTTGTTTTGAATACATTCAATATATCAACAGATAACTCACTATTATTATTTGGGATTTTTCCCCAACAGTCAAACCTGCTGAAAAGACATCACTTGATAATTTGTTTTCTACTGCTGAGAATGAAGATTATACAAGCTGTTTCGGCCACATGGTTTTGGATTTCTGATATTTTAGCTCAGTTCACAGTCTAGATGCATTTCTATAAGAAGCCGCTGGGTGCCAAAATGGGTTAGTAGACCTCCCGAATCATAGTCTTTAAGGAGCAGAGGGGCCGTGTCATGCGTGGTTGCTCAGGATCTCATCTAGGCAGAGAGTGTGTCGGTAACACCCCCATCCCATGATCTCCTGCACGTCATGTCACTGCAAACTCATACCTCTGGGTTGTGAGTTCTAGAAGATGGCAGATGCCACGTGGGCGCCACTGTAGATAGCCATATTTAAACCTATTTTGGACATTCACAATGCAAATAATTTTTGTAATCACCTTATTTAATTTAATTTGGAAATGTTGATCAGAGAAAGTTTTACCATGCACTTAAGAAAATGACAGTTTAAATTAGTTAAAAAAATAAAAGCACATTTTAAATATGTACTTTATCTTATGTTTTAAAGGAGTTTACATTAATGAATATATTTTTATTTTTATAAAACATTATTAAGTAAATACAGCTCATTCTCATTTACAGATAAGCAAGTCCAAGTCTCATATTTCAAAACAAAAAAAAGAGGTCATATAACATTTAGATTTGGGTCAGTGTCATCTGTATTGCCACTGTGTTATTCATGACCCAAGTAAAAATTAATAAATAAAGAGAACCATTTATCTCAGAGTTATCAGAATTACTCTAATGTACAATGAGCTGCTTTATAGCTACAGTTTTCTCCAATGTGACTCACTGAGTACAGAAGTCTGACCTCAGAGGTATGGATCACAATTAGAAGTCAGAGATAATGTTATAAGAGCAACAATTAGTGTAGCATAATATAAGACAGCAGCAAAAACTCACATGACATTAGAAATAGGTTGTCCCAATTGAACTATATGTGAGTGAAAACATAGTAGATTAAATCATGGCATACTGTGTAGGCTTCATCCTTAAACTTAAGAAATAAAATCACTGAATAGTCCTTGGATTTCCTGGTACTAGAAATTCAATGTTTGTAGTATTTTATTCCAGTATAGGGCAAACTAAGTTTGATGCAAGATTAAACTCTACATTTACATGTACCTTCATTATGTCTATAACAAATTGCTCAAATTTCTGTAGATAAAATTTTAAGTCATAAACTTCAGATAAAATATGAATTCACAATGTAATATTTTAGTAGTGAATAGGAGGCATAAATGTATGCATGAAATAATAATAATTCTGAATTCAGAGTCAAAATATAGCAGGTAGGACTTTTGCCTTGCATATGACTCACTCTGTTTCAATCCCTGGCACAACATATGCCCCTCCAGCCCTGTGGGAGTGATGACCCCTGAGTTCAGAGGCAGGAGTAAGCCCTGAGCATAGGCAGATGTGGCCCAAATCTCCTCATTCACCCAAGTAGAGGAATAAAGGAATAATAGCAATTCAATCTTATCAACACTGATTATATACAAATTTAAATAAGATGATATTATATTTCACAGTGAAAGTTTTTATGAAAGATCACTGTCACTGTCATCCCGTTGCTCATCTATTTGTTTGAGCGGGCACCAATAATGTGTCTCATTGAGAGACTTATTGTTACTGTTTTTTGGCATATCCAATACACCATGGGTAGCTTACCAGGCTCTGCCATGCGGGCGTGATTCTCTCAGTAGCTTGCTGGGCTCTCCGAGAGGGGCAGGGGAATTGAACACGGGTTGTTTTATGAAAGATAGTGAAAATTAAAGGGAGAAGCAAACTTAGGTCAGAAGGGAAAATGAAAACATCCATATTGTTGACCCTAATATTAAATTTATTAGTGTCACAATTTGTTGTCTCACAATATTGAAAAGAAATGTCTTCCTTTTTCTTTAGATCTTCATTTCTTCATCCCTGGAGCCTTTTCCCTGTTGTGCATGCCTTGATCCATCTTAGTTACTGAGGGGATAGTGAGTGCCAAGGTAGAGCATATACCATCACTATTAGCTCATCAACTGGCTACCATTAAGACTTTAAATCAAACTTGTAAATTTACTTTTCTCAAAGCAGAAAGAATTAAAGACAACTGCCTAGTAAATGTCTAACTAGAGAAGCTTGAACAGCTTACAAAGAATGGACCCTTATTATTTTATACCTGCTTGATTCCCAGATTCTGGTGGTATTTCCCAAAGACTGGCTACTGCTAATTTATGGTTCTAATCTATTTCATTGGACCAAGCCTACTGTTATAACAAGATTTCGTTAATGTTACCTGGCACCATATTTAACATCTGTTATATGTGTTTTCTGCGTATGTCTCCTGTCACTGAAAAAGATGCAGATGCTGAGGATTATATACTGATTTTCATCACTGAGGCACTGCCACCCTGAAAACCCCAGCTGCAGCTAGATCTGTTCTGCTGTCCATTGTAATGGTAAAATTACAACATAATGGTGCCTGTACTGCTGCCTTTGTGACCAAGCCTGCTTCTGTCATGCCATGAATTCCCTCCTCAGTTGTATTTTTGTGAGTGTGACACTCTTATGGTGATTTTCAGAGGCCACCTGGAGTAGTGTTTTATGATTTGGCCTTTTCTCCCCATATGGCTGAGAAAGGGGACCCATGTGATATTTCCAACACAGTATATTTCTTGATACACGACAAAAGTGACATCAAAAACATGACCTTATGGCAGCACATGGGGGATAAAAGGTGCCATTAGAGAAAATGAGTTTGGTGTTAACTTAGGGATATAAGTGAATAAGACAAATAAATTCTTAATTGTCTGTTTTCCATGTCATTATAAACATGCCGGTGTTTGTAATTGCTACCTGGGAACTTGAGAGTAGATGGATGTTTCCTCTATATTTGTTTTACTTTCCATTGCAAAGATACAGTGGTTACTACTCTGCAATTATTCTCTTTTAAAAAATCAGGCATAGTCAAATTCCATAAGAAATTTGTGTTGTAAAATTTATGGAAGAAAAAAATTGGAAAAGATACCCATAAGATTTTGAAAATAAGATAGATTGGGGGCCTCTGCTGTCCAAAAAGATAGATAAAATTATATTAGTGTTCTCCAGACTAACAGAAAAAGGATACATATTAGATATATTATAGTATGTGTACATAATGTATAGATACATATATAAAGGAGATATATCTATAGAGTTATATATACATATAAATATTTAAATCCCATGTTTAGAATCCAGAAGACATTTGCAATAGTAATTACTCTAAGACAGCAATAGTAAATTCCTTGATCTGCTATCTGTAACCTGGGGAAGCCAGAAAGATGGTTGATATCCAATAAAAGGAAAAGTTGGATACCCCAGCATAAACAGAGAAACTAGATTCTGCCCTCTTTAGTGCTCTGTCCTATTCATGCCATACAAATATTGGATGATGTTTATTGAAATTCCTGAGAATGATCCTCTTTATTCATTGTACTGATTCTAATGCTAATCCCTTCCATAGATGTCCTCATAGATGTAAACCCAGAATAATGCTTTCCAACTTTTTGAGCATTGTTTAGTTAAGCTAACACATAAATTAACTGACATGTATATATATATATATATATATATATATATATATATATATTATTGGAAACAGAAATAAAGCATGCTGCTTTCAGCAAACATTTTCAGATATAAAATGAGTACACTGGTGGAGGGATGGGTATTTGATCATTGTATGACTGAAATGTAAACATGAAAGCTTTGTAACAGTATCTCAGGGTGATTTAATAAAAATAAAACTTAAAAAATATTTTGTGTGAGTAAATATTAAACATATTAAAAACAGTAAAGTAGGAAGTGGTTCTAGGTTAATTAAAAGACGTATTTCCAGCGGGTAGGGCATTTGCCTTACACATGGCGGACCCGGGTTCAATTCCCAGCATCCCATATGGCCCCCGAGCACTGCCAGGAGTGATTCCTGAGTGCAGAGCCAGGAGTAAGCCCTGTGCATTGCCAGGTGTGACTCAAAAAAAGCAAAAAAAAATATGTATTACTTGTTGTTCATTAAGATTCTTTCTAGGAATTTTCCATGTCAAAAGGGAGACCAGAGAGATGGTACACAGGGTGAGGCTCTTAACTTGCATGTGGCTGACCTGAGTTAGATCCCTGGCCAGAGGAGTGGTCTCTGAACAGATATCCAGGAAAAGGCCCTGAGCACATCTGGATACGGCAAAAACAAAACAAAACATAAAAAGCAAAATTTTAAGTCTTCATATAAATGTCTTTCTTAAACAATAGTATATCTCTCTAGAAATTTATATGTAAAATACTTGTTTCAAATATTTATTAGAAAAACTTTCGACATATTCAAAGGGAAGCATAGCTTGAAAGAGTTAATTTTGCAGGGCTGGAGTGATAGCACAGCGGGTAGGGCATTTGCCTTGCACACGGCTGACCTGGGTTTGACTCCCAGTATCCCATATGGTCCCCTGAGCACTGCCAGGGATAATTCCTGACTGCAGAGCCAGGAGTGACCCCTGTGCGTTGCCGGATGTGACCCAAAAAGCAAAAAAAAAAAAAAGCTAATTTTGCATAATGTGTTTTTTTAAAGAGATTCTATAAAGTAACACAACATTAAAAGTTGAAGTAAGCTGCATCTATTATTGCTATTGTACAATAATTCTATTTATAGCAAACTTATTTTCACTAAGTTGTATTATTTTCCAAAGAATAATAACTCTGGTCTCTGAGTTATAGCAAATAATAAATTGAACACTCAGCTGTGTTCCACAGTGGAAATTTTGCTTTGTGTAGACATCATGATTCAAAATTGTAGGAATACTGCAAATCATTCAATTATATTTTCCTGCACAGATTTTGCTCTTACTTCGAAAGATTAGCTGTTTCTTGCCTTTTAATACTAAGTTATTGAATCAGTGAACATTATTAAAAATTTAGTGTTTTTAGGTCAAATATTATTAATTTTTGTTGATGCCTAGTTTTTATGATTATATTGATAGATAATATATTACCAATTTAACTTGAGTGCCTTGTGAATTATATCTGTGCCAGTGTTCCTTCTTGCTACCACCTTTTTCTTATTTCTCATTATTTGCCTATATTCCCCTATAAGTATAAACATATTCCTGTCATATTCATGTTTATATTTCCCACAGTATTTATACCCTGACTTTCACAGAGGAGTTGCTTATAAGATGTATTTTGACTCCTGGATAAGTGATTTATTGTTTCCTTTTCAGTAAGATGCTTTTTGGTTACAAACACCAAAGTACTCAGATTAAAATTGCTTAAACTTGCCACTCAAGAGTATCAATAGATGTATAGTAACAGTACACAAAGTGTTTATTTTTGCTATATAATAACCTTAGTAGTTGGCAATATGTATTTAGACACAGGTAGCAATTGACCTTATAGTGTCCAAGTGCCTGATCATTATACAGAGCTGAGATTACCAGCCAGAGAACTAGAGTGTGGCTATTTGGCATACTTTTCTCTAAAATTATAAAGAACATATAATCACTTGGCAATGTTTCAGAAAACAGAAATGTGTAATAATAGGCAACTTTGAGGGACATATGTTTGAGGTATTTTACGTAATTCTTTGTATTTAAATTCTGTTCTATACATTATCAATCTTTGGTTGTTTTTTTTTTTTTTTTTGAGCGGGCATCAGTAACATCTTCATTGTGAAACTTGTTGTTACTGTTTTTTGCATATTGAATATGTCACGGGTAGCTTGCCAGGTTCTGCCGTGCGGGCGAGATACTCTTGGTAGCTTGTCAGGCTCTCCCAGAGGGGTGGAGGAATCGAACAGTGACAGTGACAGTTGTTTTTTTCATATGGGGAAGATGAGGTCAAGTGTCTTGTCCCAGGTCCTGTCATTGCAAGGTAAAGCAACTGGGATTGCAGCTCTGTATTATGAATGCCAAGATGCATATTTTCCCCTTCATGATACAATGACTACTCCAACAGTTACTCATTGGTTGCTTACACAGTGTACAGGATGTTAGAAGTCTGGGATGGTGCAACCCAGAGGCTCTAATGTAGGAAATAATATCGTTTTAGTAGGTTATATGAAATCACCCAACATTTCTGAGTACAGTTTGTGAAAGTCATGGGATCTTTTTGTTGTATATCTCTGCTGCATCTCAAAGGTGTTCTTCTATAAAGCATCTGTAACTGTCACAACTACCTCAGGGACCAGGTCTACTTCCCACCCCTCAATATCAATTTGGACTTAATATGCCTACAGTTTGTTCTATGTACTTCTGCAATATAGATTCTGTTTGTTTGTGTTATTTTTTATTTTAGGGGCCGCTCATGCCAGTCCTCACGGCTTAGTCCTGATTCTGCTCTCCAAGTCTCTTCCTTGATGGTGCTTAGGGCTTTGTGGCACCAGGGATAGAACCCAGGTCAGCCACATGCAAGGCAAGCACGTTACCTGCTGTACTATTTCTCCCTAGATAATTTTTGCATCATAAACTTTATGTCCAGAATTGATTGGTATAATTGGAAACATTGCAAATATGGTGATACTATTTGTGATCAGGACTGAGTGTTACATACAGTGTCAAAATCATGTTGAGGCCAAAAATATATCAAATTTGCTTATAAACACTTTGTAATAGTTATTCAGCAAGCTGAGAATTGCCTAATTTTTGGAATTCTCTCTTGACCTTATAATTTCTCATACTACAATTCCTTAGAAAATTGCTTTTGAGGACTGTTATATGATATATTTCTAGAGCAGTTCATTTCCTGCAACCCGCCTTCATTATCTGATAAGTTAGA
Organism: Sorex araneus; assembly: GCF_027595985.1. Lineage (NCBI taxonomy): Eukaryota > Metazoa > Chordata > Mammalia > Eulipotyphla > Soricidae > Sorex > Sorex araneus. The sequence continues at coordinate 84,421,096 of NC_073303.1, read as the reverse complement.
CCATAAAATCCTGATTTTCTATGCCTGTGTTCCTTTCTTCAGGTGATAATCTGTTCTAGGTAATTCATGTAACATTTCAGTTTATAAAGTTGTGAAAATAAGCCTTGAAATATTCACTTGTAGGTCAAAATATTAATATTTATTATCATATTTCTGAATAATTGTAGTAACAGCTGTGTGATCTAGCTTAAGGTAGGATTTTTTTCTATTATACCCACATATTATTAATTATACAAGTTGCAATTCATTTCAGGTCAGCAACTTTGACTTGTATAATATTCCTTAATTCTTTTGAAATTGCTGACACTGTCTTTGGGTAGAAATTGCAGCAAGTATAAATAATAATTGCTTAAAAAATCTTGTAAAATTCCCCATTTTTTGACAAGTCATGAAAATAAAACTTAGGGTAAAATAAATCTATCTTCTAGTTTTTTTCACATATTATAGGTTAAATAAAATAATGGCAATAATGCTGATATATCTATACTATAAGACTACTTAGCTAATTAAATTTTAATTCTCCATGCTCCCCCCATCAATTGATAATAGAAATATCAAAATTTTGCCTTAAAACTGGAATATTGATCTTATGATATCAAATGAATGAGTAGCTTAATTTTTTTGACTTCTTGTGAAGTAATATATATTTATTGCCAATTATAATAATATATATATTGCCAATTTATAAATGTCTAAAAATTAGCCTGGCAAACTACCGAGAGTATCCCGCCCACATGGCAGAGCCTGGCAAGCTACCCGTGGCATGTTCGATATGCCAAAAACAGCAACAAGTCCCACAATGGAGACATTACTGGTGCCCACTCGAGTTAATCGATGAACAACGGGAGGACAGTGACAGTGAAAAACTAGTATTAAATATATCTAATTTTTAGTTATGTCACTTAATTTACAAACCCTTTTTACATAATAGTTTCTTAGCATTCATTAAACATGAAACACATTGAGAATTATTGCTCTGAAAATGTCCCCAAACTAATTATACTCTGCTTTTCTAGGTAAGAATGAGGAGAATTAAACCCTGAAATTACAAACTGGGTCTGTTTGTAGCTTGATTGGGATACAGCATGATTGAGATTTAATATGACATAAACTTTCAACAGAATAAATCCGAGCAGTAAGATTGAGTCACGCATTAGAATTTTGTGGTTATAAACTTCTTGCCTTGTCTGTTATTACCTTTGTCTTTGAACACAATATTTCTACAATCTCAGGCACTGAGGATTTTGGAAAGAGTCATGTAGGTCTGATTAGTGAGAGAATTGAGAATAGCTTTCTTTTTTCTCCTATGATAAAATGTCAGTATTTGTCAAGAAATGCGGTGCATAAATACCACTCCTATCTCCACACCCAACTCTGTACTGTTAGTACTGGGTGTGTAAGGTAGTCTGAGCTAAGAATTTTAATTATATTTTATCAGGGCAATAATAAAATGCTTTCTTAATGTTATATGTTCCATGCACAATAGTTTAATTTTAATTCCTTCTGGATGCAAAGGATTACATTGATATGATAGCACTGAAAAGGACGTGGAATGTTTTAAATTGCTGTATGTACTAGATATCATCTACCACAATTATTTTTTTTTTGAGAAGAGAAAAATTGGCTTTAGTTCCTATGTTTCTTTAAAGAGTGTACTAGGATGCTGAAATCCTGTGGTTTGTCAGCTTTATTCTCTGCAACACTTAGGAAAAGTCCACAAGGATCTGTGGTGAGCCAGAGGCAAGTTGCCTTCTTGCTGTGGTTAGTGGCAAGATTGCTGGATGGAAGTACTGCACTGCTTGTGGAGTTCAGCTGAACAATTCATAACAAGATGTGGCTAATTATAGAGGCAGTAACTGGTGGTTACACTGCAGCAAAAAGTCTGCCTTCCAACTAGCTTATTTAAAGAAACTGGATCGGTGTTCTGCTGCATGTAAGAGGTACTCAATAACTACATATTTAAACAAATGAGGGAGTGAATTAAATAACTTTTGGCATGTAAGTGGATTCTGTATTCAGGTTCTCCAGTAATATTCCACTGGAATGCAACTAAATATCCTTTCAGTTTGCTTTTTAACACTGGGCTATATTGTACCCTGCCACTCACAGAGAGTATTCAGACCTTTGTAGGAAGATTTTGGTTATCACAGTGAATGGAGTAAATATAAGATTATGAAATGATACTGGGATATAAGTTCACAAAAGAAGAGAAGCTTATAACCAATGAGCAGTAAGTATTGCACAATAAAGAATTCTTGCCCAAAATAAAGATGTCTAAAGATGTCTGGATTTATAATTCAGTTCAATTATAGGAAGTTTCTTATGTTTGTAAAATCTTGCGTATTTCTACCCACTGATATCATTTGTGTTCTCCAAAAAATATAGAGAACTCATAGTTCCCTCAACTGTCTCTCCTTACTCATTTATTGAACTTCGCCATTCCGGCTTCTTTCCTTCTAGATTTTCCTTTTCCCTGCAAAGGTGAAATATTTGGAACTAGAACGAGTCCTTTTATTTTTGCCTGACCATACACTGTCAATAACTGTTTGCCTTGATCACTATAACTGACTTAGGTCTTTGGTATAGTCATACCTATTGACATGCCTATTAATGCAACACATCATCATATTAATGTTTGGGAGGATTTACTTTGTTGTAAATTAAAACTTCATGTCTTCATATAAAATTTTTTCAATCTAAGTTTAAATCATTTTATATTATAATCACAGTCATAGTCATCCTGTTGCTCATTGATTTGCTTGAGCGGGCACCAGTAACATTTCATTGTGAAACTTATTGTTACTGTCTTTGCCATATTGAACATGCCACGGGTAGCTTTCCAGGCTCTGCTGTGTGGGTGCGATACTCTCGGTAGCTTGCTGGGCTCTCCGAGAGGGACAGAGGAATAGAACCCCGGTCAGCTGCATGCAAGGCAAATGCCCTACCACTGTGCTATTGCTCCATAAATTAGCAAAATTTCAGTAAGAAGCCAGATCGTAAATACTTTAGGCTTTACAAGCTGTTGGTCTCTAGCAAACTGTTCTATCGTGTAGCATGAAAGCAGCCATAGACAACTCATAGATGAACTGGTACAATTATATTTCAAATGAATTTTATTTATAAGAGAAATGGTGGGTAGATTTAATCATGAACCACAGACTGTCGACACAAGTTTAATGCTTATAGAACACTTAATTCTTAACACACATCCAAATGTTCATAGAATACTTAATAGTTAACACACAGCCAAAATATAATAGATTTTTGTTAGGTCTGTTAGAAATTTGGGAGTATTTATGCCTTATTGCCTCTGGGTAATTAGTGTATTATAATATATATTACTACATTGATTTTGTACTGCCATTCCAATCATCTGAGAAGCTGTTTATTCCTAATTATTCTAGTTCTATTCTGCAATTATTTTTTTTTCACTTTATGTGACCTAACATATGAATTCTCTGCTCTTATCTGGTTCTTTTCCATACTAAAAGAACAACAAAAAACCACTGTGAACAGAATGAAACCTAGATGTAACTTTATATATATCACTATTTTTTTTAATTTTTAAAATGAGTCATTGTCAAAGTTATAACATGCTAGGTTAGCATGCTTAATTTTCAATTCATGAAATTACACCACACTTCTTATATATGGCACAAATGACTCTTTGACAAAATTAGACACCCTGACATCATGCAAATAAAAGTAATATTGATGGTGTGAAACTGTTTACTCTTATCTGTGTGGTGTATGTAGGTGGGGTACCTGGGATTCAATCTAGAGCCTCAAGGCAAGTGCTGTGCCTCTGTATTGTGTGCTTGGCCCATATACCTATATTCTTGATATTCGCTAGAGAGAACATCACTATAGCACTGTAATCCCGTTGCTCATCAGTTTGCTCGTGCGTTTGCTCATCAGTTTGTAAGGTCTCCATTGTAAGACTTGTTGTTACTGTTGTTGGCATCTTGAATACGCCACGGGTAGCTTGCCAGGCTCTGCCATGAGGGCGGGATTCTCTTGGTAGCTTGCCGGGCTGTCTGAGAGAGGTGGAGGAATCGAACCTGGGTAGGCCGAGTGCAAGGCAAACACCCTACCCGCTGTGCTATTGCTCCAGCCCAGAGAGAACATAATTCTTTTTGTTGTTGTTGTTTTGAAGTAAAACAGATTTTATTTGAAGAGTTTTGAAGGGGCGGGGGGAGAGAAAGTGTGAAAAAGTATAAAGTAAGGTGTCCAAGAGAGCATGGGCTTCTTCAAGGGTGAAGAGAGGCTCTAAACACCCCCAGCCTTAGATAGGAAAGTACACATCTCAACATCTCAAGAGGGAAGAGATATGTACTTTCCTATCTGTACACGTGCTCAGTGCCACATGTGCTGGGCTACATGAGCACAAGCATCACATGTGCTCTGACAACATAAGAACATAATTCTGTTTTAGGGGTTACTCCTGGTTCTGCATTCAGGACTCACTCCTGGAAGTTCTGGGGGGCCATATGGAATGCCGAGGATCAAACCTGGGTCAGCCGAGTGCGAGGCAAATGCCCTAACCGCTGAACTATCACTCCACCCCCAAAAACATAAGTCTTATACTGGGCTCTAGTGTTGCTTCCTTTGTGATATTTGCCTAGATGTTGTTTAATGTCAGTTTTTTATTATAGCTAGACATCAGTGATCCCGAGATTGTAATTTTTTCTGACACCTGTGATTTTTGAGATAATATTTATGAACTATTAGTGCCCTACTTGGCAAGTAGAGAGATAACAAATATCTTTGCTCCCTCATTTCTCAAGGTGACTGTGGGCCACCAGCTGATCTCACCAGACATCTTGTAAACACTCAGGGAGACCTAGTAACAAGTAAATCATCTAAGAAGTTCATATCCATACTTTAAGCCTGGTATTCCTTTTTATGTCTTCATTACCTTTTATAAATCAACGTGGGGTTTGTTATACTGGTGGCTGAATAGCAGGAGCTAGTTGCATGATTTCTTTATGTGCATCACTGGCACTGGCACTGTCACTGTCATCCCATTGCTCATTGATTTGTTCAAGCGGGAACCAGTAATGTCTCTCATTGAAAGACTTACTGTTACTGTTTTTGGCATATCCAATATGCATGGGTAGCTTGCCAGGCTCTACTTCGTGGGCTCAGTACTCTCGGTAGCTTGCTGGGCTCTCCGAGAGGGGTGAAGGAATGGAACTCGGGTCGACCTCGTGAAAGGCGAAAGCCCAACCACTGTGCTATCACTCCAGCCCTTTATGTGCATAAGGAATGAAATGTAAAACTAAGTATCTAAACTTAGATAGTAATAATAATATCGCCACATGCCTCCGAAGCACCATTGCATCACTGTAAAAAAAAAAGAATAGGTAAGTTTTAGTGACTATGAGAGTTTATGGCTATTAATTATTACATATGTACTTGGATTTATTTGTACTGTCAACTACCCTCGAGGCTTCATACACTAAAGTAGTAAGAATAGTTTTTAATTGATAATAATCAATGCAACAGTAGAGAGAAGTCTCACAGGACTTCCTATATTTAGCGAGGTGACTGGAACATTTAAAGGGGGAATGGGAATGAGGATTGATTGGTGAAAAGAGACACAGAAGTTAAAAATTACTAAAATACATGAAGGGATGGTTGATTTTTATGAAACATGTCAGGATTTAAAGGCTGGTATTTGTTTAAGTTTTGTCTGTCCTCCCTGGAGCGATAGCACAGCAGGTAGGGCATTTTCCTTGCATGCAGCCAACCTGGGTTGGATTCCTCCGTCCCTCTTGGAGAGCCTGGCAAGCTACTGAGAGTACCCCGCCTGCACGGCAGAGCCTGGCAAGCTCTCTGTGGCATATTCGATAGGCCAAAAACAGTAACAACAAGTCTCACAATGGAGACGTTACTGGTGCCCGCTCGAGCAAATCCATGAGCAATGGAATGACAGTGACAGTGACAGTGATATCTGTACTCCCACAAAAACTAGGCTATGTCACAGGTAATGCTGGGACAAACAATGGTTTTAGCAACCTGAGAACTTTCATTTTTCTCTGAGCTTTCCTTTCTATAAGGAAAAACTAAAGTCATCATAGGAACTCACCCTTGAGCTGCTAGTGACGTATGTTAGTGTCTATGCAGGTACTTAGGCCATATTGGCTGAGATTATTCAAGAAGCAGGTTGAGGGGCCTTGGCTCAGTTGTTTTTCGAGACTGTCAGTGTACCTTACTAATCAATAGATGCTGTCTGCTATATGATTTCCTGTGAGTCTGTTGTGATGATATGGCTCCGGGATTCTACATTATGATAAATTCAACTGGTCTGACACTGAATTTTCTTTACCATTTTTACCAAATAGTAAGTTTGTTTCCTCCAGTGTTACAGAATTACTTCAATTTTATTTTTAATTATATTCATATCTACTTCTGCAGTTTAATGATGTGTCTTGATGAAAAACTTAAATAATTTTAAATACTTTTCCATCAGCAAATTGTTTTATTAGTAGAAGCATAATCTAGCTTTAAATTATTTTAATGTCAAAATGAGAAGTGTTTACCTGAATTTAAAGCCTACCATTACATCCCTATATGTGACATGTAATCCCATCAATGGCCAAGACCCAGAGACTATATAAAACAAAGCTCCCGGAAGCATGAGGCCGTTTAGTAGCCGTACAATCTCTTATAGTCTAGCCCACTCATGTGCCTAAAGCAGAACACATGTGTTTGGTTTTAACATACTAGCTTGTATTCTCTGATATACATTCTTTGTCCCTCTCAGAGAGCCCAGCAAGCTATCAAGAGTATCCTGCCTGCATGCAAGAGCCTGGCAAGTTCCCTGTGGCGTATTCAATATGCCAAATACAGTAACAATAACAGGTCTCATTCCCTTGACCTGGAAGAGACTCCAAATATTGGGAAAGATGAGTAAGGGGAGGCTGCTAAAATCTCAGGGCTGGGACGAATGGAGACGTTACTGGTGCCCGCTTGAGCAAATCGATGAACAGTGACAGTGATTTTAAAATGAAATAATTTTTATAGTTGTTGCTGTTTTACTTTGGAGACGGGGCATACACATGGTAATGCTCAGGGACTTGTTCCCAGTTCTGTGTTTAGGGATCATTCCCGGAAGAGCTAAGGAAAATGTATGATGTACCAGGGATGTAACTAGATCAGTCACATGTGCAAGGCTAGTAACTTGCCCATGATACTATCTCCAGTCCCTAAATGGGTTTATTTAGAGAAATATGAGGAGGAAGAGAGGAGTGCTGAAGAGTGTTCAAATACTAGGTCTCTAGTGGTGAGACAGCCAAGAGTACCCATTTTAGGTTGAGCTGCAGGCAATCCCCAATATGGAGACTACACATTCTATGGCTGTTGAGATGCTGAAGAAAGTTAATCTATTGGAAGTTCTAATTTAACTGTGTAGATACTCAAATATCTTTTCTCAGATTTCGAAAGGATGAACTTGGAAATATAGGAAAAATTGAGAAGTGAGAGGTATGTACATTACTACTGTAGGCCTATTATGTTGATTGCGTTCTTGATTTATTTTGTAAATTTATTTTTATTGAGTTAATATTGATTTACATGAGTATAAATGTGACTATACCTTAGGGTATAATATTGCCACATTATGCCCATCATCACAGAGTCAATGTTAATCCAACACAGTCCATTGAATCCTGTTAACTCATTCCCTTGGTGAGCTCAGTTTGTAGTCAAAAGTATGTGAGTTTGTTTTCATTAGTCACTGTCTGTTCCCTTGCTTAGTACCACATGCGAGTGAAGTCATCTGGTATTCATCTTTTTCCTTCTGACTAATTTCATTCAGAATGACAGTAATTACATCCATTTTGTAGTAAAAAAAGCAAGATTTTTCCCATTTCTTACAGCTGAGTAATATTCCAGTGTGTGTAGGGCTGGAGCGATAGCACAGTGGTAGGGCATTCACCTTTCATGTGGCTGACCCGTGATCGATTCCTCTACCCCTCTCGGAGAGCCCGGCAAGCTACTGAGAGTATCGCGCCCACATGGCAGAGCCTGGCAAGCTACCCATGGCATATTGGATATGCCAAAAACAGTAACAATAAGTCTCTCAATGAGAGACGTTACTGATGCCCGCTCGAACAAATCAATGAGCAATGGGATGACAGTGACAGTGTAGATATATAATATATACATATACATATATATCTTTATCCACTTATCTGCCATTGATAATTTTGTTCTTTAATGTATCTTATTACTTTCAAGGAGTACTTTCTCTTCCTTCATATAATTATTTAGTAGTTCTTGTATTGTTGATTTAGTGGCCATGAGTTATTTTAATATTGTCTACAAAGATTTTTATTTCTCATTTTAATTTGAGTTATAACTTAACTGGACAGCATATTCTTGGTTGAAATAATATCATAGTCTAAACCTTGGTTATGTTGTGCCACTCCATTTTGGCTTTTAGAATTTCAATTGTAAAGTATGCTATACATGTCTGATGAAGGTTCTCTTATATGTGATTTTTTTTTCTTTGCTGTTTCTGCATTAAAAATTATATCTCCATCCAGATAGATGACAGTGAGAGCTGGAGTTTATACTTTGCATGCTTGAGAAATCCCAACCACCCTGGATGGTTACTTGGTCAGTGCTGGAAATGATCCCTAAGCACAGAGTCAGGAGGAAGCCCTGAACACTCTGAGTATCGACCATCTCTCCAGAACAAAAACAAAAATATCCTCTTTATTTTCTGAACACTCTAAAACCTAATACTTCTTACTCAGCACACAAGATTCTGTTGCTTTGCCTTGTATAATCTCTTTGGTTTAAACCAAAAAGTGTAACAACAATTAAATTTTATTTATTGCTGAATTTCTCTTTCAATGACATAGTGTGCTCTTTTAGAAAATTGTTCAAAATCTGCTTTTGAAAGTCCAGAACAGATATGTTTTATTATAAGTTCATTATTAAGCCAGTACATTTCAGTAAAGTTTTTAATGACCTTATAAAAAGAGTTGTTGAGTAGAAAACTATATTAGCAAGATATCTCTTTTTCTTAAGTGTTTTTAAAATTTACGTGATTGTAACAAGAGAAAGTTTGCTTTTTTTAAGTGTCTGGCATTTTGAAGATTAAACTTTCACCTAAGCAGGTTTGCGGCAACATGGAAGGCTGTAAGTAGGGAGACTTTATTGATTGCTCATTTCAGTCATACACAATTCCCACCCCTCAGTCTGCTCTGTGGTACTTTCTCTGTAGGCTGTGTGTGGGTTGTTGGTATGACTGACCTTCAATAGAAAGGAAGATGAGTCATTGATCCTTTGCATGATCAATCTTTAAGTGATAAAATGTACCTTTTTTGTCTGAAACTGTCATATGTAATCTTTAAAGTTCAGATGACATTTATATAAAGCTATTTTTTCTAATTAGAAATATAAAACAAAGGATTTAACATATTTTCTTTTATGAACATGATTAAGTCAACAAAAATTAGAATGATTTATTCCAATTATTTTAAAACATCTTTAACTATTGTAGACTTTTAATTCTGGCAGATGAAATAACTGGGATTTAATGTAAAATTTTAACATGAATATCCAGAAAAAGTACTATGTAGTGCCAGTTTAATCACCTGGCACCATTCTGGTTCTCTGAGCACAGAATCAGGAAAAAGCACAGCCAGACCTGGCCTGTTCCCGTACCCTTCGCCCTGCCAAGAGGAACAATACAAACAGTTCTAATATTGTACTAAATAGAGGAGTTGGCAGTGTTCAGACATTGGATAACAGAGAAGATAAGCACTGTGGATAATTTCTGAATGTAGATGACGAGATTGGAACCTCCTGAAGAGAAGTGACCCTTCTGACATAAGGGGAGAGGTAGAATAGAAAGAAAATCAGACAGAAAAGCAAAACACTATTTTTCTATCTACCTACTTATGTATGTCTGCACACCACAGGAATTGTGGTTAGCAGTTCACCCAAAATATTGAGGCTGTAACAACAGTGGATTTAATCTTTAAAAATTAGGAATGTATGAACTTTCATATAATAAAGTTGGTAAGATAGGAGAAACAATAACATATAATAAATAAAAAGATACTATTTTCAATCCCAAACAAATCAATAAATATTTCAGTGAAAAGACTTTTATTGTAAAAGTGAATAAAAAGATATAAAATGGGGCTGGAGTGAGAGCACAGCATCTAGGGCTTTTCTCGTGAACCCGGCTTCGATTCCCAGCATCCCATTTGTTCCCCTGAGCACCGCCAGGGGTAATTTCTGAGTGCAGAGCCAGGAGTGACCCCTGTGCATTACCAGAGGTGTGACCCAAAAAAAAGATATAAATCTAGTAGCCAGTAGAGGGCATGTTTAAAGTCCTGTAGTCAATTCTTGTAACAAAGTGACTCTCTGGGCACTGCTAGATGGAGCCCTGGTGGGCTTGGCCCATCACGTGGTCAGAGCACAACATTGTTTGGCTAAGCCCAGAACCTCCAGGTTCAGTGTCCAGAGGTCCCCTGTGACCTGCTAAGAGCACCCTATTAAAAAAAAAAACCTGATATATTCGACTCAGATTAAAAATGGGGACAGGTAAAAGAAATGGGAACAAAAGCAAGCATTAAAAATGTAGTGTTAGATATAGCATCTATCATCTATCTATCTGACACAGTAAAATTAAGTTAGAGAATATTTCCAGTCACAAAGGGGAAATGCTAGTCAAAGTCAGAAGGGGAGTAAGAAGCATAAAAAACAAGTACTCGATTATCTTGCTCATATATAAATTATAAAGTAACAAAGCAAGGGATAGACAATCACCAGAGGGGACACTGAACTATGGCCAGAAGAATGACAAACTAGGTCTTTAAAGCAGGGGAGGAGGAGAAGAGATCCTGGGATAGTGGTGGAGGGTTATTGACACTCAGGGGTGGAGAAGTGCTATGAATATAAAACAATAATATGGAAATTGTCTAAACCACATTGCTCCCTTAAAAATAATTGGGAAACAGTAGAAAAGGGTTATTCAAAAATTATAGTGTGTATTCAACTATTAATAATGTCAAAATGTCATAAATAACATATAATTAATATATCTTATATAATTATATCACTGTCACTGTCACTGTATCTCTGTCATCCCATTGCTCATCAATTTTGCTGTAGCGGGTACCAGTAACGTCTCCATTGTGAGACTTGTTGTTACTGTTTTTGGCATGTAGAATACGCCATGGGTAGCTTGCCACGCTCTGCCATGTGGGCGAGATACTCTCAGTAGCCTGCTGGGGGCTCTCTGAGAGGGACAGAGAAATCAAACCCGGGTTGGCTGCGTGTAAGGCAAATGCCCTACTGCTGTATTGTCGTTCCAGCCCCATAATTATATGTATTTCAAAATATAGTAAACATAACTTGTGGAAAGAATAAATTCACAGCATCAATTTTGACAGCTTTAGGTGATCAATAGAAAAATAAGACAAAAATGAGTAAGAATGTCAAAGATAAACCACACTTTAACCTGAATCAATATTAATGTTTACTTAAAAATTACATTAAAAATTCTTGAAAAATGCATTCTACACAATTCCAATAAAGATCCTTAAATTCTCTTATTGGTAAAATGGAAAAACTTATTCTAAAATATCCGTGGAATGTAAAGGACATTTGGTCAAAAAAACAGCTGGTCGACTCATGCTACCTGGTTTCAAGATTTACAGCAAATCTACAGTAATCAAGATAGTGTGATTTTACATAAAGATTATGTATAGCATCTATCATCTATGTATCTATCTATCTGACACAATAAAATTCAGTTAGAGAGTATTTCCGGTCATAGAAAGGAAATACCAACCGAAATGAGGTAAGTCAGAAGCATAAAAATAAGTACCGGATGATCTTGCTCATATATGGATTGTAAATAAACAAAGCAGGAAATAGATAATGCCTTTAAGGAACATAAAGAACCCAGGAATAGAACCATGTGTAGTTGGTCTGATAATTGTTGACAAATTATACCAGTTGATTTTAGTCTTTTCACTGTAGGTCATTCCTACTTTGTAGTGTGGGAGGTTATCTCATTGTTTTGATTTTCATTTCCCTGATAAAACATGGTGATAAATACATGTTTTGGTTGGGGGAGAGCACCCATCTAATAGTACTCAGGGCACTACATATGATAAGAATGGAAACAGTTTTGGCCACATATGCAAACACCTTAACCCCTGTAATATTTCTTCAGCCTGAAGAAGAATACTCTTTTTATTTTGGTTTTTGGGTCACACCCAGCAATGCACAGAGGTTACTCCTGGCTCATGCACTCACGAATTATTCCTGGCAGTGCTTGGGAGACCATAGGGATGCTGGGAATCGAACTCGGGTTGGCCGCATGCAAGGCAAATGCCCTACCCGCTGTGCTATCACTCCAGCCCCAAAGAAGAATACTTTTACATAAACTTACTCTATGTCTTCTTCAGGAAGTATCTGTATATCCCCTCTCCTCTTTATTTGGTGGAAGTATTGCTTTTTGCTTTGTTGGTAAGAAGACATGTAAATTCTTACTGTAGAATATATATACACTTGAAGCTCACAACTATCATTGTGATTGAAATAGAATAGGGGTTCCCTGTGGATGAAAGAGGAGGAAAAGAAATTGACTAGTAGTTAGCAAGTGGGAACTTTCTGGAATGCTGATTGTGTTCTCTATCTTCACTGGGTGTTAGTAAAAGGATTGCATACATTTGCCAGAGCTTACTGAATTGTGTGAATAGATCATTGCATTTCACTCTGTTAAATGTTTCCTCAATTAAAAACATTTTTAAGTATTCAATTGAAGAGTCCCATTCAATATCCTAAAGGTCTGAATTATTTTGTGTTTTACTTTCACATGTTGCAATTACCTGCTAATTAGCTCTCCAAGCATCTCAGTTTGATGACTACAGATATTATACTGTCAGTACTCTTAAGTTAATTCTTCCAGTAAAAGTCATGTTAGAACAGAGATCATTTCTTTCATCTTAACCTTATGTCTATTTTCTGTAATGACTAACCCCCCTTAGAGTTTCAGATACTTTGTTCATTTGGCAAAAAGTGTTTGACATAATAGTCATGGCCACAGGTCTGCTTAAGGAAGATGCCTGTGGGGCCTTAATGGCTCTACAAATTGAATGGGGAGAGAACTGATGATAGAGAACCAACCACAGCTGCTGAAATCACACAAACTAGAAGACATAGTCATTAAGTGTCTCCCTAAAGCCAACAATCTGGAATGTGTTTTGCTGTTGCTTTTGCTTTTTTTTCAAGTTTTCAAATAAACAAACATTAGTTATGGTTAACACTTGCAAGCCAGGTTATATGAAAAGTACTTGATTTCAAGACATGTTTTACATGTTTTACATGTTTTAGTCTAGAGACATAACATATATTTACTCCACCTAAAGATACTTGCTGGATACACTTGGGAATACAAAAATGATTATGACATGGTTTCTGTAACTACTGAGAAGTTTACAGTTTAGTGAGGGACATTACTGGGCAAATTGATCAAAAGCTAGGAAGTTAGAAAGAGGAAGAAATTCATTCAGCGTAAGACTGAAGGAAGCTGTGTGGGGAAAATGTCTTTGGGTGATGCATTTCTTCTTCTTCTTCTTCTTCTTCTTTTTTTTTTTTTTTTGATTTGAGGGCATACCTGGCAATGTTCGGTGTTTACTCCTGGCTTTACACTCAGAAATAATTCCTGGTAAGATTCAGGGATGCCATGTAGGATGTCAGGGATAAAAACTGGGTTGGCTGCATGCAAAGAAAGCACCCTACCTGCTGTACTGTTGCCTCCACCCCTAAAATGTTTCTTTTTAAAAGTATTCTTCCCTCCAATTATGTAAAAGTAAATATGACTACTGGAATACTTGGAAAATAAAGACAAATAAATAAGAAATTAAAATAGTTTCCAAAATGGTTAATCAGTATGCATTTTAGAGTATCCCTTTTATAATATCCCTTTTGTATAACTGTGTTGTCTCTTGACTAGGTATAGTACATGTGTTTTATATATGTATATATAAAGGTATGTGTGTGCATAATCCAGATATATTATCTTGTGAGATTTTGTTTCCTTTAAATATTGAGAAAATGTCAATTGAACACAGAAAACCCAGATATTTTTTGAGTTCCCATTGCAATGAATGCAACAGAAGATGGGCTAAAAAAAGGTTTGCATATATATTCCTCCCATCCCTCTTATCAATCATTTTCACCACTTCTCTGTTTTCTTGTAAATGATTTCTAATTCAAGAACTTGACCTTGTTAGGTTTTTGGGAAGATGTTATATCCAAATGTTTTATATTAGTGGTTTGGGAGAAATTCAGATTGATCTTACACTGATTTTTTAAATTCAATACCCATATCTTGGGGGCTTTAGCATTTATGTACTTTAGAATATATTGGGGAAAGGATTGAAACTGGGATTTTGTGATAAAAAAAGAAGAGCCGTAGGACAGTATATATATATATATATATATGTATATATATGTATATATATACGTATATATATATATAGAGAGAGAGAGATGTGCATATATATATTCCAGAAATAGTGAAGTACTAGAAGTTATAGTCATTCTAGTGCATTCCTGGACCAATGTTTTAAAATATTGCTTTGCACTTTTCACTAAGAAAAATATAAAAACCTGAAAGGTCAATTTTCTCCACCAGCTTGCTCACAGATGCATGCCTAACCCACTGAACAGATGTCACAGAGGCCATCTGTACCACACTTATCTAGGAATTTTTACTGGCTTTTATTTGGTAATTACACTTGTGAGATTTTCCATTCTGAGATTATTTTCACATATCATGTATACCACATTTATGTTTCCGTCTTTTCTTCCTGTTGAAATTTTCCCATTGTATTTCTTTACCTGCTGGATCTTCAATAGGCCATAGACTCTAAAACTAAGCATACAGTAGCCATATTACCCAGAACCGCACAGATGTTACCCCCCAAATGAGAGAAATACTAAATAGTCAGTATTACCAACAATCTTAAATTATAGCACCAAGTGTGCAATAAATACAAAACATGGCTAATTCTACAAATACAAATAGATAATATCCAAAATTCCACAAACACAACGTTCTGAAGTAGATGGCACTGCTTCTGTGTTGACGCACCCCACCCTGGCAAGGACTTTCTTTCTTTCCGAGGCGAAGGGAACACATGGCGGTGGTTGGATCTAGTCCAGGCTTGGTGCTTGGAGTTTTCACTGGGTGGTTTCTCCCACCAATGCTCCGTGGACCACACATTGCCAGGCATTCAGTTCAGGTCTCTTGAGTGCAGGACATGCTCATTGAACCAACTCTGTGGCCCCACTTTCTTACTGTCTCGTAGACTGTGCTCTCCTTGCGTAACACATGCAGAACTAGAACAGGAAGGGGCTTTGTTGTGTGGTTTCAAGAATGAAGGAAGAAGAGGTGAAAGAAAGAGTTTGGGTGGGTGTGAAAAATACAAAGATGCATGCGCTCACGAGAGGGGGCAATGTGATGTGTGTTGTGTTGTTAGAGGGCTCTTGGGGCGGCACCCTTTCTCTCACCGCTCTCCTTTGGTGCTCTCAAGCGGCTGTGTATGGACTGGATATGGATGGCTCCTCCTTGTGCTCTGCTTGTGTGTGTGCTGCTGTGCTCTCTCCTGCCTGTCTCTCTATCTCTGTCTCTGTCTCTGTAGTCTCTCCTCTGGTCTCTTCTGACCTCTCTCTGTTTCTGCTTCTGTGTCTTCTCTCTGTGTCTTCTCCTGTGTCTTCTGTCTTGCCTCTGTTTCTTCTCTCTGCTTCTGTCTCTTCTCCTTGCTTCTGTCTTTCCTCTGCCCTTCTGTCTTCCCTCTGCCCCTCTACTTCTCTTACAGTCTTAGTTTATATAGCAATCATATACGGTGGTGACACAAAGGTGGGTTGAACATTAACAAATCAACAAAGAAGGGTAAGACCATTTCTCTCGATTAACAAAATCTCATCTAAGGAGATTCACTGTCACTGTCATCCCGTTGCTCATCGATTTGTTCGAGCGGGCACCAGTAACGTCTCTTGTTGTGAGATTTATTTGTTACTGTTTTGGGCATATTGGATACGCCACGGGTAGATTGCCAGGCTCTGCCATGCAGGTGAGATACTCTCGGTAGCTTACTGGGCTCTCTGAGAAGGGCGGAGAAATCGAACACGTGTTGACCGCCTGAAAGGCGAATGCCCTACCACTGTGCTATCGCTCCAGCCCTAAGGAGATTACTCCAGATTACTAGGAGATCCACTTAAGGGTAGTATCCAAACAAGGGTGTGTCACTTTCCTCCTTCCTCAGCTAGTAATCCACTAAATAGTTGTAGTAAATTTACTTCTAAAATTTCTAGCAATGTCATTCTGTATGAGCACAGTAAGAAATCAGACTTAAAGTTTGCTTCTTTCTGAGGACATTCACTATATATTCCAGACCACAGTCCTCAGGCCAGGTTAGTCTTCCTAACCCCATCAGGGCCATAGCCTCATTGTTACTTTTTGATCATAACAGCATTTGTCTATGACCATGCTCTCAACTTATAGTTGAGTATTGTGGCGCTTTGGCCTGGCCCATTTCGATTCCAGGGTAGCTCACAGCTTGCCCTTGGTCCATTCTGTCCCTCGTTGGGACACTGCTTTTGGGGTGCTAGGAACAAAGGGCAACTGAGTTGAGAATGCAGATGCCTGGGAGTAAATATTATTGAAGTCAATCAGCTCCCAACATACAAAGCATAATATTAACTGCTCTTCTGTGTACATACAGAAAGGACATTGCTTTAAGGTAAACTAAGTTCCCTGGGGCAAGGCTGAAAGGACAAACCCCATGTTATCCTACAGGTGGGAAACATTTTATATTATCTGCTGTATGATAGTTTTCAAATAAATTTCACACATCATCTTTATAATTCTCAACAATTTGATTCTGACTTTTGTCTGATTATCTTTAAATGAATTTAAAATTAGATAAGTGTCTCTCTAGAGGATCCAAAGAGTTCCATGAGCTTGTATATAAAATAAAGTATAGAATCAAAAATCACCTAAAATGACATTGGAAACCACTCCTGAAAACAAACAAGTGATATTATATATTATATGACTATGAGCAGGGAATGGATTTTTTCAGTATTTGCAGTTGACATTTTTCGCATACAGGTATGCAGATATAAGGGTTTTTGAAATAAAAATGATGTTACATTGTTTCAAAAATTATTTAGGCTTCAGGAGCAAAGCATAACAATCAGCACCTATGTACATATTACATTAATATAGATATCAGCAACTGGTTCCACTAACATACAGTTAAAACCTTTATCTAGTTGCTTTATTCCTCTTTCCCTTCCCTTCTGGGGATCACCATTTTGCTTTTATAGTTTGATTTTGTTTTGTTTCATCTTGTTTGTTATTTATTTTGTTTATCTTCCACATAAGACTGACATTCGATAACTTTTGTCTTTCTCTTTCTGACTTTGATGCATCTCATTTTCAGGAACCATGGTGTTCTTTTAAGGAGTCCCTGGAATGAGAATTAATGTTTAAGCAACTGAATCTATAGTGGAGATCAAAGCATAGTATGTGGAGCAATTTATCTTTAAAAGTGATTGTACCTGAATGTGAGTTCCTAACTGTGTCCTGGACTTTGCCGTATACCCTAGTTCAGTGGTTTTCAACACTGTTTTTCCCTATGGACTGCCACTAGTCCAAGGATGGTCAGCTTAAAACCATAGCTGGAATCTCCATCTGTTATTTTCGAATGGACCCTGTGTCCAGATATTAGTTCCCCTAAGGCTATTTCTCAGAACTTACTATGTAGCTGTAGCCATTGCTGGCCTCACTGCCTATCTTGATCTACCTCCTAAATTTTGACAGAACTCAACATTCTGGAGCCTTTAGATTCATTCCTTGTCATGTCCCTTTGCTCTGTTTCCCTGGAGTTATAGGCAGAGAAATATATTGTCTCTGTATTATACACTTGGGCATACTTTTATGCTGTACTACAAGTACAGGAAAGAGCAAAAACAGAAGTGTTTCCTGTACTTGTAGTAGCTTACATGTTTTTTAAAGTGTAAGATAGGACTCTTATTTATGTATGCATCTCAAATGTCTAGACAGGTACTTGGTATATTGTAGACACTTTGTAATTTTTGTTATAGCAAACTTCATTCAAAATAGAACTAAAATGGCTGAAAGGAAAGAAATGGTCATACCAGAGTCTGAATGCAAAATAATATTATACTTGGGTCATTAATTTTACTCTGAGCTTGCTATATTCAGCACATTATTTTCTTCCTTATAAATTGTTAAGGATTTTGTTTCTGATAAAATAGCTTATAAACTTTATCTCAAAAAAGAAAAGACTATGAATTTATCTTAGCAGCCTCATGTAAATAAGTGCTGGAGTACGGTGGTCAGGAACTTTGCTATTTTTTATATAAAAGGAGATAAATGAATAATTTTCATATAACTACCAACCTAGGAATGTACAATACATATTTCAGTGATGGAACATTTCTGTGGAACATCTAATATAATGCTGTGTAGGAAGCCTCTACTCATATTTTAATTTAACATTATAGGACTTGTATAATGTAAATGAATGATAGTCTATTAAACTAACATTTTGAAAATATTTGTATTCTTGGCAACTTTCCAGTATCAATCAGTTCATGATTTTCTGACAAGTACTTCTATCCTATCTAGTATTGTTTCTCATTAAGGAAATAATCCTGATAGAGAGAGGAAAATTTGGCATTCTGTGGAAGGTAGGGTAGGAACCAGAATTGCATTCTTTACCTGGACCTAAAGCACTTCCTTTCAATACAAAATTGAGATGCAGGAGAGCATTAATGCCTGAGAGAGTGATTGCAGATATATATACACATATTTGTATGCACTTGGATTATGATTTTCACTACTATTTGGTTTCCTTCCAGATCATTTACTGTGGGATATTTACAAATTCCTTGCAGATCTCTCTAAACTGAGGGAAAGGCCTCCATGTAGTTAAATAGGACACAAATTTCTGGATTACTTATTTCTTCATGACCTATATATTAGAAATTGTTCTTCATAGCCTAACAAACAAGACCATATTTTATCCTAGTCCTCACACAATGCAATTAATTTTGGCAGGGGAGGCACATCCAGTGGTAAAAGGGGGAAGTGCTTGGGGAGCCCATGGTTTGAACCACTGTTATAGCCACAACCATATTCAAGGCAGATGCCTCAACTTCTGTACTTTTTGTCCCCACAATCCAAGTTTAACCTTACCATCTCTGTCTCAGTCTATGGTATGCCCCCCGCCCACCCCCACTCATCACAATCACTCTGCCCATTCCTGTTTCATGCATCCACATCTGGTACCTGCTGTCTCTGCTCCCACTATGTTGCTTTGCTCCGTGTTTGTATATATCTTCCATTTCCTAGTCTCCATGTGTTTTCTTCTCATCCTCACTGAGCCTTAATCTATCAAGACTTCCAAAGTCCTCTGCAGGAAAGCTTTCTCTACTTCACTTAATGGAACAGATATTTCCATTTGCTTGTTGGCACATGGGAATTGCCTATGGTGTGATTTTGTTCTGCTGGAGGTGTGTATGTCTGCCCTGCACTCTAGGATGTAAGATTGATGAAAATGATATTTTAATGGTTTTTTTACATACATAGTACAGTAAGATTACCTGTAGTAAACATTCAGAAAATATTTTCTGATTGAGTTGAATTTATTAAGAGAGTTTTAACAGAAATTATCTTTTTTTTCATATTTAGCATTTTTTGTGTGTGTGGTGATGCATCCTGGCTTACTCCTGGCTCTTTGCTCAGGGATCACTCCTGGTGGTGCTTAGGAGTCTTCAGCACTTCTGATTAAATTACATAAGATTGATAAAATTATGATCATTAAGCAATTTGTACAGTGGGAGTTCACTGATAGTTGTGCCCTTTCTGTCAAGAAATTTTCCTATAAAACTGAATCAAAGTAATTTATCAATTGCGTTTGTTTATACTTTAGAGAATACCAAAGATGTCAACCATTCCTAATATATGTAATTGCATAGCTTTTAAGTTACTTTTTTCCTTTTGGGTCATGTTCTAATATTTGTGGCTTTACTCTTCTGGAAATCCAAGTTATCACTGTCTTTCAGTAGACAGCCCAAGAATGAGAAAGATCAGGATTGAATTGAAGGGACAGGAGGTATATTATTTTAATGGATAGCTTTCTTCCCCTGAAAAGTTTACCATTTTTTGGCAAATATCTCAGTCCATACAGTGGACCATTGCAGACCAAATCAGGATATGGCTATAGATCAGTGCTCCTTCTATGGTACATGAGGATCATAGTAAATCCCTAAATAACAAGATGCTGTGCAAATATAAAAGAAAGTTTGGTTAGTTTCTTCCTTTCAAAATGTTTCAGCAATAATGCATTAGTATGCCTGGCAGGCATATTAAAGACTAAATATCCAGTGTGACCCCTAGGGCATTGCTTTAGTAATCTGACCTGAGTTTAAATCCTACTTCACTGTGTGCTATGTGACTTAGAATATGCTACCATATGCATTTTCTATTGTGACATATTTTACTGTCACTGTCATCCCATTGCTCATTGATTTGCTTGAGCGGGCACCAGTAATGTCTCCATTGTGAGACTTGCTGTTACTGTTTTTGGCATATTGAATATGCCATGGGTAGCTTGCCAGGCTCTGCCATGTGGGCGGGATACTCTCAGTAGTTTGCTGGGCTCTCCAAGAGGGACGGAAGAATCGAACCTGGGTCAGCTGCATGCAAGGCAAATGCCCTACCCCTTGTGCTATCACTCCAGCCCATTGTGACATATAAAAATAATAATACTAGCACATGTCTTCATATATTTTAACAACAATATTTAGACATCCTTAAAAATTTCTCTTACATGAAACTTAATATAATTAACCTAATTTACAAAAATTCTAGCTACTGAATTCTGTCACTGTCATCCCGTTGCTCATTGATTTGCTCGAGCGGGCACCAGTAATGTCTCTCATTGAGAGACTTATTGTTACTGTTTTTGGCATATTCAATACGCACAGGTAGCTTGCCAGGCTCTGCCGTGCAGGCTTCATACTCTTGGTAGCTTGCCGGGCTCTCCGAGAGGGGCGAAGGAATCAAACACGGGTCAGCCGTGTGAAAGGCAAATGCCCAACCACTGTGCTATCGCTCCAGCCCACTGAATTCTAATAAATAATATTTAAATTAAATTTATATGCTAGTCTAAATTTATATTTATATAAAAGACCCTCCAATGTGGCACCTTGGGAAGGACGAGTAAAGAGAGGCTGCTAAAATCTAGGGGCTTAGAATAAATGAAGACGTTACTGGCTCCTGCCCGAGAAAAATAATGAACAATGGGATGACAGTGATACAGTGATACAGTGATGTTAGTCTTATAAGACTTGAGTGTATATGTGTATGTGACATTAAATCTTTCCATCCAAGAGAGGAATTACATTTCTCTAATGATTCTCATCAATTTAGTTTTCACAAAATTTTTGTTTTTCTTGGTAAATATATTTATTAGCATTTTATAGTGAGTTTCTGGTTTGATTGGGGGGAGGGAGGATATTGGGCCATTCCTGGCAGTATTCTGAGATTTCTCTTGGTTCTATGCTCAGGGGTCATTCCAGAAAGAGTTAGGGGTTTCATAACATGGGTGCTGGGACAGAACTTGGGTCAGCTATATGCAAAGCAAGTTTCTCTACTATCTTTCCAGCCTGTGTTTTTTTCAGCAGTCAAGAGAATAGAATATATTCAACTTTGGCCTAATTTCTGAGTCATAATATATGTATGAAAAAAGAAAGACTGGGTGAATTTAACTTACATTGTTAACTAAAATTGCATATTCTGCTAGTTATATTTTCCAATTCTGTAAATAAAAACCTTGTATTTTCTTATTTTATCTTTTCATAGATTACTTTATTTTCATATTTAATAGACCCTCTTTGGTATAGCAGGGCAATAAGAGGCCATTTTCTATGTCAGAGAGGGAACCCAATTTGATTGTGTGCAAGGCAAGTACCTTACTAACTGTGCTATCTCTCTAGCCCTTTAACTTTTAAAAAATTTAGTTCATGTGTCTTCTCCAGGAACTCTACTGAGTGTGTATTCCTATTTTTGCTATTAAACTACTTTAAATAAATTTTAATTGTGTGTTTGTGCTCATTTGCTTGGTTTGTTTCTTGTCCCGTATCCCAGGTACAATAGTTTCTCATATGTGAAGATTTGATCTTTCAACAAGTACAGAATATGTTACGTTATATGACCCTATATGATACTCTATATGATACTCCAAATCTGCCAGTCATGATTCCTGGGCACTGCCAGGTGTGGCCCCAAAACAAAAACAAAACAAAAAATGTAGCAGTCCAAATGTATAGGAAAACAGATTATATCCTAAGCTCATAATTTGGGAATGAACGTTCTTGAATTTCAGAACTAAACATCCAGGAAGCACATTGAAATCACTCAGAAACCAAAAGTCTACAAAACTTAAATCATGTCTTCATCTTCTTCACATTCTGCCAGCTTTCTTGCTTAGCATCTAATTCCTAATTGTGTTAATTTTCTATAATGTTCATTGAAAATATCAGGTTGTTCATTTGAATGTCAGATCTTTAAAACTCCTAATAGAAAATGAGTTTATAGAGAGGATCATCTGGGTGTTCTGACATTCATTAGTAGATTTACGGCCTTTGCTTCATTATTATTAGGAAATCTTGTCAGATTGAGCTGATGACTGTACAACTGTCCAAGCTGTGGAATTTTTTTTTAAAAATGGATAATAAATTATGTAATCAGCTTTTCAATTTAGGAGTGAGAAAAGTGAAGATGAGAGAAGTTATTAAGTTTAGAGTAATTTGGTATTGAAGATAAAATATAGCCTTAGTGTAGATATATTTAATTATGATTATATCTTAGTATTAAATTTACATACCTTACATACTTTTGTATATATATATGTTTGTATATGTATATCACACATATATTAGCTGATAGCACATGATTTATGTGTTATACAACTTGTATGGCTGCACGGGGCTTTGTGCTTAGAAGGGCCTTGTGCTGACTTTAATGTTCAATGCTTGCTATTTTGAAATTCTTAATAGTTTTCATTTTTCACAGGACTCTGTAAATTATGTAGCTTTCTTTTCCTGCTGGATATTGGTGACACCGAGGTGGACAGATACTTTATCTTCTTTTGAGAAACTCTCAATCTAATGGCTAGCTGGACAGGTAGAAGTGCTAGGACTGCAAATAAAGGAGTAGATTATCTTTGCCTAAAAGAAGAAACGGAATTCAGAGATAAAACAAAGAAGACACAAAAGGGTATAGAAATAAACAGAACTTCAATGCGTTTTTCTAATAGGTGACTTGAATAATGTATTAAAGCTGGGAAGAGATCTTGGCAGAGGAAAAAGTATATACAGAAAGTCCTGAAGAATCCAGCAAAAAGCTGTTAATAACAATAAGTGGACACAGTAATTTCAAAGTCCACAAAATCAACATCAGAATAATCATATTTACATATGGAGATAATAAATTAAAAGTAGCAAAAAATGCATCCTACTTACACGAGCAGAAAAAAAAGATTTTAATAATTCAAAATTAACCTTAGGCAGAATTAGCCTTTTTTCTTCAACTTCCTCCACTTTTCTGCACAGTTTCCTCATTCTTTCCTTTTTCCTGAGCATCCTGCTTTTAAATTTTTTCCCTTTTTGAAAAAAAAATTTCATTTGAGTGAAATCAGCCAGAAGGAGAGGGACGGATACAAGATGATCTCTCTCATATGTGATATAAAGAAACATCGTTTGTTTGGTTTAATTCTTTTTCTAACTTCTATACTGCTTTCCTTCACTTCCTTTCTTTGAAGGATTTCTATGTATAATGCTCATATATTAACACAGGGTTGGTCCTAGGTAGGGGGCGCTTGTTTTGCTAGACTCTATCTCTTGCCCAGGACAGTTTCACCCACCTTCCCCTTTTCACATGTCACGGACTAGTCAACAGATCCTCGACATATATCTCTAGTTTAGACTACTTTCTATTCTCCATATTCTTTTTGTCTGTTTGTTTGTTTGTTTGTTGGGGGTATGGGGCACACCCTGTGGTATTCAGCAGTTACTCCTGGCTCTGTGCTCAGGAACTACTGCTGGTGGGCTGAGGAATAATATTGGATGCCTGTAAAAAACTAAAGCTCACCGAAGGGCGCGTGCACTCTCAGGCTCTCCGGGAGGCTGTGTCTCACCGCCCATGTTCGGTGCTCTGGAACCGCTGTGTATGGGCTGGATCGGGACAGCCGTTGTCCAAGGACAGGTGAAGGAAGAATGAGGACCAAGCTGGTTGCTGATTAGTTACCATTTATTCAATCTTCCATCTTTCTCATCTCCCGCACTCCCAGCTCCATCCTCTCTCTCGATCTACTCCAGCCTTTCTCTGGCTTCTCCGTCTCTCTTCCTATTTCTATCTCCCACCTTGCCCTCTAGACTACACCCAGCCAGGTAGCAAAATCAACATGAGAAAGCCCTTCCTGAGGGCAGGGCATTCCAAAGCCCTTCCTGACTCTTTTTTTTTTTTTTAAATTTGTTTTATTGAATCACCATGTGAAAAGTTACAAAGTTCTCAGGCTTATGTCTCAGTTATACAATGTTCAAAAACCCGTCCCTTCACCAGTGCCCATATTCCACCACCAAAAACCCCAATATGCCTCCCACCCCCACCCCCCACCCCCGCCTGGGTAACTGATAAATTTCACTCTTCTCTTTACCTTGATTACATTCCATATTTCAACACAAAACTCACTATTGTTGTTGGAGTTTCAACACAGACTCACTATTTTTGTTGGAATTTATCCCCCAAGAATACAGCCCTATTGACAAGGAAATATTTGATATTGAGTTTTCCACTGATGAGAATGAAGAGATAAAAAGTCGCTTGGCCGCTACTGCGGCCGCGCGGTTTACAATTTCTGTACTTTAGTAATTAAATCCAGGGAGATTAAAGTTGGAAATTGAATCATTTCCCTTCCTGGAGGAGCATGGAGCAAAAGCTTAGTTCACAGTCTGGATACATGGTTGCAAGCACTCTCTGGAACCCCAAGTCTTATAGCTGCCTCTGGTTCCTGCTCGTTCGGCATTCATGCGGCTGTGCAGAGGCATGGCCACCCAGGTCGAATCTCAGCTAGAGCCCGTGCTCCGGCCCCGGCCCGAGCCTGCCCAGATGTCCCGGTTTCAAGTTCAAAGCACACATTTTTTTTTTTTCCGCGCCACAAAGTTCATATCTGCTCAAAGGACCCATAAAATGTCGGACACCACGCCTTCTCCCCCTGGAGGCCCTTCCTGACTCTTAAGGTCTTTTTTTTTTCTTTTCCTTAGTCCAAACACTTATTAACATCTTAATACTATTTATTTTTGTATGGACATAGCAAGAGATACATTGAGGCTTGCAAGGCAGCTCTCCTAATAACATCTTGCCACAGGCTCAGACCACAGCACTCAGGCCAGATTAATCATTCCTCACCCTAGCAGGATCCAAATCTAGTTATCACTGTTTGGATCATGACAACATTTGCCCATGATCAAGCTCTTAACATATAGTTAAGCATTAGGCACTTTGGCCAGGCCCATCTCGATGCCAGGGTAGCACACAACTCACCACTTGCCCTGGGTCCATCTTGTCCCTTGTTGGGACCCTTCTTTTGGGGGTGCTAGGAAGGGCAGCTGAGGCTTAGGTCAAGAGAACAGATCAAAATATCATGTAGAGTCAAATGACTCCCAGGTTATAAAAGCATAGCATTTGCTAAGTCTTCCTGTGTCCATACAAAAAGGACATTGCTCTGAATAAACTATGCAAAGGACTCAAGCAGAAGAGAAAAACAATATTTACAAGTCAACAGAACACTAAGAAAGAAGCTACAAATAAACAAAGAGGAATGGGAGCACTGTAATGGGAGTAACCCAATAAACCTAAACTACCTGAGGCTATGTTATCTTACAGATGCCAGGGATCAAAACCGGATTGGCTGTTTGCGAGGCAAATACCCTAAATGCAGTACTATCTCTCCGGCCCCAATCCTCCTTATTCTTGTAGCTGTTGCTCTCTTTCTTGCAGACTTTCATGTAACAGCTCCATCCTGCAGGTCATGATCCCTCTCTCCAACACCATCTTATTCTCTAAGAGTTTTCTACCACTGACCCGTTTCCATCCAGTTGTTTAGGGTTTAAGAAACCCCAAAATCTCATCCTTAGCATCATCTTTCATACCAGATGAGTCACTAAGACTTTTGTTTGGAGTGGGGGGGGCGGCACATCCAGCTGTGCTCAAAGACCCACTCCTTGAATTGCTCCTAGAGATACTCAGGGATTAGACCCAGAACTTGAGCATGCAAAGCATAAACTCTAGTTCTTTGAGCTTTATCTCTGGTTCCATGATCCTTTGGTTCTATCCCTAAGTAGCTTTTTTCCATCACCTCTGCCACTAACTTGCATTAAGTCTCAGTATCTTGTCAGACCAATCACTAACTGACTATTTGATCACCTGCTCCATCCTCTATGATCTTTAAAAGAACAGTCCGATCTGATTCTGACATGCTCTCATATCAACTCTGGCTACAACTTCCCCACTATAATTAAGATGTATAGCCCAAATTTATAACCTCTCTAGCTCTACCTCTACTGGCTTGACCTCTTAATTTTATTAACTTTTGTACAGTTATGCAAGCCTTGTTTTCTTTATTCCCCAAAGTTTCATGAATTTTCTAACCAAATCCTACCAACTTCATAAATCTTCCAATATGCATATTTATTTTTTCTTGTCTTTTGTGAATTAATAAGAATTCTTCTCTGACTTTGCAACCTATATGAGTTCCTCTAGTTATAATACTACTTTGTTATTCATAGCATTTATTATGACTTATAGCAACATGCATAGCTAATATCCTATGTACGTCCAATATGGCGAGAAATGCATGTGTGTGTATTGTCTTTGCTTTCTTGCATTTCTATTACCTCACAGAGTTCTGAAGGCATATGGGAGTTAGAGTAAGACACGTTTTCTTATAATTCCAAAACACATCTTTATGTTAAGGAATGTATGTCATCCTGTATATATCTAAGCAATCAGTGCATATGTACTAATATTAAGTTGCTTATAAGGATTAATTGGTATTTTGGTTTGTTAACAAAACATCTTCAGATTACGAGCAAAAATACTTTTGTCATATTTTTTATCCTTTTGATGCTTCAGGTCTTATTTTTATTGGCTTTGTTTTTGGAATTACTCTTGAGAATATCTGTCTTCTCTCTTGCAGTAGCTTTCCTTGCCTCTTCAGCTTTTGTAGTATCATGCTTTCAGGGGGCTGTTGCTCAGATGAAGGCTCTGTCACAGGTCTGTTTTACTGTTGATGGAGTCACAATGGATTGGTTCTATAGCCCAGGCTAGAAATACAGCCCTTGGTGACAGGTTTTCAAAGGCTCTTCCACTGTTTTTACAGGTCTGTCTTTGAGGGACACTGTGTTCTTTCATCTTGAAACAAAGATAGGAAAAGAACAATATATCAGATCCACAACTCAGCATCGAATGTACACTTCTTTTAGGATTCCTCCCTTCATAGAATAGTGTAGCTCAAATGAGTTTGTTTTGATACTATACTTTTTCATGTATAGATAAAATCAGTACGCAATGTAATTTTAGAGAAACAAATACATGACTGCAAATTTAGCTGGTGATTCACTACACAAAACTCCCTGTTTTGCTATGAATCTATTGCTTCCTTTATGTAGCAGGATTTTTACGGTGGTGTTCTCATGTGGCATATATGGTATTTATATCCAGTTGCATTCTACTGTGGATGTGTGATGGTGGTGGGGCCAGGGGTGAATGTGAATTGGCATCACTTGAAGAAGACCTCCTGAGCGGTGGTCATCTGATAAAAATGATGTTAAAAGCTCATAATAACCTGAAGTATAAATGTATTTTTTTGGAGTATAACTGTATTCCTTTAAATGTAAACTAGACAAGAAGAACCCTTTGCAACAGATGTATAAATAAAATGAAAAGCCAACAAATACAATTAAAATATTACTGACCTGTCTTTTATCTCTATATTGGGATCATGGTTATATCAAAGTATACATGTATCATAATGAGATTATCTTGAGATGGACAAGTAAAGGAAGACTTTGACAATAAGCTTAATTTGTTATCACAAAAGTGAAAAATTATAGTCAATTATAACCTATTATTATCCTTGATAAAGGGCTGGGAAAAAGAATTAAACGGGCAGAGTACTTGCCTAGCTTGTGCCTACCTCCAAGTTCGATCCCAGAACCACATAGATCCCTCTTGCACCCGATATACAGGGACAACCTCTGGTTGCCCCCAGCATCATTATGGTGGATGGTACAATGGGCCATCAGACAGCCACAGATAGGCCAAACATCACTTTAGGTGCATCGGGACTCCCTATCACCTCTAGGAATAATCCCTTTTAAATATATAAGTATAAACATATGTTTATATATTGTTCTAGTAATTACAAATAAATTGAAATTATTAGAGAGTATTTTAGATGGACTAGATAAAAGGCATTAAAATATCTTGCTCAGTTAAAATAATTATTTTGATTGTTTTTCAGTTAATTTTAAATATTATAAATTTAATAGAGTTTGGTTAATAGTAAAACAAATTCCTATGTCAATTGAAATGTTTAAAACTGGGCCAACAAGGGGAACAATTGAAAACCTAAACTAAGAGGAAACTAGGGTGATTATTAGAGAGAAAGAGATTAATCAGAGGACAGGTAGAGGGTATTTTTGGTGATAGGTAAACTAGAAATTTGCTTCTGGGTACACCAAGTCCTACACATATGAAGATGTATTAAGCTCTTTGCCCAGAATTTTATCACATTGTAAACCAATGATAAATAGTACAAAAGTGGGAATACTAAGTATGGCTGAAATAAAAAAATAATAATTTTAAATGGCTAGAATTCTCTGCCCCTTTCAGAGAGCCCAGCAAGCTACTGAGAGTATCTCGCCCACACAGCAGAGCCTGGCAAGTTCCCCGTGGCGTATTTGATATCCCCAAAACAGTACAACAAGTCTCACAATGGAGACGTTACTGGTGTCCACTAGAGCAAATGGATTAGCAATGGGATGACAGTGATACAGTGATATGATACAGTGATACAGTGATATACCTAGAGAAGTCACATTCAGCAAGAAACATTTTTGGTAGAATAGTGTTATTGTGATAGAGACCACATTAAACATTTTTGGCCTTTGAAATAATTTACATGCCTCTTCTCTATATCTTTTCTCCTCAGCCAGATGATGAAGCTTCTTTAATTAGAATAATTACAAAGTAAATCACTTGTATCACTTGTATCACTTGTAGTCCCGTTGATCTTCCATTTGCTCAGCGGGTGCCAGTAATATCTCCATTTATACCTGTCTCGAGCCAGTGTAGCCCAATGATATCTGCTCGCTCCAGGAACAGAAAGAGCCTCAAATCATTCACTCAGAGATTTGACGAAAAAATCTGACCATCTAGTTGGTGGGCGGCCACGAGGTCTTCTGACGTCCCGTGGAATCCAGTCTGTAACAGCTCTAGTCCAACGGTCATCTCTGAATCACATTACATGACTGGCCCATCTGATTTTGATGCCTTGGCAAACGAGACAGTGTCCCTGATTTTTGACCGTCGACGGAGGTCAGAACTCCAGATTTCTTCTCTCACTTGAGTGAGACATGATATTCCCAGCATAGCTCTTTCGATTCCTCTTTGGGACACCCTAATAGCATTCTTATCCTGCTTGCGTAGGGCCCAGGTCTGTGAGGCATATGTTAGTGCAGGAAGAATGGTAGAATTGAAAAGATGTGCCCAGAGTCGGAGGTTCTTTGTTCTCTTAACCACCTCTTCGACGCTCTTGAAGGCATTCCATGCTGCTCTCTTCCTCCTGCGCAGTTCTGGCACCAAGTCATTTCTCATGCTGATTTCTCAACCCAGGTGCACATAGCTGCTGCATTTGGAGATGTTCATTCCATTGAGAGCAAATGGAGCTTCAGGCACCAGTTCGTTTTTCATGAACATCATCTTGTGAGATTCAGCTGCAATCCGACCTTTCCACACTCGCGGTCGAAGTCGGCCAGCATTTGTGCCGCTTGGCCAATGTTTGGCGTTGTGAGAATGATGTCATCAGCGAAGCAGAGGTGGTGTAATTGCCGACCATCTATCGTCACTCCCATTCCTTCCCATTCCAGTCATCACATGATGCTCTCAAGGGCGGCACTGAAGAGTTTCGGTGAAATGGTATCACCCTGCCGCACCCCTCTCTTTACATCAATGATCACTTCCTTGTAGAATGGTGAGATCCTGGTGGTGAATCCACAATACAGCTCGCAGAGGATTTTGATATACTGAGTTTGAACGTCCTGTTTGACCAAGGCTTCGATGATCGCCTCAGTCTCAATAGAATTGAAGGCCTTCTTTAAGTCGATGAATGTTGGACAGAGCAGCATCTTGAATTCTTGTGAAACTTCAATGAGTTTGGTCACTGTGTGGATATGGTCTATCATGATGAATCCTCTTTGGAACCCGGCTTAATCGCATGGTTGTTCTTCATCCAGTGTTCTTCCTATTCTATTCAGGATGATACGAGTGAACAACTTATAGACAACAGACAACAGGCAGATTGGGCGATAGTTGCCGATGTTGTGGATGTCTCCCTTCTTGTGCAACAGAACGGTCCTACTGGTTTTTCACTGGGACGGAACCTTGCATTCAGACAGGTAGCATGTGAAGAGTCGGGCCAGTGTATTGATGAGTACCAAAGGCAGATTCTTCAGGTGTTCGGGTCTGACTTTGTCTGGACCAGGTGCTTTTTTCATCTTTACCAGCGAAATGGTTTGTCGGATTTCAGAAGGGAGAACATTGGGAACGACATATCCAATCCTGCGGAATTTGGTATGTGGGCAGGTGGACATGGCTGTCAAAGAGATCCGAGTAGAAGTCGTGAGTAATTTTCTCCATTGCCTTTCTCGAGGATGTGATAGATCCATTGGGACATTGGAGGGCAGTCTTCTTGGTCTTGTAGTTGGCGAAGGACAGGCGAGCATTGTGAATACTTTTCCCGGCTTCTGCTGCACTGGCCAACACAGCTGCTCTTCTCTCTTTGAGGTCTTCCTTTATCACATCTCTGCACAGCTTTGTGAGCTCGGATGTTAGCTTGTGGTTGCCTGAGGCTCGCGCCAAACCACTTTGATGAATGAGCTTGAGAGTTTCCGAAAACAGGCGTCTGTTTGTGGCTTTCTCACTCTAGGCATTCTTCGCACAGACATGGAGGTGCTGAACCAGTCGATCGTATTCCTCATTGATGTTTCAAGGACGGACTCTTCCAACTTTGCTGCAATAGTGCCAAAGATCTCCCAGTTGGTGGTCATTCTGGGAGTTGTCTTCTTAGACTTAAATTTTGCAGACTTTTCTCCCCGCTCTGTGAAGTAGAATTTCACACAAATGAGATGGTGGTCCGATCCCATTTGGAATTTGGGGACAACAGGGACATCGGTCAGGCAAAGCCTTCGATTGAATATGATGTGGTCAGTTTCATTGTGGAACTGTCCACCAGGAGACTCCCATGTCCAGTGTTTAGATTCAGCCTTGTGGAACTGTGAGTTACCATGGATGGTCTTGGTCGACATGATGAATTCAGACAGTCTCTCACCCCGATCGTTCCATTCTAGGCCATGTATCCCAATGTGGAGTAAATATACAAAGTAAATATTACAATGAAATAAAGATACCAAAACAAAATGAAACATATAGTTTAAGAGTAGCAAAATTAAAATAAATTATATAGGTCGATAAGCAGAAAACTACCTCATAAAGAACAAGTATATTACTATATGAATATAGTGAATATATGAATATCATGGCAAAGACTGGCAAGCTACCCGTGGCATATTCAATATGCCAAAAACAGTAACAACAATGGGCCTCATTTGCCTGACACTGAAAGAGCTCCCAGTATGGCAGCGTTAAGAAGGATGAGCAAGGAGAGCCTGATAAAATCTCAGGGACGAACTAGACTGCCAAAACGAAGAAGGACTAAAATGACTGTCTGTACTTTCAACGTATGTACGCTGGCATCGGAAGCATCTATTGAGGACATGATGATGCAAGCGCAGAAGATCAAGTATGGCATCATTGGTCTGACTGAAGAGCGAAGGCATCGATCACATCATGCCATTTTCGACACTGGAGAAGGACTGTTCCTCAGAACATGTGGCAACACAGGCATCAATGGTGTTGGTGTCCTTGTCTACACGAACTTGGCCATGAGCATTGATGCCTAACAACCTGAATCGGATGATTACGATTGAATAGATGTGGCTCACTGACGGCAGTTTCTATCATCATCATCTATATATTAACACCCAACTACAATGAAGAAGAAATTGAGAAGTTCTACATGGAACTGGAGAAGTTCTATAAAGGAGACCACACCTTCTACAAGATTATTGTCAGTAATTTTGTTGCCAAGATAGGACTGAGAAGGTCTCCCACAGAAGTCCATATTGGGACCCATGGCCTAGAATGGAATGAACAGGATAGTTGGCAACTACACCACCTCTGCTTCACTGATGACATCATTATAATAATACCAAACATTAGCCAAGAGGTACAAATGCTGGCCGACTTCGACTGCAAGTGTGGAAAGATCAGACTGCAACTGAATCTCAGCAAAGCTATGTTCATGAAAAACACACTAGTCCCTGATGTTCCATTTACTCTGAATGGAATGAACATCTTTGAATGCAGCAGCTATGTGTGCCTGGGTCGAAAACTCAACATTGAGGAATGATTTGGCGCCAGAACTGCACAGGAGGAAAAGAGCAGCGTGGAACACCTTCAAGAGCATCAAAGAAGTGGTTAAAAGGACAAAGAAACTCCGGCTCCAGACACATCTTTTTGACTCCACCGTTCTTCCTGCACTAACATACGCCTCAGAGACTTGGGCCCTACGCAAACAGGATGAGAATGCTATTTGGGTATCCCAAAGAGAAATCGAAAGAACTATGCTTGGAATATCACATTTCACTCAAGTGAGAGAAGGAATTCAAAGTTCCGACTTCTGTCGACAATCAAGAATCAGGGACACTGTCTCATTTGCCAAGGCGTCAAAAATCAGATGGGCTAGACACATTATGCGATTTAGACACAACCACTGGACAAGAGCTGTTACCGACTAGATTCCATGACAGGTCAGAAGACTGCATGGCCCCCCACCTACGAGATGGTCAAACTTCTTCATGAAAACCCTGAACGAATGGTTTGAGGCTCTTCATGTTCCTGGAGTGAGCAGATAGTATTGGGTTACACTAGTACATGACAGGAATGAATGGAGACATTACTGGCATCCACTCAAGCAAATCGAAGATCAACGAGGTGACAAGTGACAAATAACATGAATATACTGATCATTGATTTATCTTGAACATATTAAATGTAAAAATCCTCTATAGTAATTCAGTTTTCATAAATTTCAATCAAAATCAGAAAAGGAAATTCTTGAAATTTGAACAAATTTTTCAAAAACTCACTTAGTAAATAGAAATAAAATTTTATTTTATATTAATTTTGGATTTGGTGCCTCACCTGGCAGTGGCAGGGCTTATTCCTGGCAGGGATTCAGGGAGCCCTCCTGGCAGGATTTGGGGGACTCTCTGGGGGGCTGGATCAAATCTGGGTTCTATGAAGGCATGCCTTTTACCATCTTCACTATCTCTCTGGCCTCATTGAAAGTAAAATAAATGTTAATCAATGTAACTTAAAGTCAGCACTTATACCTATCAAGTATTATAAAAGAAACAAATAAATTTTTTAAAAAGTGCTTTTGTGCTTTGGGTACAAAAATTAGACCTCTAAAAGAGAACATATATACTAGGAACAATTCTTTATATTTGGATTTTTTTTTAAGGCAGGGGGAAAGAATTTAGATGATGACGAGAGGGATTCGTTTAAATATTTAAATATTAGACATTTAGGAGAAAATAACAAAATTCTAGTTGAAGCTGTCTGTTTTTAAAAAGATTAAAACTTTTATTAAGTGTGTATAAACTCCTTAGTTTGTAGACTGTTACTGGTAGGATTTCATGCATGAGCTATTCGTGCACCAGGCCCTCTGCCCAGATGCCTGCTTCTCTCTCGCCATTGTCTCAGCATCCCTCACTCAGCCTCTCAATCACCAAGCTAAGCTTTCTACCAAAGACAAAGTCTCAAGTTATGTTGCCTCTGGGCATTTGTTATTTCCCTATTCTTCATATTCCACAAATGATAGAGATCATTCTGTGTCTGTCCCTCTCCTTCTGACTAACTTCACTCAGCATGATACTCTTCGGCTTCATCCACAAAGCATCAAATTTCATGATTTCATTTTTTTTTCCCTACAGCTCGGCAGTATTTTGTTTTGTATATGGACTACACATCTTTATACAGACATCTGACCTTGGGCTGTTGGGTTGTTTCCAGATTTTAGCTATTGTGAATAGTGCTGCAGTGAACATAGGAGTGTGGACGTCTATTTTAAATTGAGTATTTGAACCCTGGGGGTAGATGCTCAGAAACAGAGTTGCTGGATTATATGAAAGCTTAATTCTTAATTTTTTGAGAAGTTTCCATTATAAAACATGCTCAAAAAAGACAAAGATGGTCAAAATTATATTATAAAAATGCTCTTACCATGTATCACTTACCATGAGGGAAATTAAAATCAAAACAATCAGCTATTACCTCACTTAACTGGGACTGGCACACAGCACAAAGAACAAAAATAACCAGTGCTTGTGTGTATATGGAGAACAAATGACCAGCATTCACTGCTGGTGGGAATGTGGACTAGCCTAACCTTTTTAGAAACTGTCAACTTTTAAAATAGCACTAACTTCACTGGATTAAGAAATCATAAACCAAGAATGCTTTTATTAGAAAACTAGTATAATTTGTTGGGCAGAAACTATAAATAATTTTCATAAACATTTCCTAAAAAGATATGATACATGTCAAAAAGTGCACTCTTTTATCTCATTTTACAGTGACATATGTCATTAAATATGCAGGAGAGCAGTCATTCAGGATTTTTGGACTTGATTACATCTGTGTCCAGTGACAGATTATTCCAAACACTACAGGTTGAAAAGGAAAATTCAAATTTACTGTAACTCTGAAATACCAGTTTAAAGAGATAAACTAGATGTTTGGATAGATACTGATTTTGAATTTCCATTTTAATTAGTTAGGTTTGGAGTTCTAAGGACTTTGAAATTAGGCTGTTCCTCTTTCATTTTTGATGATTCAGCTGAGTTAAAAACTCCCTGGTACTCTTGGGTAATAATGAAGAATTATAGCTTCTAAAACTGCTGCCCACTTTGATATTGTTCTTGTCCCCCAATAGGTCTTTGTGAATGAGTCTGACCACTTTCTTTATCTGACTCTGATCAAGATTTATGATTTTTCTTTTAAGTGCATTAGCAATAACTCTAAGCTCTGACTAACAATGATGACAATGATAATGGTGACAACAATAGCTACAGCCACATTTCGGGATGACTTATTTCTCCAGTAGGAGCATTTCAGCTTAAACCTTCCTGTCATTTTTTCCAGTAACAATGAGGGAGGATGAATGCCTGATGCTTGCAGTTTGGGAACAGTGCGTAATTTGTGGAAGAAATGAGTTTTCATTGCTTGATCTGTGTTTGGCAAAATCAGAGCTGGTTTACCATGCTGTCCAGGAAGTAGAAGTCAATATTACACCTTAAAAATAGATTATAGTTTTAAAAATATTTTATATGTTAGTAATCATTTAGTTGTATATAATAAATTGTATGTGTTTTTGAATTTATGTTTTAGGGGTTGAGTTTCACAGATTCTATGGAGTAGATCTGAAACACTCAATCTAATATTCATATTTTAAGTTAAGAGAACAAAGGTGCAGAGTCTGAGTGATTTGTAAAGAGACAGGGACATCTCCCTGAAGGGGACTACAAGTTCGAGTATGAAAATCAGATTAAGGTATAAAGCAAAACAAATAAAAAAGATCAAAAGGGAAGATAAGAGTATCAGTTGTATCTCAGCCTCTAATGATTTTAGTGTTTTAGAATGAGGAGAGGAAGATTCTTCACTTGCTCAGAGTCTGGAAAGGAGAGATCACAGGCTTGTGACAGGTCCTGAGAGAATCCTCCAGGGGAACAAGTGTTGACTTCAGGGCCAGCTGTCCTGGCTCTTACCATAATTTCCTCTTTGCAAACAATGGGGGGTCAGAGCTCTTGTTTTATGAAGCAAAGCAAAGATACTCTTATCCAGAATTGAATTCTGCTGCAGGCAGTCATCCTGACTTGTTTTTTAAATTGCTCAGGGAGGAATTTTTAAGGGGGGGGGGTGCTCCTAGGTGGTGCTCTGGGCAGGGAGTGTAGGCGGGGAGCACACACCTGGGGGTCACTACCATCAGTTATCAGCCACACAGTTTGGTGGTTCAGTGCAAGGGTCTGAGGATTCATTGCTGCCCAGTCCCCACATTGCTGGGGATTACCCATGTGTAAGGTGTGTGCTTTAATCCCTGTACTGTCTCTCTAGTCTCTGGCCATTCTGACTCTTAACCACGTTTTAAATGTCCTGGGATCTACCCAATCTTTAAAGCAAAGATTGCCAAGTTTCTTCAGTCTACATCTTTCTTATCAGAAAAAATAATCTTTCAAGTGCATTGTTGTAATTTAGGTTTTTGTTATCTCTTGGATTGTTTCAGTGAGTCCCCCGTCTTACTCCCAATACTGCCCACTTTGGCAAACTGAAATTGGTTCTCTCAACTCCATCTTCTACCATCACCGCTTCCCTACCTCATTGATTCATCTACCTTAAATCTTTAGACTCAGTTCTATTTCTTCCAACTTATTTAAGGACCTTAGGATGTTTTTCTTTACTGAATTCCCCGGATATCAACAATTCAACTATATTTAGTCATTTTAATATCCTTTCAAATGACTATAAGCCCCTGAAAACTTATTAATTGTAAAAGGGGTTAGCCTTCCACTTGCTCTCAGGTTTTTGAATAATGTGAAGAAAATACAATTGCATAAGCTTGATTATACTGAATTATAAATTTAGAATCTCCAGTTTACCTAGATCCATAAATTATTTATTTACTTATTTTATAAATGTACTCCCATTCCTATGAGTGATTACACCAAAATTTAATGAATCACATTAATCCTTCTGTCCCTTCTCACAAACTTAGCTGGAGAGATAATAAGGGTGAAGGCACTTAGTCTCTATGCAGCTGAGCCTGGTTTGATCCTTGGTACCACATAAAGTCCCTCCAACAGCACTAGAGTTGATCTCTAGTATAGGCCCAGTCCTGAACAGAGCCTGGTGTGATCCAAGGAACAAACCGAATAAAACAAAAAATAAGTAAAAATGACATCTTCTCACAAGGTGAACAAAAACACCTGGTCTATCTAAACTACTAAGAATCATCTCCATCCACAGAGAGAAACCTCCAGAAGTATCTCCAGTCCTCATCTGTTTTCTAGCAGGCTTGTTGGGTGACTCTTTAGTTTCCTCCTAATTGTGAACATAATTAAACACATCTCATACACTTGTTTGCCATTTAAATTTCCCATTGGAAGATGCGTGTTTAATACGTTTGCAGACTTTTCTATCGGATTGTTTAAAATTTTATTATTGTGGGTTCTTTATAGATTATGGATACAAATCTATTGTCATTTATGTACGGTGCAATTTATTCCCAGAGATAACTTGGATTTCTTTCCATTAATGGTCTCAGTTCTTCCCTTTCCCCACTGTTTTTTTTTGCTGATTATTTATTTTTTAGCTATTTATCTATAATTTTTTAAAAATCTTAGTCTCCTTTGGCCACTGATCAAGCTGATTAACAGCCATGATCCCAGAGACTCAGAAACAAATCTCAGAACCCAGTGGCTTTTGGCAGAAATGCGTTCGGACTTCTTATTAGGTTACAGGCGCCAGGCCACCCCAGGTGGAGAAAGGTGCCGTCCCTCTGCCTACTCCACCTGGCGGCTTGGTGGGCCACCACCTTCCAGAGGTTAATGAACAGTCAGGTGTGGGCCAGCAGTGACGAGAAACTGTGTTATTGCTCCAGTCTTATTGTTTATAAGACAGGTTTTTGGGGTTTTTTGGGGGGTAATTTATTTTTTATTTAAATTTACTTTTTCATGTAAATTTATAAAAACAAAGAAAAAAATCCGAATCTCCCTCCACAACTCAAATACAATTTTCTTTTACTCCCTCATTCTTTGAAAGCTTATCTTACTGCTGATTTCTCTGTCAACGGATGCCATAGATATTTTTATAAATATTTTTTACTTTTAATCTTATTTGAACTTCCTGGATCATTTAACCTAATCGTATTTGAACTTCCTGGAGCATTTGACCTGGAGCATCAGTCCCACTTGACACTTTCATGTCTGCTGCTATCCCTTCCCTGACTCTCATTCATTAAAAGTTTATCCAGCTACTGTTGTATTTCACACAAATGGAACTAAACCTCATGGATTCTCCAGTGAACTGTGAAAGATTGACTCTGGGGAAGTGGAATGTGGTTTAGGACACAAAGGAGAAATATTAAGGTCTTGTGGGTATTAAGAGAAACCCACGTTGGCTTGGAGGGTTATTGGAAGCGAAGAAGGAAACGGTACTGAGGTTAGAAGGAAGTACAACTTGACAACAACCACATACTTTTTAATGTCTCTATGGGGTTATAAATAAAGGGATTTTTGCCATAATAAATGGGCTTCATTGAAAATAGTTTGCTGATTTTTGTTTTGTTCACCTCAAATACTATGGTTTACCAATTGTATGAGTAATGAATCAATCAATAACCAAAATAATTAATTTCTAGTACTTGTTTTATAATTATAGATATTGAAGTATACACATATATACATATTCTTTAATCATAAGGTATAGGAAACTTAGGCGACCTTAATATCTGCAAAATGCTTTTGAAGGATTATAGTATTTGGAGAGTTGTGTATATTTATAAACATACTCTTTGATTATTTGAGTGAAGTCCACTGAAATATTTTCAACACAGACTTTGGCTGAATAAAAGAGATTTTGCTTTGCATCAGTAAGAGACATAGAGAAATAAGTTTGTGTAGTTAGACTGTTGGAAATTCAGACACAAATCTTGTCTTCTTTGAACATTTCTCCTTCATTGTCCTCCTGTGTCTTATATATTTATATATTTATTTGCCTTCTATGTTCCAGGAGCTGTATAAGGTATTTGTTTATGTGATGTATTCTAAAACCTCAAGTAATTCTATAAATAGACATTTTATGGATTAGTAAAATGAGATTCAGAGAAGTTAAATAAATCATACCAGACCATATAACTAGTCAAATGGGGCTGAAATTTGAGCTGACAGCTCTCTGATTCTATAGTAGTTTATCTATACATCAGTTTTTAAGCCCTGCAACTAATATTTCCTTTGCAGAAAGTGCAAGTTGGCTAAAGTTTCACTTGGAAGACATGTGTTCAAGAGGACCTAAATCCCATTTAATCTTCATCTGTTCTAAAATTCTATGTCACATAAGACTATGCCACATATCCTTCAATATATTGAATAACAGAAAGGGATATTTGCCTTTTAATATTCTGATAATATCACTTTCTGTTACTCAATTACAAAGCTCTCAACATTCACAGGTGAGAGAGAGGAGAAATCCTTAGGCAAGTAGGATTCAAAGAGATAAAGACTAACAGAGAGGTAGAGGAGAGAATATATGAGGGGGGTGGTTGGGGCAAGAGAGCACAAGTGGTAAGTAAGCATTCTTGGACCAGTGGACATTTGGTGCTTAGGTCTCTTCTAATTATTACCATGAGAACAAATACTCTAACATTTTATCACTAGTTGAAAGTAATATAGCTATAGCCCTCTTTGGTTGATTTAGCCAGACTGGTCATACAAAGAGCTAGTCTAAGTGCCAAGGTGAGATTTCTCAGTCTATGGTGATTATGATTTTTAGAGCCTCACTGGTTTACTTTACTCCAGCTTCTCTAGTTCATAGGATGAGCAGAGCAACTGACTATTGGACTAGAGAGGACTTTTCTGGCCTAATGTGAAGTTCATTATACTTTTCTATGACCCTTCTCTGTTCTTTTCTTAGGGTCCAGGTCCATGCTCTTGAACCAGATCTAAGCCAGGGGAGTTACCTAATGGTGTTTTGCTTCCATGCGAAGAACACAGGCTGTATCACTTTCTAGGAGATCTAGGACCTTATGACATTTGCAGCCTCTCAATAAGTTCTAATGGGAATGGTGGATATCCTTTAGGATTTAGTTATCTCATGAGATGGAACCATACCTTTGTTATGCTTGAAATACAACTCTAGTTGTTCAAGCGGGATAGGAAAATGAGGGCATACACAAATTTTCCTATTTCAGACCTCTACCTCTTCTTTTTTTCTCTCATCCAATACCCCACTCGCCAATAGGTGAACAAGAGGATGCATGAACAGATGTGTTTGGTATTTGCCTTATAATATGATATGAAACATAAAGGAAATTATTTATCCCAACTTGCATTAGAGGTTCAAGGTAATATGAAAAGGAGCAACTAACTGTGACTGTTAAAATGACCAGAGTTGAAATAAAACTGAGAATGTCAATAGACTCCTCAAGGTTGGATTTCGTTTTGAAATGTTCCACTGAATGCCATCTTAACCTCTGTATCTTTGGGAAAAATCCTGATATTTTTTTATCCACTGCTGGGCTATCCTAGAAATATCCTGTATGCTAGTCCTTATTCAATATAAGTGTTCTTACTTCTCTGATTACCCTGTAGGACACCCAAGATGAATAAAAGCATGTTTGTCTGGATTTATCCCCCTTGACATGTTCAGAATTCTCAAGTGAAGCTATTCATTGAGGCATTACTTGGCAGTGTTTTCTATTTCAGGTTTGCCAAATGGGTAAATCAGGGACATTCATGTGGGTTACCTATTCATCAGCAAAAAAGCCCTTCTCTGTACTTGCTCATTAGTCTCCCTTACTTTTCGAAACCATATGAATAAGAGGTACCTTTTCTCCTTACCTCAGCTGGGTTTTCAACTCCTTTTGCAGCCATTTTTATCAAAGGGAGATTTTCAGGTCAGTACTTCAAAAAGTAATCATTATTTCTAAGTACAATGCAGAAAAGTCATTAAAGTTTATTACACAAAAACTATGATTCTCTTTAACTTCTCTTAGGAGCTGTAGCAGTAATAGGAAAATGAAAACATTAATTTAAAAGTATCATTTGACTAACCTTATGGTTTATCATATTTACAGATTATTCCACATTAATGACCACCAAGGAAATCAGTATGTCTTTTGGGGGATTGATATTGATTTCTGCCTTTTATTATAGTATCAGACGTACAGAATGTACTCAATGAATATTTGCTGCCTAAAGATGAAATGGAATTTGTTTCATTGTTTCTGAAGTAAGAAAAGCTATAAAACTATTTATTTGTTTTATCAAATAAAATGTTGCAGTTTATTTTCTTTTTAGTAAAGAAAAGCATCAGGACTAATGAATACTGGTAGTGCTTAATCATATTATAGCAAAGTACTGTTTAGTGTATCTTTGTCTAAAGATCCATGCTTTGTACTTTTTCACCATCCTTAGAGTTTCTTTTCAATAGCAGCGTTATGTAAGGCTTGAATTCCCAGCTCTACCATTTGTGCCTCTTAAAAACCCAGTAGCATCTTAACAAGTTTACTTTGCCAATCATTTGGGCTACCTGTCTGAACTCTAATGCTGAGGTCAGTTCACAATGGAAAAGTTTTGTTTCTTGGTCCTGCTTTTGGACTCCTTGAAACGTTTGAAAATAGGTAATAGATTTCAAACAGAGACAATTGAAAAATGTCTTGTCCAGTGGTTGGCTTACTATTTTTCTTTCAAAAAGGCTTTGTTCTTTGGTCACTGATTCTATGACAACTAAAATGAAATGTACTTAGCTGTCCAATGATCCTGTATAAATATAAAAACCCAGGGAGTGCTTCCCTGTGTGAGAAAAGTGCTCTCTGTTATAATTTATTGAAATTGCACATTTCTAATGGGAAAAGGCCATTGAGTGAGCTTCTAGTATTGGATGCACTTATTTCCTGTCTACTGCATTTTTGACAAGATCTCCCTTTCAAAAAGGTGTTTGCTAACAGCAAACTTTACTTCAGTATACCAAAGTGAGCTTTACTGAGACCAGAAGATGCTAATTAAATATCTTGCCTTAAATGAGTGTCATTGTTGAAATTGTACCGTTGTGTTGTGTGATAGAGAGATTTGCATACATGATTCAGAGATTCTGGAAAACTTTATACAAAAAAGATATAGGAAAAAAAGAGCATTGATGGGTACTCTACTTTAAAAGCCTTCTCTCAAATTGGATATAATACTTCTTATATAGGAATTAACTTATTTTACCCAATTTTTAATGTGCGTATGGAGAGGGCATAGCTTATTGTTCTCGAGGGCTTACTCATGGCTCTGTGTTCAGGAATCACTCTCTGATTCATTAGTCGGGTTGGAGATCTAGGCAGTGCAAGGCAAGCACTCTAACCCCTACACAAGTTTTAATTTGAAAAATCAGAATAACTTCACATTTGAAGTTGTTGGAATTGTACAATCTTTAAAAGATGTGCAAATTTTCTCTAAGAAGAACTCCATCCTATTAGGTGGAGTTATGAAGACTAATGAATTAATTTTAGTTTTCGATGTTTTAGGATGCATAATCAGTAACATGACTGCTTTATATACGTTTAAATTCCAATGGAGTATTTAATAGTCTAGAGTTTGTTTGTTTAATGCAATTAAAACTGTCTTTTTAAAAAAGATGTCTAGAGCAGGGAAGTAGGAAATGAAATAAACTTCATCTTGCTTCTAATCAGCTTCAGGATCTTGAGTAGGCTATTCTAGTGTTTACATTGGAACGGAACATGCATAAGTTATCTACAGAAACACTCTCAGGGATGCTATAACAATATATTGCTAAGAAGATGTATACTTGTCCAAAGACAGCGTTAGTGTACTCTGTTCTGAAACATGTTCTCCAGCAGTTAGAGAATTTATACATAAAGTTATCAGAGCTAAGCAGAGCTTGAAGAGATATAGTGTGTCTCCATCGAAGTGTTTGTCATAAAGAACATATTTGTTTTGTTCAGATACTGTGGCTAAGAAATTGTTTTCTTTTCTTTTTGTTTGTTTGATTTTTGGACCATACTGAGGGATACTCAGGCCTTACTTCTGAATCTGTGCTCAAGGATAATTTCTGGCAGGGCTCAGGGAACCCAGGCCAACCCTGTACAAGAAAAGTGCCCTCTGTTCTATAGTTTCTGCCCCCAAGAGGTTGTTTTCTAGGTTATAATCAGTCTTCAAGGCTGATTAACTTATCGCAGATAGACACTTATTTACTAAAATGTAGATAAAATGGAAAATGCACAGCAAGTATGAGAATAGTCTTCCTTGCACACTGATGTCTAATTCTATGATTTACTAAAGTACTTATATACTAATTTGAAGGTGTATTTATTTCACATACCATGAGTTTAGACACTACTGGATGCCAAAACAAATCATCTGCTGCTATTCTAACTTGGTGAAGGAAAGAAGTTGCTAGGAAAGTGGCATATCCAGTGCAAAGTCTATAGGTCATAAAGTCCATAGGCAGTGTACAGTCCATGCTGCCAACGCACATGGAAATCCATTTTGAGTTAGATCATGTTTTGCTTTGGAAAATCTCATCTGTAATGGAACAAGAACAAGATCTGGAGAAGGGAAGCTAAAAATGAGGCCAGTCTGTAGAGCCTCATTAGCTTTGTGACCTTGGATCAATCGGTTGCTTTGGTTTTGAAGTGAGACTAACTGCACTTTTTTAAGGACCCCAGAAAAGTACTAAGGAAATGAATTAGCAAATTATCCAAAATGGAGTAACTTCTCTAAATGAGATAACTGGTGCCTATTGCTAACTATTGTTACACATGGTTTGTCCTTAATGATATAAAACGTAAAATTCATCTTTCAACTCTCTGCATTGCACATTTTTACTGTTGTTTGTAAGAGAGAAAAAAAACATAATAGGGAACAGTGACCCTTTTTTGCTAGAACTTCTAAAGATCATGTCTTCCTTAAATTATTATGGTCTTCTTAAAGTTTTAATCTACAATCAAATACATTAAACTTCTCTGTTCATCATTTTTATTATTTATAATTTTCCTGTAGTTATTCATTTAAATGGACTCAGCACTGATAGATTTAATTGATAAAATTTTAATATATAATACTAATTTAATTATTCTTACTGTTTTTCTTTGTATTTGTTTAAATTTTACTATTTTAAGTACTGTAGAGGGTTTTCTTATTCATATTATTGAACTTTAGTATTTGGAGTTAGAACATATTTTATATTTTTTGTCAAGAAGTTTTT
The DNA here is from genome assembly GCF_027595985.1 of Sorex araneus. Classification (NCBI taxonomy): domain Eukaryota; kingdom Metazoa; phylum Chordata; class Mammalia; order Eulipotyphla; family Soricidae; genus Sorex; species Sorex araneus. The sequence goes on along the minus strand of NC_073303.1, from coordinate 84,376,569 downwards.
TAACTGTATTATGATTGATATTTGACATGATATTATTTTCAGGCATATCATATACAATGATTTGATCACTGTATCACTGTCATCCATTGCTCATTGATTTGCTCAAGCAGGTACCAGTAATGTTTGTATTGTAAGACTTGTTGTTACTGTTTTTGGCATATGAAATACGCCATGGGTAGTTTGCCAGGCTCTCCCATGTGGGCGGGATACTCTCGATAGCTTGCTGGGGGGTCTCCAAGAGAGACGGAGGAATTGAACCCAGGTAAGCCACCGGCAAGGCAAATGCCCTACTGGCTGTGAAATCATTGTCACATTTAATAGTGCCTAGTCAACATCCATCCTCACACATAATTACATTGTTTTTGTAATGAGAAGTTTTTTAGGATGACTTTTTAAAGCGACTTTCAAATATAGAATGCAGAATTATTAGCATAACCATCATGCAGCATATTAGATCCAATGACTTATTTATGTTATAGCTAGAAGCCTATACCTTTTAACATTTCCAAATTCTTAATAAAATTCTTGAAGATAACATTTTAGCTTACATTGTGAAGGGCAACGAATAGATATACATCAAAGAATTCAAAGTATAAGCAGGGTATGTGGCTCGAGTGGTTGAAATTCTACCCTAAGCGCCCTGGATTCTGTCCCAGGCATTGCATACCACCCCACCCCCTACAGTACCAATGGGCATTGTCTTGATGGCCTCTATTAGATGTGGAATCCACAGTGGTTTTTAAAATAACAAACATGTAAAGGGCCAGAGTGATAATACAGCAGGTAGGGACTTACCTTGCATGCAGCCCACATGGGTTTGATCCACACATCTGGGAATAGTCCCCAGAGCCAGCCAGGAGTGATTTATGAGGATAGGGCTAGGAGTAAGCCGTGAGCATTATGGGGTGTGGTTCAATTTGACAAACAAACAAACAAAACAACCAAAACACACACAGGAGTGCACACATGCTCACTTGTACACACACACACACACACATACACACAGAGCTCAAATAGTTAAACTATTAAAGCAGAATTAAACAAGAGCAAAACAATGCAAAACATATTCTTAAAGAAGTACTGGACTGAATATGTTTATCAAACAAAGGATGTGTCAATTGTTAGCAGAGAGAGAGAGAGAGAGAGAATGGGAGAGTGAGAAGAATGGGAGAAGGGAGCAGAGAGAAGTGTTTATTTATGAGACAGAGAACATAGAAACAGAAGAGTCAAAATAATGAATTTTGACATCAATCATTTTTTAACAGTCTTTCTTAGGGGTGATAATGTTTGGTTAAAGTCCTAGATTATATAATTCAATTAAATTCCATGATTAGGATAAATGATTATTGAATAGACAGGCACCACTACAAACCATCCTAAACGTGATGCTATCACCTTTCCAAATAGATAGCTCACCAAGAAGTATCAACCTTACTATTTAATACCCTATCCAGGTGCTAAAGCAGGAAGAATATGTGCTGGTGTGAGCTCATCCATTGTGCAAGTTTGTTTCTAAGGCTCTGTTTGAAAACTCAAGTTGCATACTAATTCTTCCACTTTGGTTTTTGTGAGCTTGGGTAATCTGAATCCCCTCCAGAGAAAAGATTCACTGCTGTATGTTGCTTACATTTCTGAGCCTGAGGGACTAGGAGACTGTCACTGACAAATGCTGTTGTCCAGGAGATTTTGGGTAGCTGAGCAGCTGGCTCCTGGCGAGACACTGTCCACCCTGCATGTGATTCCATTTTAATTGCCACTTTTCCCCTTCATTTAAAGTGAAACAGAAAGCTTTCCCCGACTTATGGTTTGATCTACCCACTTCTATTAAAAATACTGCAAAAGGGGCTGGAGCGATAGCACAGCAGGTAGGGCATTCGCCTTGCATGTGGCCAACCCAGGTTCGATTCCCAGCATCCCACAGGGTTCCCTGAACACCGCCAGAAGTAATTCCTGAGTGCAGAGCCAGGAGTAACCCCTATGCATTTTTGGGTGTTATCCAAAAAGCAAAAAAATAAAAATACTGCACAAATAGGACTGTTTTTTGAAATCTGGTGTTAATATGCTTATCAAAATAATTACCTTTCTTTCTGTCCCCTCTTTCTTGTTCCTCTCCCCTAGTCTCTCTTTTTCTTTCTTTATTGATTTTCTAATTTATTTATTCTTCTTTCCTTATACATGCATTGTTAACACTACTGCGTGTCACTGCTATGGAGAAGGAACACAAAATCCTGATCTAAATAGACACATAATCAAATGTGTAACAAAGCATTAAATGTTTTTCATGTAGTATCAATTCAACTTAATTCCAAAAATATTTATTTTTCTCTTGTATCCAAGCTTTATTGTGGGTTTCACAAAAGATTGAAAAAGTTTACAACTTGGCTTCAAGTTTTTGTGGTACTGAAATTGTTAGAAATAAAAAAAAAAAACCTCTAAGCTGGCTATGAGAAAAACTTAAGTGAATTGAGTGATGTGTTTTTTTGTGGGCGAGAAGAGGTAACACTTTCAGCTGAAGTATCCTCATCTGAGGAGAGTGATGTTAGGTTAGACCTCAGGACTGTGTTGACTGAATTTTAATTGAATGGGGAGTTAAATAATAGGCTGTACCATGTACAACAGGCTAGGAGAACATAGTAAGAAGCGGAAGTCTAGGATATCAATATGTGGCAGGCTTCTGGATTGTTAGGTTGACGCGTGGGGGTGGGGGGATGGCGGGAGAAAGAATTTTACACAAGTTGTTGTGGAAGAATCTGGTGATTCTAGAAATTAAAGAAATGTTTACTTTTTAATTTCTTAAAGATACTTCTAAGCAGTTTAGTCAGATGTACCGCAATGGTTTATTCACTTGATGAATCCTCAGCTTTCATATGGGTCATAGATAAGACCAACACTATGGCAGTCAGTTGGCTGAAGGTAGAACATGAGCAACTGGAGCCAAATAATTCAAAATGCCTGAGGCTAAGGTGTTAAACCAACGACTGTAAAAAAGTTAAACACCTTTATCAAAACAAAGGAAATAGGCAAGATATGGGATATGGAATCAATACATTTAAAGGTTTCTTTATAGAAACCTTGCATTTCACAGTTGAAAGTTGATGAATGGGAAGAGGCATTTGGGCAACTTTTATTATAAAAGATACATTATTTGCCTCACTCTTAGAAAAGTGAAACATTTACTCAACCATATATTGAAATTTGAAAGGGCATTGTTATTTGACTATGACTCTCATGAAGGTTAGTGGTTTGTAAACCAAAAATGCTGATGAGCACTATAAGTGCTGGGTGTTAAGTGAACTCTCCCTTTAGGAATTTCTTTTATCATGAAGTTATATTATAGGATTTACATCAGAAAAGAAAAAGGAGGAAAATATATAAGAATTTCACCCTTCCCTTGGGGCTGAAGAGATAGCATGGTGGGTAGGGCATTTATCTTGTACGCGGCCAACCCGGGTTCGATTCCTAGCATCCCATATCATCCCCTGAGCATCTTCAGGGATAATTCCTGAGTGCAGAGCTAAGGGTAACCCCTGAGCATCGCCGGGTGTGACCCAAATAGCAAAAAAAAAAATGAATTTTACCCTTCCCACTCAAATCTCTGCTTGACTTTTGCATATGCATTTTACAAAATGTGAAAAAAACATGTCCAAGTTTATGATTGCAGTTCTCCAAAATCTACTATGTGAAATCTGGAGATTTGAAGCTGAATATATGTCTTCTTTATAGTGAATTATCTTTTGTGCTTGAGTCTTCAATTTTCAGGATGAGAGCATAGTTGCTGGTGGGCATTGCAGAGAGGGATGGATGTGTGCTAATAAATGCCAGGTGACAAATGAGACAACTTAAGAACTTATTGAGTTTAAATTAACTCCTCTTATCCTCATTCCATTACCAGCTATTGTTTACAAGCAAGGAAATGAGAAATGTATTCTTTTTCTATGTGTCTCTTATAATTTAATAAGGAGTATGTCAGTGTAGTCCATGAAATCTTTGTAAAATATGAATTCGTGTAGACTCTTAAATGCTCTCTATTGTTGACTAAATGGGTAACTGATTTTCATTCTAGAAATCACTTCAACATACGGAAGTTAACTCATTGCTCTACATTTAAACATAGAAAGTTTCATCTTTAAAATACAAATATATCCTTTTCTACAGAATTTTACTTAGTGTTCTTTCCCCCCTCCTCCTTTTTCCAAATATAAGAGAAAAATAATAGTGTGGTGTTGATATTTTATTGAAATTAACTTCAATGTGATTTAAGTCTGAATTTTTCTTTAGACAAACATAAATGTCAGAGCATAAATGTTAGTAAATTTAGGGGGGAAAAGCACTAAGGATCTCAAGGGAAAATAATATATATTTTTCATGGAAAAAATAATCACAAAGGACTAAATATATACAGAATTTTGGCACATTTCACTCACAGGTTCTAAAAGGCACAGAAGCAAATCAGTTCAACTATGTTATGACTTTCAGCCTCTTGTAAAAAGTATTTTAATGTTAATTTATATCCTATGTTTTGTAAGAGATTATGTATCTTAAAGTTTTTACTAAATCCACAGTTGATCAAATAAGCAGATTAAGTTAGTTATAATTCCAAATTCCCGTAGTCTTTCATTTATTTTTTCATTCATTAAGATGTTAACTGAGGACACTATATACAAAAAGCTGGATACATTACTATAAATTAGATAAACTGCATCTTTGGCATAGAAAATGGGCAGAACAACATTCTCAGTTAAGAAAAACTGCAATGTGACATCTGTATTTTTATCAAAGTTATTTTTACGTTTTTCCTATGTGTTAGTTTGGTTATAAGTAGGTAATTCCATTTTTTGACTCAAGATTCCTGTGTACAGTCACTCGAAATAAGGTTTTATGTTAAGAGAAAGCCCTAAATTATGTTAAAATATTTTTTATTGGGGCTGGAGCGATAGCACAGTGGGTAGGGCATTTGCCTTGCACTCGGTCAACCCAGGTTCAATTCCCAGCATCCCACATGGCCCCCTGTGGATCCACCAGGAATAATTCCTGAGTGCAGAGCCAGGAGTAACCACTGAGCACCGCCGGGTGTGACCTAAAAAGAAAAAAAAAATTTAAATGTTGAATTGAAAGGATAAGGTAGGCGCCAGAAGGATAGTACAGTGGGTGAAGTGCTTGATTTGCATGCAGCCTAGCCACGTTCTATCATAAGTGTAGCATATTGTCTCCTGAGCCCAGGTATGTTCCCTGAGTACAGAGTCAAGAGTATACCCAGACACCACTGGATGTTGCCTCAAAACAGACAAATAAACAACCAAAAAACTGTGAAATTGAATGAAAAAAAAATAATTACTAAGCACCTTTCAACTCAGTACTTAATCCTCAGTGGTAAACATTCCTGTTATATTAAACTTTCATTCTTCTGACATAACCATAGACATAGTCTGGCTATGGTAAACATCAGTATGACATGGATGTCTAAGTTGCTGGTGTGGTCATTCTGTGGCAATATGTACTGAGCAAGTAAAATAGCATCATTCTTATATCATGAGACCTGTAATGACAAGAAGCCATATTGGTGTTCTTGACTTAGTGGTTTCCTGTGACAACAGCTTTAACTGTTTTGACAGGAAGGAAATCTTTCCTTATGAGAGAGATTCTTTCTAATCATCATTGCCTGACTTCAATTGCAGTGCATCATCCTCCTCAGCAAATGCAGAACTGAAGCCTCCTCCTGCCACTGCAAGGTTAAGTTAGGTTTCTGGACTTCCTTTGGAAATCAGTCTTTAGTTGTCGCAACTTCTATATATTGGATGAATTCTTATGATAGTATCTTACCAAATAATTTATTTGTAAGTCATCAAAACCCTTCTTTTATAGCAGTGACTTTTAATCAACATTTTGTGTTTGTGTGTTTATTATTTTCTGGGCCTCCCAAGCTATACTCAGGGTTATTTGGAGGTCATTTCCAGTGATACTGGACCAATAGGGCCAGATGTTTTGATGCTCAGAAGGCAATGTCCAGGCACAGCTGGGAGTGCCAGGGTTTGAACTTGGGACCCTGTATATGCAAGGCGTGCAGCCCTGATCACAGAGGTATCTTCCCACATGTTTGCCCTGTAGTTAATGCTAGAAAAACTATGAGGTAACAAGGATTCGCTGTAATTATAAACACTGAAATTAAAATTCATCGTGTAGAAAATGTCTTCCTTTCAGGCAGTTACATGTCGATAATCCTAACTTGTGCCATTTGAAAGTTGAGATGATTTACCTAACACACTTGTTTGCACTACTTATGCTCAGCTTGTAAGAATTTATTGGGGGAAGAGAATAGCCTGGTGTTTGGTGTAAATAAAATATAGAAGAAAAGAACAGAATTTTAAAAATGCAGTCTATCACATAGGATATATCACCTGATAAGGATAGCCGGTCTACTCTGCATATTTTATCTAAGTACAACCATTGATTAAATATACATTACAGTTGTGTAATACCAACACAGACAACACTATGTAAAATATAGTTCATACAAAACTGTCATGAGGTCAATTTTAAGATTTCAGTTACAAACACAAGAAATATAGCAATGTCAATGTTGAGCTTTCTAGTGCATTCTTTCCTTGTTAGCATTCATTCAAAGAATTTCAGTTCAAAACCTATTTATCATATGTCTTCTCCTATATTATCTTACCTTTTTACAATGACCTCTGGGATTGGGGTATTAATTGCAAACACAAATGATGGTGATATTTATTACTGTTGAAGTCACCCAGTTGTCTTCAGTGGGATTTGGTTAATCAGAGGAAATATTTTTTAAGCATTGTTGTTGAGGTAGCAGGATTTGAAATACTGGTAATCATACATGTTCTGCATTAATCATTCCAGGGCTATATCCATCATCAGAACTCCCACCTCCCTCCTAATGTCCCACAGTCCCCTACAAACCTTCTCCATATAAGTTCAGTTCTGTAGTCAAAATGTCCAGTTCCAATAACTTTAGTTATTTGCTGTCCCCTTACTGTGTGACTTTACATCCCATACAAGTGATAGCACTGCACTGTAGCACTGTCTCCTGTTGTTCATCAATTTGCTCGAGCAGGTACCAGTAGTGTCTCCATTGCGAGACTTGTTACTGTTTTTGGCATATCAAATACGCCACTGGTAGCTTGCCAGGCTATGCCATGTGGGCGAGATGCTCTCGGTAGCTTGCCGGGCTCTCCAAGAGGAACGGAGGAATTGAACCCGAATCAGCCGTGTGCCAGGCAAACGCCCTACCTGCTGTGCTATCACTCCAGTCCATGCAAGAGATACCTTTATAAAAAAAAAAACATTTATTGTGGAATTGGAGAGTAAACTAAAATTACAATCAAAGCTAAATTATTGAAATTCCACAAGGTTGTAAATACAAGATTTTGAAAAATTTTTCAAAAATTCTTTTTTGTAGGTATATATTTTAAAACTTAATAGTGTGAATAACTCCATGCTAATTCACCTTAAAATTAAAATTAAATAGATAAACTCTACAAATATGCAACTTTTAAGAGTGAGCAGAGAATTAAGAAAATCTTAAGGGGGTGGCAAAGAGATAGTACAGTCTGTAGAGCACTTGCTTTGCATACAGCAAACCCAGTTTTGATCCCAAGCACTCCGTATGGTCCCCCAAAAACCACCAGAAATGATCTCTGAGTGTGGAATCAGGGTAATCATGACCACCCCCAAGAATTTGGCCCCAGAAAATAAATTAAGGAAAATTTTCAAATACTTTAAAAGTTTTTGTTATCTTGCACAATTGGCTAAGAGTTTAACCCTTCTTCCAATGTCTAAATTATAAATGCATTTGTAAGTAAAAGCCATGGAAAAGGGAGGAAGAAGTTGGTTATATGCCTTTTTTTGGTCTAGCACCAAAGTAATGATAAAAATTTCTTTTCACTGGTAGCTGCTGTCTAGTTAGAAAAAGATGAGTTTTCTTATCTCAGATCCATTTAACTTTTTCTGAATGTGTGAGAAGCATGAAAACTTCCTTGTATATTTCCCCAAGTTTCTCTATTGTATAAACATTCCCAGATTTTCAGTTTGAGGACCGGTGGATCTTCATCAGCATTTATTCTCAGTAACTCCTGCTGAATATTTGAAAACATACTTTAAAAACATTTTTTTTCATTCTGACTTATAGTGAACAATTTCAAATACTTGCATTAAAACATGGTGGATGCTTTATTTTGTTATTATTTGGGTAGGGTAGGCAACACCTAGCAGTGCTCAGGGCACCTCTGTGCTCAGGCATAACTGGTGGTGCTAAGGGGATCATTTATGGTACTGGGGATTAAACCCAACAAGCAATGTGCAAGCAAATGCTCTAACCATTGTATTCTCTCTGACCCCCTAGTGAGGAAACTGTAATGATAATATGAAGGTGAATTAACAAATTAGTTATGTTTTTAAAAATTAGCGTAGATGGGAACAAAATATTTGCAAAATATATATAAAGGCTGGCTATCTAAAATATAAATACTCTTAAAACAATTTAAACCAAAAAAATTGATTAATAGATCTGTGGTCATCTTGTTGAAGACGATATAGAGACGTCCAATAAATACATGAAAATATGTTCAGTAACATCATCAGGGAATTGTAAATTAAAGCTAAATGCAATTATATCCAAATATGGATAACATGAAGTTCTCATGAGGATATAGCTGTATGAATTCTCACTAATTGTTAGTAGGAATGAAAAATGGTAAGGCACTTTAGAAGATAAATTTGTTTGTTCTGTAAAACTGCTTGCAGCTTTACTATATGATCTGGCCATCATACGCCTTGATTTTTACCCACATTTAAAAAAATTTATTCCCACAAAACTTTTGTCTGCATATAAATGCTCGTAATTATTTTATTCATGATTGACAACTTTGAATTGGCCAAGGCCTCCTTCACTGTAAAGAAGCTGGCATATTTGTGAAATGTAACATTATTTAGCAAAATAAATAAATGTTTTATTAAATTATTAAAAACCTGAGGGAACCATAATCATGTTGCTTTTATAATTTTAAATTTTATTTTATTTTTATAAAGTTGTTCACAATAATTCATTACATTCAGTATTCGAACACCAATCCTACCACCATTATACCTTCCCACCACAATTATTTATAATTTTCACAACCATCACCCAAGCCTGCCCCAATATCAGGCCCTAAATAATTTATTTTGTGTTGTTTGTTATGGATGATATGTTAAAAATGATCACAAAAGTTTCTCTAGAAGAAAGTGTGTGAAGATTCTTGTATCTTACCCTGGGGCCATTAACCCTTTTATAAGAGATTACTAACATGTTATTACAAGTTGAACTTTGTGTGCTAATATATATATATATATATATATATATATATATATATAGAGAGAGAGAGAGAGAGAGAGAGAGAGAGAGAGAGAGAGAGATTTCTACTTTACACCCCATTCAATGTGGTGTGCTACTCCTGGTACATCAGCGGTGTACAGTATGATATATCACTCCAGGAATTCTAGAATTTTAAATAGGTTGATACAGCTGAAGTTAAATTTTTAAGTGGGTCGTGAATTTTGGGGTCCGGAGTCATCCCAGCAGCTTGTTGATCTCTTCCAAGACTTATGAGTATCTGGATCATGGCCATGTGATGAGGTTATATGGTGCCAGAGGCAATTCATGGGCTTGACTGCCAGGCTCTCAGAAGAAGAGGGAGGGGCGTGTGGGGGGGGAGGGTGTTGGGTGTGTAGGGTTGGAGGTTGGAGGGCTGACTATTTCCAACTCCATGAGAGCTTAGAGATTTTGGTCAAAAAAACCTACATACTTGAGTTTTTCAACAGATTCATTCATGGATGAGGCTCATCCTGAACCTGTGGAGATTGGCTGTGAGCCTGGTGAAGACTGGGTTCTGAAGCTGCTAGGGCTCTGTTTGGGCAGGTGGTGCCATAGATGAGACTCAGCCTGGCACAGGGTCTGGAGGCATCTCTGCAGCTTGTTGATGTCTTCCAAGATTTATTTGTGAGTCTCTGTATAATGGACTGTTTATGAGCTTATATAGTGCCAGAGGCAGTTTGTGGGTGTGGCTGCCAGGCTCCTGGAGGAACAGGGAGATGGTGTAGGTTGCCCATTCCCAACTCATTGAGAGCTTGGAGATCTCGGAACCATAATTCACATTAAGTTAGAAAATACAATTTGAAAATACAACAAATGATGTGATTACAACTGTGTGACAATTTGTATACATTTGAACAAATAAAGCTGGATATATTATTAAAAATATGTTTGCCAGAGATTTAAAGGATAAAAGGAGAGAGGGTATGATGAATAATTGAAGCTCAAGGGATTTTTAGGATATTGAAAAGGTCCTATGTGATGTTGAATGTCATTATGTATTTCACAACCCAGAATTCACATCACCAAGAATGAAATTGTCACAAATGTAACATACATGTCAGTTGGTAATGTTATTAATAGGAAAAGTTGGTTGAAATATGGGGATTTTTTGTACTTACTTATGATACTTATATAAACCAAAAACTACCTCCAAATTAAATCTATTCTTTAAAACAGGAACCTAGAACTTGATTTAACAAAATTAACTGAATCTTTTGGACTGGAGTGATAGCATAGCGGGTAGGGCATTTGCCTTGCACGTGGCTGACCGGGGTTTGATTCTTCCGTTCCTCTCGGAGAGCCTGGCAAGCTACTGAGAATATGCCGCCCACACGACAGAACCTGGCAAGCTACCCGTGGCATATTTGATATGCCAAAAACAGTAACAACAAATCTCACAATGGGACATTACTGGTATTACTGGTGCCCACTTGAGTAAATAAATGAACAACAGGATGACAGTGCTACAGTGCTACAACTGAATCTCTCTCTCTCTCTCTCTCTCTCTCTCTCTCTCTCTCTCTCTCTTTTTGCTTTTTGGGTCACACCTGGCAATTCAAAGGGCTCAATCCTGGCTCTGCACTCAGTAGTCTTGTGTGCTAATAAATATATACATATATATACACATATATGTAGAGAGAGATCTATTTGCAAATAATGCTACAATAAACATAGATGTACAGATATTTTTTATGAGACCCAGATGTCAGTTGTTTGGGGGATATACTAGAAGTGGATTTTCTAGATCATAGGTAAATTTTATTTTAATCATCCAAAGATCTACATACTGTTTTCCATGGTGGCTATGTCATTTTACATTACTACTAAAAGTCTATAGGAATAGATTTTCTCTACGTTTTGGTCTACATTTGTCCATATTTTAATATTAAAAATACAAAACATAAAGTAGTATTTTATTGTGATTTCACTTTACATTTTCCTCAGGATTAGTTATTTTGAATATATTTTTATGCACCTATATATTATTTTATATATTATACATGCTATATATAATACATATATTACATGCCAGACTCTCCAAGAGGCATAATGTATATGATATCATATACATTATATCTCTTGGAGAGTCCGGCAAGCGACCGAGAGTATCCTGCCCACACAGCAGAGCCTGGCAAGGTTCCCGTGGTGTATTCGATATGCCAAAAACAGTAGCACTAACAGGTCTCATTCCCCTGACCCTTAAAGAAGCCTCCAATCGTTGGGAAAGATGAGTAAGGAGAGGCTGCTAAAATCTCAGGGCTGGGACAAATGGAGATGTTACTGGCACCCAGTCAAGTAAATTGATGAACAACTGGATGACAGTAATACAGTGATATATTTAAAGAAATGTCTATTGATGTTCAAGTGATAATGCAGAGAGTAAAGCAATTGCCTCTTCTGTGGCTGACCTGAGTTCAATGCCTGTTACCAGGTATCAATTCCTAAGCACGACCAGGAGTGATTCAAACACAGACAAATAAGCGTGAGCAGAGCCAAGTGTGACCCAAACACCACAGGAGAAAAAGAGAGAAATCCCTATAAAATTTTCAATTGGTCTGTTTTTGAAATTTTAGAAATCTGCATAAATTCTTGACATTAGCACCTTAACATATATTTGATTTATAAACAGTTTCCCATATTATTGATTATATTTTGACTATATATGTATGTATATATATATATATATATTTGCTTTTTGGGTCACACCTGGCGATGCGCAGGGGTTACTCCTGACTCTGCACTCCGGAATTACCCCTGATGGTGCTCAGGGGACCATATGGGATGCTGGGAATTGAACCCGCATCGGCCGCGTGCAAAGCAAATGCCCTACCCGCTGTGTTATCACTCCAGCCCTATATTTTCATTATATTGATAATGTCAAGGTTTCCATCTTTCATAAATTTGCATTTTATTTGTTCACTCATGCTTTGAAAATCATAGCCAAAAAATAAATATAAATTAGCATCATGGAACTCCAGACCTTCGTTTTCATAAGAATTTTATAGTTTTAGCTTTTGCATGTTTTCTGCTGATACATTAGAATTAGCTTTGTGTAACATATACAAACTATTATAAAATTTTGCATATAAAAATATTATATACAATTTCAGTCTTGAATATATTTTTTATCTTAATGCATCTTCTAAATGTTCTTGTTAAGTCTGGTAAGGTCATTCAAGCTCCCTTTAATTTTTATACAAATTTTAGTATTTTTTACCTATTTTTCAATAATGTCATTTCTATTTTGATACAAATTGCTTGAATCAGCAGGAAAGTTTAGATGAGTATTGACAGTGTAGTAATATCAGGTCCTCCAAACCATGAACATGGAGTATCTGTCCATTTATTTATGTCTTCTTGAATTTTTTTGGTCAATGTTCTGTAGATTCTTATGGTAGTTTTATTTATATTTTTGAAATATGTTTTTATTGAAGTCACATTGGTGTGTGACATTGTATATGTCTGAGGTAGAGAGTTACTATAAAATATAAGCTGCTTGCCTTGTATCCCAAATACCAAGAATGACCCCTGGTACTTGGGATTAATGGGAATGAGCACAGAGTTAGAAGTAAGCCCTCTGAATCTTTGGGTGTGTATCCCCCTAAACAAAAAGTATATAACATATTATAATTAAGTTTTCCTAATAGTATTTTAAAGCAACCACCTCAGTGATTTTTTAAAAATATTGGTCGAATAATTGGTTCAATTATGTCAGCTTATTTTAAGAACAAAGGAATGCTTATAAATTATACTTGTGATAAAAATTTATTAGAAGAGTTAAATGACATGAAGCACAGCATATATAGAATATGCCAGTAGACAACCCTATTATTATAATCATTTAGGTTTTGAATTACATCTCACTAGCTCAGCCTTATCTTCTACAGAATTCACAAGTCCAATGAGAAGTAAAATAGTTTAATATCCTCTGCGTTGTTTATGGTTCTCATTTTCTTGCTTAATGGACCTGCTATTTCAGACATTGTTTTCCTTTACCTTTTAATCAGCTTAAATGTAACAACTAATGAGACAAGTTCTGTTGTAAGTAAAGCATGAAAATCTTTGGTAATAATATTTCTTCTTTTTTTAAGCTATAAAGAGGTGATGTGGATATTATTTCACAGAGCACTCCTGTCTTCTACTTATTCTGGGAATGAGTAGCTATGTATTTCATTGAATCCTCACTGTGCCAGAAATCTTAGGCTCAAGTAGCCTTTCAAAGCACATCAACTATTCAGCACTATTTTTGCAGAAAAATATATAAATAGAAACTCTATATTTTACAACCTTACATTCTTCAGAATAATTAGCTCAAAACAATGCTTAAACCTCTATTTTCCTGTACCTTTTATTTAATCACCAATTTATGGATTCATTCTCAGATCTCTGATAACACCTCTTAGACACTAACTGCATTTTTTGTGAGATACAACCTCCAAAGTTACCTTCCAAACACAGTGATTCTCACACCTTGTATAGTTCCCCCCCTAACTATGCCAAGATGGGTCTGCAATCAATAGAATATTGGAAAATTATAGAATGTCTTCTTGAGTTTAAGTAGTAAGAGACTTTGATCTTCAAAGATCTTCCAAGAGATCTTGTTCTGCCCAGGAACGGCATGCCATCAGAAGCTCTATGGAATGGTTCATATAGTCATACTGTTCTATCCACAGAGTGAGCTGAGAAGTGGATGGATACTTTTAACCAGTTTGGTATCAAATGACCATGATCTTTAGTAACACCTAGAAAAACTCGTCTAGAATTCCTGTCTCTTAAAAACTTAGATAATAAATGTTGTTATTTTGTCATGGTCCTAATGAGGTAATTTTAAATCTAACAGTTTATAATGAGTAAGCAAGACACTTTCCCTGCCTCTCCAACATGATTTTAGATCTGCAGGCATAGCTCTAAAGACTGCAGCACATGGGGCGCGCACACGATTCTCCAAATTCAATCCCTTGAATGTCAGAAACACTTGAACGCTGTCAGGGATAGGTAGTTCTGTGATCTCAGTGAATCATAGTGCAGAACCAAGCACTGAACTCACACACTCAACACAGCTGGATCAGTTTTCACCACGATCTCCAAGAACTGCTGGAGAATCCCCACACTTGGAGGAAAAGAAAACCAAACCAATGAAAAATAAAACCAAAGGAATTTCTACTGCAGAAGAACTAATGATGTGTTTATTTGCTCCTGTGTGAGAGGTAGTTGGAGAGCACCTGAAAGCAGCTCCCCAATTTCCAAGGCTCCCAAAGAGATGAGAAAAATACCTAATCTATGGCTTGGAGTCTGAGAATGAGGAGATGGTCAGAGAAAAGCTGGAAGCAGGATGTCTGTCATCCCGTTGCTCATCGATTTGTTCGAGCAGGCACCAGTAATGTCTCATTGAGAGACTTATTGTTACTGTGATAGCCAGGCATAATGTTACATTTAGACACAGGAAAAGCCACATTCCCAGAAAGAAGTTTTCTTTGGGCTATTGGAGGTGGAGGTGCTGAAAAAGGAGGATGCAGAGGCCAGCGAGGTACTTTTGAAAGAAGACGGAGGCTATAGAAAGGAGTTTGGGTTTTGTTCTGAAATTCTAGCATGACCGTTGAAAATCCTTAGGCGAGAGCACGGCTGTAATTTAAGAATCCATGGCAGGTGAAGTCCAGAGACCAAGAGGTTCTGGCAGTAATGGAAAAGGTGGTGGGAGCTTGATAGGATGGGAGTGCAGAGGGGAGAGATTAGATTTGAGACATGTTAGAACCGGCAGAATTTGACACTGATATGTATAATTCAATTTGACACTGATATATATAATTAGTCATTTTCATCTTTCCTTTCTATACTAAGAATCCACGAGAACCAACTCGCATCTGCTCTTTGGTACAGAGGCCAAAGATTCCTGATGGAAACAGCTCCCTTTTCCTTTCAACTGAAGCCATTAGTAACCTGATTATGCTTCTAATGCTGGAAATGATTCTATTGTATTTTGAGTCTTCTTTCTTTCCCACTAAAGTAGTGTTAAGTAAACCATAACTTACCTCCTCCTTCAATTATTGTGATGGTATCCTAACAGTTTTATTTCTGCTTTTTTCTTCCTTTTATTCTGTGCACTCTTCCCAGGGTCTCTCTCTCTCTCTCTCTCTCTCTCTCTCTCTCTCTCTCTCTCTCCCTCTCTCTCTCTCACTCACAAACACTCACTCAAAATGGTCAGACATAAACTCCTTTTGTCCACCTTTCTTTTCTAGCTTTATGTCGTTCTACTCCCCTCTTTTTTATAACTTACAAAGTCCGATTTTATACCTATATTAAATTACTGGGGCCATTTACACAATTTTAATCTAACTCTGTCCTCTGACTTAATTATCCTCTTTCTTCCTTTTCCCCAGCTTAATTTCTACCTGTCTAAAAAGACTCTGCTTATTTTTACTCCCTTCTTCTATATGCCAGCTGTTTCCTATCTATGTGAATTCTCAGATATAATAGTAAGCTCTCATTATAAAAAAATTGTGATTCATGTGATAGTTTCTCTTACTGGTCAGTGAAATCTTTGAAGACAGGTACCATACTTCTGCTTCACACCATCTTCACTGCATCACAATGCTTGTGATGTTGGTAGACCCCACAGGTGACTTATCTGAGGTGGGGAGGAGAGAGACAGTCACTCTTATGATCCACCTCTGCCACCCTGGGATCCAGCATTTCAGGGTTTTTGTTTCGCCTTGCAGAAAAATACTTCAGGAGTAGACAAGCAGTGCAGTAAAAACAGATTTTATTTGAAAGTCTTTGAAGGGGAGGAGGGAGAGAAGGTGGGAGAGAATAGAGAGTAGCACACTCAAGAGTGAGCACAGACTTCCCCAAAGATGGAGAAGCCCCTACACACACCCCAGCATTAGATATGGAAGCATGAAAGTACACAGCTCAAGAGGAGAGATGCAGGTGACACATGTGCTCAGCACGTGGGCACAAGCAGCACAGGGGCTCAAGTAGCATATGTACTGGCACATGATTCCTTTGTTCAAGGTGACTTTTATAGGGTTTTCCCAACCTGCCCTCATGTGGGGCTTTTGCATAAGTAAAAAACCATTGCTAGGGAGGTTGCAGGGAAGTGTGGAGCTGGGCTGTAGAATTTGAAATCCTCAATGGTCTTTGGAATTCCTTTCCTGGCCTTTTGTTTCTGCTGGGGTGGGGGGGTTCGTTCAGCCTTCTCTGGGACAGTTGCTGGGACCAGGTGAAAGTCTTATCAGGTATTACTTCTGTTTTCTACAATGTTGGCTTCTTTGCAAGTTAGGGCTATTGGCGTTATTTCCAGGAAATTTGTTGTCATTGCTTGCAGGGTATGTGGGGAGGGGGGCGGGGGGCGTTGCAGGGCTTCTCTATCTACCTGCCTGCCTACATCATAGTTAATAGCTGAAAGGCTCTTGAATAATTCTTTTTATCAGCTATAGGAAGAAGTTTGATTTTAATCCTGGTTCAACTGGAAAACAAATCAAGCATTAAGGGTAAATGTCTTGCATCTGAACTTGTCACAATGAATTTACAACTCCAGAACCAATAGGCTAATTGTATTTCTGAGTCTTTATGAGAGATCATTAAAACAGTGCACTATAATAATATTTTTACAATAAACAAAAAGATCTTTCTCATTCACTAGTTGTATGTTTAACTATGTCTTCAGATATAATTCAGCTGATGTTTCCCAGAAAGTGTCTTTGAAGTCAGGGGAACTCCCCAGCTAGATGACCTGGACTGAAGCATGCTCTGACTGATCATGATGTGAATTTAAAGGGAACAATTAAAGAGTTATTTCCATTTTGATTCTAAGAACAGCCTTTTCACTTCTATGCCCTTCAACCTGTCTACATTGCAGCTGAAACTTCTGTGAAGTCTTATGTCAGAGCTGTTAAATGACTTTGAATGAGAACGAGTGAAATCATAAATGTTTTAGCAATGAGAAAATGTTTCGCAGTCCATCACATTTTTTAACCCTTTGTTCCTTGCTAACAAATTTTGTTAGAGGTCAGTAAGAATGCTTAACTCTACAGTCTGGATATCCATGAGAACATATTATTTCTATGCAAATCAACTATTGTTTTTAATAGATTTGATACACTTTGAATTTTGAGTCTGAGTAAACCCACAGACACACTGCCAGAAGGAAAAAAAAATGGTGCCCTATTGAAACCTGTATTTTAAAACCCCAAACTTTCTTTAGAGAGAAAGTTTGTGATTTGGAGTTACTTTTCCTTTTAAATGAATTAATAATATCTATATATGCTTTGGCATATCCAATATGGATATGCCAAATACAGTAACAATAAGTCTCTCAATGAGAGATCTTACTGGTGCCCGCTCAAACAAATCGATAAGCAATGGGATGACAGTGACAGTGACATAATGCTTTGCAGTTTATAAGACAAATTTCTACACAAATTTCATCATAATGATCAATAACAAAGGTAATAATTTTATTTTTTATAATTATAAAATTACTTTATAATTTCAAAACCCTACCCCCATTGGTTTTGAATGTAATGGTATGGACCTGATGAGTTAATACTTAAGCCCAAAGAAGCTATGATACTAGGGGCTGCAGATGATGTGGGAAACCCAATTTAAGGTTTCACCCACACAAGGCATGTGCTCTACCTCTTTTCAGTGATCTCACTGTCCCTGTAATAATATTATTTATCTTTGTACATACTTATATTGGATGGTTTTGAAGTCTGAGTAGATTAAGGTGATAACTATGCCTGTCAAATTATGAATAAGTTGCCCTGTATCCCTATGCAGTCACAGACCTCCTCATGTTTGGCATGATGAGGTGTTCCTGTTTTAATTTTTATGAATTTCTTTCTAAAAGATTTTCAGGAAAAGTTACAAGATTCCCTAAACATGGAGATTAAAATTTGTAAAAATAGTTTAATTTTTCTTGTCTTTGGCACTGAATATATCATTTTACTACCAACTTTTCCAAAAGATTATTTTTATTATATAGAAAAGTTAGTGGCCTCTCTCTAAAGCATATTTTATTCAAGTATTCAGTACCATTTTAAAATGTGTGGTTCATTGCACCTTTTTATGACTTTAAAAATTAAATGATTCTTGGCTCTACATCAAAAGATTATCATGTAGTTATTATTTATTTTTATAGCTTAGATGAATCTAGCCCTTGCCCATTATAGTACATATCCCATTGGACAAATGAATACAATGTGGAAATATGACATGCACTTTTAATAATAATAAGGCAATAATTCTTTACTTTGCATAGGTGTACCAGGGCTACTTAGATGAGGTTTAATGTTAATTAGGAAACACTGTGATGCTCTTATTGAAATGCTGCAATAAGTTAGATTTAACTGCTCTTCCCTAAAGCCAGGTGTAAATAGCAACTGGAGAGAAGGATTCACTGAGGATTAACTTGATGTGTCATTTTTTTCCCTTAACTATCTGGAGCAATAGCACAGTGGGTAGGACCTTGCAAGCAGCCAACCAGGTTCGATTTCTCCATCCCTTTTGGAGAGCCTGGTAAGCTACTGAGAGTATCCGGCCCACAACCGCAGAGCCTGGCAAGCTACCTGTCGCATATTCGATATGCCCAAAACAGTAACAACAAGTCTCACAATGGAGACGTTACCAGTGCCTGCTCAAGCAAATCGATGAACAACTGGATGACAGTGCTACAGTGCTTCGACTATGCATATCACAACACAGTAGAAGTAACATAGCATAACCTTTTCTCCTATTTTTAGGAATTCTAAAGCATTGACAAAGATGCTTTTTTTTTTTTTGATTTTCAGGCTATACCCTGTAGTGATCAGAACTTTCTCTGTGCTCAGGGATCACTCCTGGAAGATCAGGGACCATATGGGGTTTGGGGGGTTGAGCCCATGTCATTCACATGCAAGGCAAATGCCCTACCCGCTTTACTATTACTCTGGCCCTACACATTTTACCTCTGTTTTCACCAAGGACTTTGAACCCAAGTATCATTATGTTAGCTGAATGTATTTACTGAATCAACTAAAAGTCATAACAATTTTGCATATCAAAGAGGAGTCCAATGGACTCTAGAGGAGGAATGTTGTATTTTCGTTAAAATATGTAATATACACACTGAAAAGGCATGAAATTGAATTTTCAAAAATGTAGAGTTGTGTGCTGTAGAGATAGTACAGGAAGGCACTTGCCTTGCATGTGGTTGACCCTGCTTCTATAACCAGTACCCTATACAGTCCCTCAAACAATGCTATGAGAAACTAGGAGTAACCACCGAGTATTGCTGTGCGTGATCTGAAACCAAAAGATGAGAGACCTGGGCTGGAGTGATAGCAGAGAGGGTAGGGCGTTTGCCTTGCATGTGGCCGACCTGGGTTCAATTCCCAGCATCCCATATGGTCCCATGAGCATGGCTACGAGTAATTCCTGAGTGCAGAGCTAGGAGTATCGCTGGGTGACCCAAAAACCAAAAGCCAAAAAATAAAAAGATGAGAGACCTGTGTAAACTAAAATTTAATAAGAATTTTAAAGTATCCCATTGTTGAGATTCGTTACATTTATATATCACCGGAGTGTTGGCATTGTTTCATTGCACTTGTGTCTCTTTTTATGGCTCTGGCTCTTCCCTTGATGTAAGATCTATAAGCCTTTAAGTGATTTGAAAGTTCAAGCGACCTGTAAATCCAGAGATCTATAGCCCGAGACTTCAAAAACAAGTATAGAAAAAGAACACTGGAACAATACAGTGCAGGGGTAAGGAACTCTTTTCTGCCAAAAAGCCATTTAGATATTATTTATTACATCATCCACCTACACAATACAGGCAGATGAACCATGGGCAGCCAACAAAAAAACATATGTAACTGTGCTATCATGTGCCAGGGCCAGATCATATGGTTTTAAAAACCTTAGACAGTCTGCAAACCGGCATTCCCTATTCCTGACAGAAGTAAACAGTCTAAATATTTGGAGTTTGTATGTATCAGGTCATGTGAAAGTATTTTCCAGTATAGATAATATTCCACAAGATGTGCTGCATGATACGTGCAGTGTTTGTAGCAGATGTGAAGTACTACTCTATTCTACCTGCTCCAGATACTTTGCAGTCACTCAGGCTCCAGTTAGAAATGGTACCATAGAACAGTTGTCTGAAAGTAACAAAAATCTATACCCTCACAATGGTAGAAACTAAAAGTCTAAAAGCAAGATGTTTCCAGACCCTTTATCTCTGCAGACTTTAGGGAAGGAGTGTTTGCTTCCTGCGTCTTTACTGAGGCAATACTCAGTATTCCTTGGCTTACAACTCTATCACTCCATTGTCTGCCTTTAGCTTCACAGTCTCCACTCTATGTCCATTTCTAAACTTCTCTCTAATTCTTGTACTGATATATATTACTAATTAAAAGCTACCCTAATCCTGTATAAATTTTCTTAATTAAAAATTTTCTTTAATTTTTAAGAACTGTGTTGTCTACATCTGTGCTATGGAATTTATACTGGACTGGGGATCAAACCAGGGTTTTACACATACAATGTGTACACACACACACACATACCTATACATATGTGTGTGTGTATGCTCAATCACTTGGGCCATATCCTTTGCCCAGAATTTATGTAATTTAACTGAATCTTCAAAGACTCTTTAGAAATGATGTCTGATTCACAAATCACTTCAAAATATCTTATACGTATACACAATTCAGCCCATGACAGAGAGCATGTATTTCTAAACCTAATAACTTTGGAGATTTGATGAATTGAAATATAATTGTGCATCATAGTACCAGTGTGAGGTGTGTGTTTAACTATTGTTTTTTAATAAATTCTCCCCCAAATATCATACCTTCAATGTTGCATCTCGGGATATTTTTGTGTGTGTGTCAAACATGGACCTGTTGTACTTATCAGAGCAGAATTTTAAATTGGATTCAATATCAAAAAGCTGAGAAAAAATGAACCACAGATGTTCATTTTCTTAAGACCAACCCAAACTTACATAGTTGGAATGTTTCTTTGATTACCATGGACACAGCACTCCATGGTTAGGGACATAGGGGTGACGATAGAATCTGATCAATCTTTGGGCCAGAGATTATATTCTTTCCACATTCAAAAACATTACCTGGAATTAAAGAAGTTAATGATACAAATTAAAACCATGGAATAATGAGGCTCTTTAGTAGTGGTTTCTCTCAATCTAAAAATAGTAAACTATTAGGAAAACTTGTCTTTCCTTCAAAAATATAATAATTAGATAAATATAAGATAACTGAAGAATCTTCACTTCAGCCGACAAAGTGGAAGTGGTTTAACATTACTGTTCACATTAATTCTGAAACCTATCTTATGAGCTAGGTTTGAGCTATCTAATGATTGAGCTATCTCTCAATCATTACAGAGGTCACCAGTTTCTTGATTAGGGTTCAATTCTATTGACTAGAAATGACTGCAGTGTTCTTAAAAACTTTACACATACTTCATGATAACTAAATCGGTAATCTAGTCCACCAAGTAAAAGCCACACACCCATGTTTGTTTTTGATACTTTTTTCTCTTTGGGGAAGATTTTTAGTTTATTCTGGGAAAATCATGCCCTCAAAATCATTTCTGTGATTGGAAAAGTTTGCCAAGTATATCTGAAGACTCTTAGAGACCCTCTTTTCTGACAGAGACGGTGTAAGGTATATAACCCTTCCTATGTAAAAAGAACTTTTATGTTTGCTTTCAAGTCTTTGTGAGGTTTTCACAAAGGAGCATCCTTGAGATAATATACTCCATAACCAATTACACATACAGAAGGTGGCCATTTCTGGCTTTACTAACTTGTTGCCAAGAGAAACAGATGATAAACAGATGTGTGCACACATGAAGGCTGCACTGGGCCTTTAAAGTACTTACAAAGCTTGCTCACAAACGCAGGAGTGCCTTCTAGCTCATGCTCTACATACATTCCACCATTGGAAGTCAATTGGTGTTTTCTCTGTTCTGCCTATTATCCTTTTTAGATCCATACATTCACTAGGTTCAATTTTCCTTTTTTTTCTCAATCATTTGCAACATTAATGCCAAATTTCCTGCTAGTATGGAAGGAGGAAACCTATGGGTTCCAGCCTCCAATACCATGTTTTCGCTGTTCCTCAAAACTTGATGAATTATAATCTTTTTAGAACCTTGAGGGACAAAAGGATCACATTGTTGATTTTCACTTATGTACATGCCTTTTAATTAATTTTTATCTTTTTTAAAAAATTTCATCATCATGAGATATATCATTGCAAAGTTATTCTTGATTGGGTTTTAGTCATTCAATGTTCCAACATCCTTCTTCACCTGTGTACATTCCAAACCACCAGTGTTCCAAATTCATCTCTTGGCACCCCACACACCAGTCTCCCTCTGTGGTAGGCACTTCTCTCTCACTCTTTCTTTCCTTTTGGACATAATGCCAACTTGTTTTCAACAATGGAAACATGATTGTTGATTATAAACAGCACATAATGACCTAGAGTAAGCATGAACATGCACAGATATACTTAACTTCTAATTAACTCGTTTCTTCAAAGTTTGTTAACCCAAAATCAACTCAGAAGACCTTGATAACTTGCATTCTCTTGTATTTTTTATTTTCAAAATTATGTTCATTATATACAAACTTATTTCACAGCTAAACCTTTATTTCATAAACTGCAGTTTCAAAGAGTCTGTGAGTTGACATTAAGCAATAACTTACTGTTAAAATTTATTCCTTGCAAGACTATCTGTAAATTGATTTTACAGGGCAATGTGAATGTAAATTTCACACCAATTCTTCGCCCAGTGGCCTAGCTAACAAAACAGGATATAACCAGTGTGTCTTGATATATACTCTTTGATTCTCTGCCAATAATACTGCTAATTCCGAGCTGCTCTAAAACATTTGTTGGAAGGAGTCATAAAACTTTGTTAACTTCATTATGCCTTGAATAAATCATTACATTTTATGATAAGAGAAGATTAACATTTTTCTAATTTTTGTAGAAATTAGGTATTCATGCTAGAATTGAAAATGGAAAGATATGGGATATTAAATGAATTTTATTATGGAATTTCATAACAATTACAAATTATAGAGGGATTCTTTAGTTATCTACCAAATATGTGTATATAGAGTTTGAAATGCAACTGTTGAACAGGACAATACAAACTTTGATATTTCAATGATAGATAAACCATAACCTAGTTCTCCCTCTGGGACAACCTGGCAAGCTACCCAGAGTTTCCTGCCCCCATAGGAGAGCCTCACAAATATGTCTCCCATGGCATATTTATATGCCCAAACCAATAACAATGATTGCTCTTATTGCCCTGACCCGGAAAGAGCCTCCAGTGCGGTACCATTGGAAAGGACGAGTAAAGAGAGATTTCTAAAATCTCAGGACTAGGACAAATGGAGACTTTACTGAGACTGCTCAAGAAATTCAAGGATCAACAGGATAATGATGATGATGATGATGAGATAAACCATGTCAACATACAAATAGCTGTGAATTGTGTGGAATGTGTAGGGGTAGAAGATATATTTTTTCTCCACCTTTCTATAGACTTCTAGGGTTTTCTTAGAATGTTTTAGTAATCAAATTAACATCAGAAAGGTTAGTAAGAAGTACAAACCAAATTTTACATGTATGTGGAATTCAGTCAATGGGTATTTTGCAGTGAATAGGAACAATTTGAGACATTTTGTTCTGGATTAAGGAATTGGATAGATGTTTGAGAGAGGAAATTCATAAAGTGCCGGGAACCAATGCCTGGGAACCAATATGTCAGAACAAACTGACCTGTAATTAAGGAACAACTGCTTCTTGGGAAAGGTTGCTGAACAATGCCCAGGGAAACTGCCATCAGGGTCCACATCCAGTTTCGTTAAACGTTTGCATTCTTTGCTATTCTCCCATTCTGCCCACTTCCTCATATAATTAATTATGAAAGACTAGCTTAGGAGAAATAAAATTGGAGCTTGCTCCCATTCTTGTGTCTGCCTGTGTCTGCCGCTTTCTTCTTGTGTCTGTCTCCTTTTCACTCCCACACCCTCTCCCGGCTACCTATGCTGACCAAGTCCCGAGGGACCGAACAATAAGGCAGAGCCAAGACTTTATAACTAGATGCTCATCCTGCCAGATACTATTCTCTTCTATAAAGGTTTCTATTTGTTCATTTATAAGGGACTATTTTATTTACTTTTTTAATGGTCTATCTTTTAAAGTAATATTGAATTATAAACATTATAATGCATCCATACAACATGAGTTTCAGATAGGCATCATAAAAATTCAGTATGTGCATCTTCTTTGTCTCACTGTGGCCTTCCTTCCCTTATCATAACTATTAATTATTCCTTCAGTCCAAAATATTTTATACATTTATAGATTTGTTTGTTTTCTCTCTGTTTATAAATATATAATATCAGTGGCAAGGTGAGATCATACAGTGCTTGTCTTTGTCGGTATAGTTTATTTCATTTGGTATAATATCCTCTATGTATATCCATCTTTGAAAATAGCATTATCTTCTGTTTATAGCTTAATGTTTTATTATATATATCATATCTTCTTCAGAGTTTAAGATGAGCAATAGCTTTCACTCAGCTCTTGATTGTTTTAAATAATCACTGTCACTGCAACTGCCATCCTATTGCTCATTGATTTGCTCGAGCAGGCACCAGTAATGTCTGCATCGTGAGGCTTGTTGTTATTGTTTTTGCCATATCGAATACCGCCATGGATGGCTTGCTAGGCTCTGATGTGTGGGGTAGATACTCTCAGTAGATTGCCGGGCTTTCCGAGAGGGGCAGAGGAATCCAATCAGGGTTGGCTGCTTGTAAGTCTTAGGCCCTACCCACTGTGCTATGGCTCCAGGCCGTTTTAAATAATGGTGCCAAAATATGAATGTACATAAATCTTTGAATTAGTGTTTAATGGCACATACCTAGAAGTGAAGTTATTAAATTAATTGGAATTTTTATTTTAAATTGTATTTTTAAATGTATTTTGAAAAAAATTTTCAAACCATCTACCATGATGAGTTCACCCATTTATATTCCCATAAGCACTGTATAAGCATTTCTTTATACATCCTCTCAATACATTCCAACATTTATCCCTTGTCTTTTGAATTAATATATACATATAAAAACAAGAAAAAATATATAGATATTTGTTGTTTGGTTTGGATTTGTGTAATTAAAAGATATGATGAACATCTTTTTTGTGTGCTTGTTGGACACCTATGTATCTTTTTTTGAAAAGTGTTTATTCAGATATCGTACCCATTTTTATTCAAAGTTGTTGGTTTTCTGGTGTTAAGGTTTTATAAGTTGGAGGTATATTTTGGATATTGAATCATTAAACATATGAAGTACAAATATCTTTGCCCATTCCTTAGTATTTTGTACTTTTACCCTAGGTGTATTTGAATCTTTAAGTATGATGAAGTTTCATTTGTTTATTATTTCTCTTGTTTCCATGCCACTGAAGTCAAATCCCTCAAAGACATTTCTAAGAATACTGTTGAGGACCATATCCTATGTTTTTTTCTGGAGTTTCTGTCTAATAGACCACATTTATTATTGTTTTATTATTATAATACGGAAGTTCTCAGTTCAGGATGCATTTCTGTGTTTGGAAAAATGAAACTGCAGAATTAGGAAAGCTTAGTGAGTTAGGTGAGCAAGTTGAGATGAAACTGGGGGACGTAATCAGGAATTAATAGCAGGACCTCATAAGTCTCAGTAAGAAATCTGGATTTTCTTTTTTAGTTTAATAAGAAACCGTTAAGGTATTTGTGCAGGCGAGAAAACACGGTCCTATTTATGTTCTAAGAATCTGTCTGCTCTATGGGGATTGGAATGGAGTGAAATTGGAAGTGAGAACAGTAATGTTATTCCTTTGGAACACTGAGTCAGAAAGTAGTGCAGAGGTTACAGCACTTCTCTTGCAAGCTGCTGACTGGTTGGTGGTCTCAGCACTTCCAGGTGTGATCCCTAATCAGAGAGTTAGAAGTAATTCCTGAGCACACGAGTGTGACCCAAAATCCAAAACTAATATACCAAAATAAAAAAAAACACGACAGTGTATGTGATTTATGTCATATATAACATAAAATTGTATTTCAAAAAAAATTTTGTATTTAATAAATCTGTCTAAATAGAAAGATGTGAGCATGTTTTAGATCTTGTGGATAGATTGTGATGATATCAACTTATAAGCCATTGTGAATAAAATGGAAACGTTGGATATCTTATAGGAATTCTTCTGTAAGAAAAGTTAAAAGAGATGGAGAGATTTAGAATACTAAGAATACTTAGTATTCTAAACAAGCAAAAAAGATTATTTTAGGGGCTGGAGTGATAGCAAAGTGGGTAGGTTGTTTGCCTTGCATGCAGTCGACCCAGGTTTGATTCCCAGCATCCCATATGGTCCCCTGAGCACCGCCAGGAGTAATTCATGAGTGCATGAGCCAGGAGTAACCCCTGTGCATCGCGAGGTGTGATCCCAAAAGCAAAAAACAAAAGATTATTTTAGAAGACATGAGATTTTAAAGTGTACAATCCAACTATATGAAGAATTCTAGTAAAGAATGAAAAGCAAAACCTTGGATATATAGATAGATCCCTAATAAATCAACTTCTGAAAGGAGATACATAATTATGAAAAAAATTAGTAATGTTTTCAGTCTAAAGCCTAGAGTGGGGTAATGGTTTGAAGAAAATGATTTAGAATTTTATGCATTAAAATTATTAATGAACTGTGATTTATAAAGTTGTTCATAGTAGAGTTTTAGGCATACAGTGTTCCACCACCATTCTCACCATTCTTACCTCACTGGTTGAGGTTGCAACACTCGTTGACACAAGTCAGCACAGGTCAGCTTCCCTCCACTGATCTTCCAGGTTCCCTCCAACCTCCTACTTCCTTGACAGGCACATATTTAATTTTGGGTGTAGATTAGAGTCTCAGCTTTCAGTTTTG
This sequence comes from Sorex araneus, assembly GCF_027595985.1. Taxonomy (NCBI): domain Eukaryota; kingdom Metazoa; phylum Chordata; class Mammalia; order Eulipotyphla; family Soricidae; genus Sorex; species Sorex araneus. Next base: position 84,349,191 of record NC_073303.1, on the reverse strand, counting down.
TTAGCTCTGTGGTTGAGATATATAGATATATCATATCTCCACCCCACAAAAGTGTTTGTGTCCTCAGACTCTGGCTGCTGTTACTACCGTCTGACTCTTCTTACTCTCCTCTTTCAGTCTCTTTCCTTCCCTGTCCTTCTTAATTCATTGTTCTAGTTTCAAGGGTAATCTAGGTATCTCCCCTTTAATACCTTGTGTTTCCTCATCCTATGATTCTATGTTTTGCAAAACTAGTTGGAACAAAAATAATAGCACTATAGCACTGTCGTCCCATTGTTGATTGATTTGCTCGAGCGGGTACCAGTAACGTCTCCATTGTGAGACTTGTTACTGTTTTTGGCATATCGAATATGCCACACGGAGCTTGCCAGGCTCTGCTGTGTGGGCAGGATACTCTTGGTAGCTTGCCAGGCTCTCCGAGAGGGACAGAAGAATCAAACCCGGGTCAACCATGTGCAAAGCAAATGCCCTACCCCCTATGCTATCTTCCAGTCCCTATCTACTAAAGTGTAATCTAATGGAAAGTGTCCCGCAAAAATTGGTCATAAATAGAACTTCTTGTGCTGATTTGGTGAGACATGTGAGAATATTAATGCTCCATCTGTAAGTAACTTAGAATTTTTATTATAACTAATAATTATTCATTAAACACCATGTTGCACATGAAAATAATCATCAAGATAGAAAACAGTGTCACTGTTTAGATCAGAGAAATAGTGTGTAGGACCAAAGCAACCCACTGTAAATAACCTAACCCCCAATCAATCTCCAATACCAGCCAGGTCCTCTGAGCTCTCAAGGAGTGATCTCTAAGCACAGAACCAGTAGTAAGTACAGAGCACAGACAGATGTGGCCAAATGCGCTGCCCTTCAGGAAAATAATCCCACCTTTATTTTAGTTTGCCAATGTTTTTCACCACCAAAATAAATCAGTTAACTTCCACTCTTAACTTAAATAATAAGGATCTAAAAAACTCATTTAGGTATGGATAAGCATGTGGTTACAAAATGACAATGACAAAACAAGAACTTAATTTATTTCTTCCATATGTCCAAATAAAATAATGAGCTTTAAGATGGAAGAGAATGTTCATCATTCACATAGTTATACAACAGCAAGAACCACATGATTCTTTAAAGAAGTCAAATCTCAAACAGAATTATTATTTGAAAACAATAGTCCACATTGTTGGTATTTCTAGGAATATTTATTTATGGGCATACTAGCCTACCATAGACAGGGAATCTTGGTACTAACATCTAAACTTGAGGAATTGGAGCAGAACAATAAATATCACGGTAGGTACTTCAATATGACTAACCCCAGTTTGATCCCTGGACTGTATATAATTCCCCAAACCCAGTCAGGAATGATTCCCAAGCAAAGAACATGGAATAAGCCTTGGGAGGTTTTGGGTGTGGCCTGAAAGTGAAAAATAAAATGAAATAAAATTTAGGAGTAAAATAATCCAAGGACTTGTACATTATTATACTATTAATTTCCAGCAAATAGCTAACAAATAGGGAACATTGATAAATACTCTGAAAAGAGTGTATTATTCACTAGTCCATCTCTTGTGATCAGTAAAACCAAATATACTATTTAAACAATTTATTATACTTTTTAAGGTTACTAGCATCAGAAAGGATCCTTTTCGTATTTTCAGATAATACTATCTTTTAAACTTTGTATATAAATTCAGTGACATTCCCAGAATTTAAAACTGTTTGTAAGGACTTCTTTTTGAAAACAGATAAAATTACACATACACACACACAAATATACACATGTTTTATGCTCATATGTTTATCCCACATTTAATTCCTCAACTACTAATATTTTTATTTTCAACAGAGTTTTCTCCTTTTCCAGAATGTCATACAGTTGGAAACATAGTATGTTGGCTTTGAGACTGGCTTCTTTCACCTAGTAATTTGCATTTAAGATTCTCCCATGTCTCCTTATGACTTGATAGCTAATTTAGTTTTCGCACTGAATATGTCATTCATATTTTAATTATCATACAATACTAAAATATATTGTCTTGGAGTAATGAGCCTTTCATCACCAACAGTAGTCAAGGAGAGACAAGAGAAAGACAGGCAATTTGGGAGAGCAACAGATACATATTGAGAGAGGTTGGGTGGATTTTTATAACTAAAGAGTAAAGAGACTGAAAATAGAATCTTGCTTTAGTTACTAGTTTTGTGAATCTGGACAAGTCATAACTTCTCCCTGATTTATTAATTGTAAATCATAAAAAGATACTAGAACAACCAGTTATGATAAACTTGTGACTTACCAGAATTGTTCTTGGGATTTTTTCAAGTGTCCATTACATTTTATTTTCTAACATACTAACATTGACCTTTTAGCTCTTAATAGGAAATAGATCACCAAAAAGTAATGTTTTCATTTTGAGATATACAGGCATTCTAAGCAAACATAAAGTAAAGTATAGCATATAGTGAATTTAAGGATATAGTTTTACTAGGATGGGTCAGTACAAGTTATGGAGATTAAATGTGTATGAACCTGAAAGATTGTTTAAAGAATAAATACAAAGGCTCATATACAGGAAAATAAAATAAAAGGAGATGAAAACAGTCAACTGAACTTCTTTTCTTTAATTTTTTATTAGTGAATCACCTTAAGGTACAGTTACAAGCTTATGAACTTTTATGTTTGCATTTCAGTCATACAGTGATGGTTTACCCATCCCTCCACCAGTGCCTATTCTCCTCCACCAGTGTTCCCAGTTTCCCTTCCACCACCCGCAACCCATCCCCAACCACCCCCCCCGTGACTCTGTGGCAGGGAATTCCCTTTTGTTATTTCTCCTTTTGGGTGTTGTAGTTTGCAATACAGGTATTGAGTGGCCATCATGATCGGTATATAGTCTACTTTCGGCACGCATATTTAAAAACAAATGGGTCCTTCCAACATCCTTTACTTGGTGTTCCCTTCTCTATCTCAGCTGCCTTTTCCCCCATCATGTGAGGCCAGTTTCCAAGCTGTGGGGCAGACCTCCTGGTTCTTATCTCTACTACTCTTGGGTGTTAGTTTCCCATTCTGCTACTTTATATTCCACAGATGAATGGGATCTTTCTATGTCTGTCTGTCTCTTTTCTAACAGCTGCATAGTATTCCATTGTGTAGATGAACCAAAGTTTCTTTAACCAGTCATCTGTTTTTGGGCACTCTGGTTTTTTTCCAGATTGTGGCTATTGTAAACAGTGCTGCAATGAACATACAAATGCAGATGTCATTTCTACTATACCTTTTTTGCCTCTCCGGGATATATTCCCAGGAGTGCTATTGCTGGGTCAAATGGAAGCTCAATTTCAAATTTTTTGAGAATCATCCATATTGTTTTCCAAAAGGGCTGAACCAGTCGGCATTCCCACCAGCAGTGAAGGAGAGTCCCTTTCTCCCCACATCCACGCCAACACTGGTTGCTTTTGTTTTTTAGGATGTGGGCCAGTCTCTGTGGTGTGAGATGATATCTCATTGTTGTTTTGATCTGCATCTCTCTGATGATTAGTGATGTTGAACATTTTCTCATGTGCCTCTCAGCCATTCAGATTTTTTCTTTGGGAAAGTTTCTGTTCATTTCATCACCCTATTTTTGATCGGGTTGGCAGTTTTCTTCTTGTGGAGTTCAACCAGTGCATTGTATATCCTTGATATCAACCCTTTATCGGATGGGTACTGCATAAATATCCTTTCCCATTCTGTAGATTGTTGTTGCATTTTGGTCACTGTTTCTTTTGAGGTGCAGAAGCTTCTTAGTTTGAGATAGTCCGATTTATTTATCTCTATATCATAGTTAGGATGATGGACGTCACGAATAGAGACACAATACTGCAAGCAGCAAGGACAAAGAAGGAAATTACATTCAAGGGAGCACCCCTTAGATTCACAGCAGACCTATCAGAGGAAACCCTCCAAGCCCAAAGGCAGTGGTGGGATATTGTGAAAAAACTCAATGAAATGAATGCTTCACCAAGAATACTTTATCTGGCCAAACTCTCATTAAAACTCGAAGAAATGATACACTATTTTATGGATAAACAACAACTCAGGAACTTCATAGACTCTAAACCAAACCTAAAAGAAGGACTAAAGGGGCTACTGTAAGACAATAAAACCCCCTACAAGCACAACAAACCCTTACAGAAAGATGGCACAAAACCCCATGGCAATAATCTCTCTCAATGTCAATGGTCTTAATTCATCAATTAAGAGACATAGACTGGCAAAATGGATTCAGAGACTGAACCAACATTCTGCTGCCTGCAAGAAGCACATCTGAATAGCCAGAACAAACACAGACTCAAAGTCAAAGGATGGAAAACAATTCTGCAAGCGAACAACTCCCTCAAAAAAGCTGGGGTGGCTTTACTAGTATCAGACAACATAGACTTCAGGTTGAAAAAGATTAGAAGAGATAGTGAAGGACATTCTTTATTAATCAAGGGATATGTACAGCAGGAAGAAATCACACTCCTAAACGTGTACGCACCCAATGAGGGACCAGCTACAACAGCTGCTAACAGACCTTAAGAAGGATATTTCGAGCAACACAATAGTAGTTGGAGATTTCAGCACAGCCCTGTCACCTCTGGACAGATCAAGAAGATTATAACTCACCAAGGAAATAATGGCTTTGAAGGAAGAAATAGAAGAGAAATGGCTAATAGATCTATACAGGGCTTTACATGACACAAAAAAAAAGGAATACACATTCTTTTCCAGTGCACATGGAACATTTTCCAGAATAAACCATGTGCTGGGCCACACAACATACCTCAACAGAATCAACAAGGTAGACATTGTACCAGCTATCTTTTCAGACCATGATGCACTGAAGATAGAAGTTAATCATGGACATATGCAGAAAACCAAATCAAATACCTGGAAATTAAAAAGCTTGATGTTGACCAATGAGTGGGTCAGGAAGGAAATCAAAGAAGAAATCAAAAGTTACCTGGAAACAAATGAGAATGAAGACACAAGCTACCAGAACCTGTGGGACGCAGCTAAAGCTGTATTAAAGGGAAAATTTATAGCTCTGCAAGCATATCTCAGAAATGAAGAAAGGGCCCACATAAATAACTTGACTTCACAGGTCAAGACCTTAGAAAAGGACCAACAAAAGGAGCCCAAACCAGGCAGAAGGAAAGAGATAATAAAACTTAGAGCAGAAATTGATGACATGGAAACCCAAAAGACAATCCAAAAGATCAATGAAACCAAGAGCGGTTCTTTGAGAAAATAAACAAGATTGATAAACCACTAGCAAGACTCACAAAGAAAGAGAGAGAGAGCCCTTATAATTCGAATCAGAAATGAAAATGGGGACATCAGAACAGAAACCAAAGAAATTCAAAAGATCATCAGAGACTACTTTGAAAATCTGTATGCCGCGAAACAAGAGAACCTAGAAGAAATGGATAAATTCCTGGATTCTTATAATCTCCCAAGGAATGAACCAAATAATCAGGAGTACCTGAATAGTCCTAGTAATATCAAAGAAATTGAAACTGTAATCAAAAGTCTTCCCAAAAACAAAAGCTCAGGTCCAGACGGATTCACTAGTGAATTCTTCCAAACATTTAAAGAGGACCTATTGCCAGTTCTTCTAAAGCTTTTCCAGGAAACTGAAGAAACAGAAACCCACCCAAACAGTTTCTATGAGGCTCATATCTCCCTAATGCCAAAAGCAAACAAAGACACCACAAAAAAAGAAAACTACAGGACAATATCCCTGATGAACACAGATGCGAAGATTCTCAACACAATATCAGCAAATAGAATTCAACAACTCATCAAAAAGATCATACACCACGACCAAGTGGGATTCATCCCGGGGATGCAAGGATGGTTTAACATTCAGAAATCAATCAACATAATCAATCATATCAACAAAAGAAAAGATAAAAATTATATAATCATATCAATAGGTGCAGAGAAAGCATTTGTCAAGATCCAGTACTCATTTATGATGAAAATTCTCACCAAAATGTGTATAGAAGGGGCCTTCCTCAATATAGTCAAAGCCATTTATCACAAGCTTATGGCAAGCATCATCCTCAATGGGGAAAAACTAAAAGCCTTCCTTCTGAGAACAGGGAGGAGAGTTCTCCACTTCTGTTCTCTTAGGTTTGGTTTTGAGTCTATGAAGTTCCTGAGCTGTTGTTTAAGTTTGAATGAGAGTTTAGCTAGATAAAGTATTCTTGATGATGCGTTCATTTCATTGAGTTTTTTTGCTATATTCCACCATTACCTTCGGGCTCAGAGGGCTTCCTCTGATAGGTCTGCTGTGAATCTAAGGGGTACTTCTTTGTATGTTATTTCCTTCTTTGACCTTGCTGCTTGCAGTATTGTGTATTCTATCTGTGACGTCCATCATTCTATGATATGTTAGTTTTTTTTGTTAGGGTTTCTTTTAGCTGGCACCCTTCCGGTTCCTTGAATCTGGATGCCTGGCATTCTCCAGCTCTAGGAACTTTTCAGCTATGATTTCTTTGACTGTGGCTTTTTCATTGGGGTTGCTTCCCTGTCCTTCTGGTACTGTGATGATTATAATGTTTTTCCTCTTGAAATCATCCCCTAGGACTCTGATTCGCCCTAGAGCTATTTTGAGTTCTCTTCCCATTGTTTGTTGTTGCCTGTAGGCTTCCTGAAGTTCATCTTCAAGCTCACTGATTCTGTCTTGCACTGTAACCATTCTATTGTTGAGGGCACCTAGTGATTTTTTTTATTTCATCTACCAAATCCTTTATTCATGACACTTCCTTTTGTAGCTTTTTTATTTCTGCTCTTATATCTTCCTGTATTTTCTCGGCTGCCCATTCCATTCTTTCTTTCATGTCCTCCTTTAATTTAATGGCTACCTGTTCCATCATTTCTTGGGTTCATTGAACATCTTCAGCATTATATCTCTAATTCTTTATCGGAGAGCTCATGTTTGTGGGAAATGCCTATTGAGGCTTCTGGACTCCTTTCATCGTCCTCTCCTTGTGTTTGGAATTTGGCTGTTTCTTCATGTTGTTGGGGTGGTATGGAGGATTGACTTTCAAGTTCACTATCCCTATCCCCTCTTGTTGTGAGCAAGGATTCTGGATGGATTCGGTCGATGTTGGTCGCTTTTTTATTTTCCCCTTCTAGCACATGTCCTTCCTCTCAGATGTTCCTCTGTTCCTTACTTGAGGCCTCCAGTGATGCTTTTGGAGAATGTACTCTTTTATATTGGGTTTGTAGAGCTGCTTGTATTCAAAGACTGGTGAATTTTTATAGTATTTATACATTCTTATGTTCAGTGATCACATCTAAAACTTAAATGTCATGATACCATGTTAACTTAAAAAAATAAAATATAAATTAGTAGGGATGGAGTGACTGTACAGCAGGTACTGTTCGATATCTGGTATTCCTTATGGTCCCCTGAGCTCAACAGGAGTGGTCCCCCAATGCAAGGCAAGCATCTTTTTCACTGTTATATTTCCATGTCTACTCCCTTTAAAAACAGTGTATTATCCCTGCTAAGATGATTGTTTCATATTGCCTGAACCTTTCCTGAATTTCAACCACCATGGTAGCACTGAATGTCACATTTCAGGTTCGATCAGCATCCCCTATGATCCCCCCATCTTGCTGGAGGTGATCCCTGAGTGCAGAGCCAATAGTAAACCCTGAGCACTGCTAGATGTGGCCCCAAACCGAAACAAAAGTCATATTCTATTTCCTCCTGAGTACACCATTACCCCTTCTGCCCTGTAGAATCATCAGATCAGTAAAGACATGCTTCACATTTATGGTACTGCCACTGCTGTGAGTGACTAATAATATAGGAACCGATTACAAATTGTTAAGAGAAAAAATTAATGATCAAAACTTGAGGATATTTCCCCTTGTAAACACCCAACACATAATGACTCTGTTCTGTTTGCAGAGTCTCACACTTCTCATTCTCTGACTACTCACATAAATTGTTTTCTGGGATCTTACCAATGGGAAGAACATGAGTCTATTTAGTCTCTTATCATTTGACCATCAATAAATAAAATCAATACCCAAATTCCTAGATATATAGCATCCTATATATTTAAGATCAAGACTCAAAAAGTCTTAAAGTACATCTCAGGGTCAGGTAGACCTACGGCATCAGTATAAACTATCCATTATAGGCTTTATTATACCTCAATATAGCTTCTCAGGGGATTTTTTTAACCAGTTTTACAAAGGGAAAGAATAGTTGACTATAAGATATGGTTAGTTTAAGTATTTTTAATAGTTTCTATGTGCATTATTATAAGATCTATTAGTCCAGGGATTTTAATGCAATTAGAATTTAAATTTTACTTTCTGCAGAGAAATTAGTTTTTATTATCATTGCTGATCTGAGAAGGTTTCAAAGATCCCCAGGCTGCAAGAGCATACATTTGACACACAGCCGGTATTTTTTACAGTTTGCACACTTGTATTAATTCATTCATTATAAAACTGTTCATTCATTATAAAACTATTCATTCATTAACCTACTATATCAGGTTTTGTTAGTGTATGAATAGTGTGATATCCATTTTAATACTCTAAAATATAAGACTGGATTAAAGACACCTATCTTTTTTTTAGACTCATTATGAAAGCAGTTACATTTTCTTAATTTTCATACCAAACCATCACTAAAGTTCCTGGAACATAGTAGGCATTCAGTAACTGTTCATGAAATGACAAATGTTTGATTCTTACAGAGAACTATTTGTCAAATATAAGTGACATCAGTTGTGGAGAGTAACATTTCTGGGTATATATCATTGAAATTAAAGGAGCAACAAACTCACATATAAATCCATCATTAGTTTAAGACTTCAGAGATTTAATGTTACAAATTTTGAACTACTCAGAGAACCTCCAAAACTAAAGCTATTATACCTGAATATTTTTTTAAAAATAAGTAAGTGTGCATGCAGAATTTAAGGGAGATTATGACTCAGTGTAAGATATCTATGCGCTGAAGTGGTACATGAATAGTATATGCCCTAATTTGAAAAGTGAATGTAGAGCATGAAGGTCAAAAGCATTTTGTGTTTCATAAAAGAGAAAACATAGTTCAAAGTCAGACATTTGTAAAATTATTTTGGAAAGTACTTTAAGAATTATTCAATAAGGACAAAGCATAAGCAGCATATTTTTTGCCAGAGGTATTTATATTCTTTTTATGAATTTTAAGAATTCAGTGAGTTGTAAAGGTAACTGAAGGTAGTGGAGCACAAATGTTTGTGTTTCTAAACCAGTAAAGGAGGGAGTATGGAGAACTCCAAAAAATGTGAAGGATCTGAGACATTAATTTCAAGTTAGTGTATTACCTTGCTAGTTCAAAAAGCTCCTATTGAAAGACACAAGCTTCCGGGGTCAGTGGTAAAAAACTGGAATCAAACACAAGGGTGATAATTGTCAATGTGTCAGTTGTCATCTGCATACCCAAGACTCAGTCTCTTCCTCCAGTTCTCACAAGGGGGTATAAGAAAAGTCATTTCATATTTGCACATGTAGTGAGTGGAGTGTGTTTCTATCCAGAAGATCCCCAAGACTAGCAACTCCGGACATTCGCACAAACAGAACAGTTTTCTGCCTTTCTCTGTGTGTGGAAATTTATCCGTATTATAATAGGGATTAAATATGTCTGTCCTTTCCTATGGAGGTAGACACTATATCCACATTCCACACTCTATAAGTAAATATTTTCCTCAAAATATTTACTATGCAAAAGAAAATTGGAAATTCTGTAAGATATACTCAAAATTATTGTTGCTGAAAAGGTTATTTAAATAATAAAGTTCCTAAACAGTCCAGAATAAAATTCTCTTTGTTTTTCAAATTACGGTGTGTTCTAAACTTTACAATAATATTCTTTTGTTTGGAAAAACATTGTTTTCTTACCTATGAAAAACAGGTAGGAAAATGCAGGTCTGTAAATGAAAGCCTGAGCTACACAACATGGTTCTTCATTTACCCCATCCATCCCATCTCAGCGCGCACCTGTCTTCTCTCTGCAGCAGAGTTTACAAGAAAATTAGAAGTAGAAGACGCCCTCAAAATTGAGCGATAGTTTAGATTCTTAAAATGTTAAGTTGCATTATTTGCTAATCTTACTTTATAGTTAAAATTATTCTTAGCTAATAGCAAAACACCCAGTCTTTTGTCTTTGACACACCTATATATGCATTTAGAATATTTGCTCTTTAAAAGTAGCATATATATCTATATGTATATTTGTTCTAAAAGGCCAATTAAATAGTAGATTTCTAATTGTGTTGATATTTTAAAAACAAAAATATCGAGATGCATTGCAGGTTGCTTCTTTGGAGATAAAAAGGGAAAATCTTAATAAATTATATCTAACTTATAAAGCTTGAGTTTATTAATGTCAGGTTTTCAGAGGGAAAAAAATTCTGAAATTGTCAGGATAGTGTCACCAACTGTGTATAAGTTTATAACATTGAAAGTTGAAGCTAATTAATGTTCTCAGACTTTTTTTTTAATACTCAAAGGACCTGAAGTTAGTAGTTTGATAATTAGACTGTTCTTCATTTTCAGACAGAAATTAGACATGATTAGGAATGCTGAAACACCGGGCAGGTCAATTGCACATCATTATCAGAGCCACTTAATGCATTTTAATGGTAGTTGATAAGGAACAAAATGCTATGTAAGCCAAAAGAAGAAGTTTTATACCACTATATGTTAAGTGTAGATATAAATGAGCTCACATTTGCATTTTTATTCATTAGCCCCCAAATTAAACATTTCCTCTTAGATATGAGTAGTAGAATATGTAATTTGTGAACAACGACGACTGCTGAAGCCAGCACCTCTTTAGACAATGAACTTCATGATCCTCAGACACAATCTTTTAATAGAGAGTTAAGATCATGATGTCTTTAGCTCTTCGGTTACTGGAGAATCATACTTTAAGTTAAAAGGTCAATTGCTTGCATAAATTCTTATTTCATTTACTTTCTCACATTTGTTAATAAATACAAAATGGCATTCTCTGTTGTCTTATTTCTACTAGACTTACAGATCTCACAGCTATTTGTATATACAAACAAAAATAAAGGCAACAGAGCAAGGAAAATTATAGGGAACACATCATTTCCTTTTAAAGTCTCTTACTAATCCCTATGTAATTTAGGGAAGTTTTTTTCATATTTTAAAATGTTTTTTCTTTGAAGAAATAGATGTTGAGGTTTCAAGAAAGCAATAACAGTAAATATCAATATCAGTAAATCAGTAATATCAGTGAAATCAGTATCAATATGCTTTTCTATTTTTCTTAAACTATTAGAGCAAAGTAATAGCTTTTTGTGTTTTTACTAATAAAAAATATGGGATGAGTGCAAAGAGATATAGCAGGTAGCGTTCTTACCTTGCACGCTGCTGACGTGGGTTCAATCTCCAGCACTCAATTGAGTGCTGAGCCCTGCCAGGGGACACAGAGACAAGGAACCCCAGACACAAAGCCAGGAGTAAGTCTGCCTCTACCTGCTGTGAGGTTAAGTAGACCCATTAACACTTCCTGATCTATACACTGTATCATGGGTATATACACTGAGAGGTCTGTAGGGAAGAGACATTCACTCAGCTGCCTCACTTCAGTCTACTTGAGGAGGACTAAAGGGTCCAGTTCTCCAAAGCTCTACCCAACTGAGTTGATCAATGACTGTCATCTGCAGACTGGCCCCTCCACAACTGTGAAGACACTGTATCACTGTCATCCCGTTGTTGTTTGTTGATTTACTCAAGTGGGCACCACTATTACACTCAGCCCTGAGATTTTAGCAGCCTCTCCTTACTCATCTTTCCCAATGATTGGAGGCTCTTTTCAGGGTCAGGGGAATGAGACCTATTGTTACTGTTTTGGCATATTGAATAGGCCATGGGTAACTTGCCAGGCTCTCTGCCTTGTGGGCAGGATACTCTCGGTACCTTACCAGGCTCTCTGAGAGGCATGTATGTATATATATGATTTAGGTACCAGAGTGAATCTTTTTTTCTTAGAAACCAGGAGTGGCATTATAAGCATTTTCTCCACTTATAAAATCACAATAATTCTCCTGGTGTGGGAAGCACACTTTGGTAGTGCAGTCATTACCCTTTTCCTCTTTTTTGGTGTTAGTGGAAGCATTGTGAGACCTAAGCATGCCTTCATTCTACAATCATGTGTAACAGCTACCATGAGTGAACATGATACCTTAGTGCTTTGTGGTAGCATTCCTGGTTAAAACACAAATAGAGTGGCTGTCATTGGTCATATTATGTCATGATATATAATGTTGGTATGAATGTTATGATCTCTATGTAGATGGGCTTGTTAGTCTTGAAGTTTTCCAAGTAGCTTGCCCTTAGTTATCCTAAAATTTAATAAAAAATTTTTAATTAGGACATAGCAATGTGGAGTTGGTGAGGAAATTCAGCTTTTTAGCGTTTGGAATGGCCAATAGTTCTTTCATTACAGCTATTGAGGATGCAGGAAGGCAAAAATAGTTCATAGGCCTCATGTGATTCTGAAAAGCAAGTGTTTTTACTTCCTTTTACTGGATTTTGATGCATGGAACTAACATATAAATGGGTTGGACACTTAATCTACATTAATTCAGTTAGCCTGAATTAACTCCTATTGAGCCTCAAAAAATATGATTTTATATATTATTAAAATAATTTCTTTTATTTGTGATAGAGGAATGAGATTCTTATAAAGTTAAGTAAGCTCCTGAAATTTATCCACTTAGAATATTGGTATAAGGGGGATTAGAGCCAGTCTCTGTGGGCAGAAGATGTAACCCTTACAAGAGATTGCTTGTCATTCATGTTCTTTTATTGTTATTTCTAATGAATTGAGTTCAGTTCAAGAAAGTAATTCTGTGACTTGTAATTACCCAGTTATTTGTAAAAGGAACATAACTAATGACATTATTAGAACTGATTTTTATTTGATTTAAACATTTTTTAGTACATGAACTTTTTAAGTGACTTGATATTAATTTTATATGTCATTTTCTCTGATATACCTTTAATACCATAGTTTGTAGTGTTATATGGTAAGTTTGTAGTGCTCCATGGTTACTTTGAAGGTTGTTTGAGGGTGTTTTTCCCTATATTAGCCTTGAAAGAATTATGGAATAAGCTCTTAGTAATATTAAAAACTCATTAAATATTTGTATGATGATTAAATAAATGAAAGAAATTTATAATAACATTTGTTTAGCCGACAGAGCTTATTTTCTTAGTACATTTTTTACCTAAAGAATAACTCCTTAACAACTCAAAGTTACAGGAGTCAAGACCAATGAATTATTTAAAATCATTATGATTTTATTAAATGTTGTACTTGATGATTCATTCTTAATAACAAGTATGTGCTTAATGATTCATATTCTTAACATAAGTATGTACGTACTTATTTTTAATTGATGTAAAGTGATGTGAGCAGTGATGAGTTAAAATGTTTAAAAATATAATTTCCTCTAACATTGTCAGTAGCTACAATGGAGTGCTCCTTTCTGCCCTTAGACTTTGTATATGTGGTTTCCGCAAATTATAATGCTCATTTCCTCCTCTTTCACCTTATTCATTCCATTATGTCACTGTACCAGGAAGTATTCCTAGACTCTCTGAGATGGGCCAAATGCACTTACTGTACTACTTACTCTGGTCTTTGTTAAAATGCACCATCATTTAATCCATTTTCCCCCAATTAGACCATTTTTCTCTTGGTGGTTGAGAGTCTCTATTATTCATGGCAAGATCAGATATAGCATATAATTTAAATACACAAAGAATTGGTGAATGAATGGTGGATGTGGATATGCTATAAAATTACTTTCAAGCGATAGTACATATGTTTGGTAGTAATCAAAGTGGCAAACTTAAGTTATTCAACATAACTCCAATTTTCATAATGACTTCTATATTTTAAAGATATGGGCATTTATCTACTAGGTCATGCCAGGTATTTACCAGTGTTTTATGTCAGTTCCAAATAACAAGGAGAATGGAGCATGGCAAAAAAGGAAAAAAAGTGAACACATATAGTCTATATATAGCAAGAGCTTCAGCTGCATAGAACAAAAGCAATGAGTATCAAATGCAAACACAGTTTCCAAGATGGTTGATGAAACTCATGAAGCATTGCAAACTGCCCCAAAAGGAATGAGAACGTTCAAAATAGAAAATAAACATACAATAAGCACATACACATGGGTGGGAGTGGGGTTGGGGTGGTGAAGACATCGTAGGGTGAATTCAAACACAATAGTGTAAGGGACTGGAAGGAAAGAGTTGAACGTTATTTGTAGAAAGGGCATTAAAATTCTAATGAAATAGCAATAACTGGTATCTTTTTCTTTTTTCAAAGAGAGTAGATGTGTCCAGCCATATGCCCTAGGCAGTGCTACTCCTGTTCATCTCTTGTGCCTACCTCTGTATGCGTGTAAGGCATCTCTCAGAAAGTGCTTGATTCTTGTGTAAGGAATCAGCACAATGGGAGCCAGGGGTTTATCACTGGACATCACTGCCTGGAATGTGTCTTCCTTTACTTTTGTCATTGACAGTTCAGGCTTCATATTGTCACAGCCCTTCTGCTGGGAACAGAGGACAGGTATCTAACCAACTGTTTGGATCACAGATGCTTAATATTTTCCCCCAATATACTGAATTTTGCTTTTTTTATGGGGTGGTGCCGGGGTTGGAGAAGGGAAAAGGATGGAAATCACACCAGGTAATGTTCACTGGTTACTTCTATTTCTGCATTGAGGAGTCTCACTGGAAAGTTCTCAGGGGCCATAGCATGTGGTGGATAAAACCCAGGATACCTGCCTGGAACTTGCATTCTACTCTTTGATCTACCTCTCCAGTTCCCAACATACTGGATTTGGTTGTCACTGCATCTGCCCTTCCCCATGCAGAAATGGATGAGGTTGCAGTATTGCTGATCACATGAACATGCCATAAGCTCTGTGACCATGTATTCTAAAGTGCTACTCAAATGTTAATGATTATTATTTATGCAGATAAAATATACTAATCAAAAATTATATTAAAAATTTGTGTTACAGTGTCTTAAATTTGCGAAGACAAGAGTAATTTCTGCCTGAAGTGATAAACTGAAAATGTCAGAGGGTTGAGGAAAATGGTTTTCTTTCTGTCACACAAACATCCTTAGGATAACCAAACTTTATCATAAGTTCTTGGTGAATGCGCTATATTAACTACTTCTGTTTTAAAACAGAAAATTTCTTTAGTTAAAACAAAAGGAGTTATTACTGATATAAAATTTGGAAAATGTTGAATCAGTTTTTATTCTTCTTTATTCAAAAATATAAATAATAAGTCTATTTTGAATGACAGTGTATCGTAATGATGATAAATTGTTACTCTGAGTTTATTCTCATTTGATTTTCCTTCTCTTACTATAAATTTATGTGGATTTAAAATATTTCATGCATACTTTTACTTAATACCATCAAAGTATAAGGAAAGGTGACTGCTGAATGAATGGTTTTTATATGTGCTTTGTTGTAGTTCCATTAAATGTAAGTACTAAAGTGAAATAAGGCATTATCGATATTAATAGACTCAAGCCTATTTACTTACATAAAGTCAATTAACAAATCGAGAATTACAGCTATGCCTTAAAGGTTATTTTAAAACTTTCATAAAAGCGTTTTCTCTAAATAACTCAACTGCAGTTGTAACAGAATAGATGTAAAATGTGGTATACAATTATGAAGTATTAGCCAACTCAGTAGGCTGTATTACTACACTGGTAGGTCATTGCAATTTCAGATATTGAATTGAATCCAGAGATTAGATTTTCTTTATTTTTAAGGTTAGCAGTTTATATAATAGACTCCAATCTTTTTACAAGGTTTCTCTCTTCTGTGGAACTTCAAAACCTTCATAGGAAATTCTAGCCTTTATTCTCTCAACTGTAATTGTAATCAACTTTTTTATCTAGCATCATTCAACTCCCCAATTTACATATTTTATTTAATTCAAGCAATTAAAATATACCTGGGATAAAATCTTTATTTCTAGATTCACTGTATATGTCACCCTTCAGAATAAATCAGTAGGGATTAAATACAATTCATTAGAAGATCATATCCAATGGTAAGCTAATTTTTTAATTAATTAATTTACCCATTTACTAATTTATTTGCTCTTGTTTGGAGGCCATACCAGTGATGCTCATGGCTTACTCCTGTCTCTGTGCTCAAGGGTCACTCTCAGCAATGCAAAGGGACTATATACAATGAGAGGGGGCAAACCACTGTTGACTGCATGCAAAGCAAGTGACAAAAACCCTGTACTATCTTTCTACCCCTGTACTATCTTTATACAGATAGTATAAATGTACTATCATTTATACCTCTAAAAATATAACAATTAAAGAGACATCTAAACATTTCAAAATCCAGATACCTTGTTTTTTAAATTTTCTTTCTTCATTTTATAAGAATGGATTGTTTAAATTAAAAAGGTTTCATCTTATTATAATGTTATTACTATTTAGTGATGTATTTCAAAGGACTCAGAAAAGTACAGAGAAAGAAATCCAAATCTTATGCCTGTATCATTCTCTTCCGTCTCCACTCTCCAGCATTTGGTGTATATCTTTTTGAATAATCATTTTCATTCTTTAATATATATTTATGTAGCCCTAAATGATATGATATTGTTTTGAATATTTGACTTTGTTTAAATATAAGTATATAAAATTTAAATATACACAGTACAATATTTGTTTTGAATACTTGATTTATATTTTCCCATGGATATGTGAAAATCTGGTTCAGGGGTTCAGTTTTGCACTTTGTATGAAGTAATAAATATTTAGTTTATTCTAGATTTTATTCTTAAATACTCTTTCACCATGAGGTTGAGAGAGATAGAAAAGAAATTCATGCACCTGCCTTTTATGAAGCTGATGGTGACTGGATCCCTGGTACTGCAGATTCCCCCAAGCATCACTGGGCACAAGTACCACTCAGGTGACTTTGGTAATCCTTGCAGCACAGGACCCAAGTACTATTGCATCTTCAACGTCACATTGAATTGTTGGCCCTTTAGGTCAGGTATGACAAGCCTCTCTTCCCCTACACACACACACACACACACACACACACACACACACGCACGCACGCACGCACGCACACGCATACGCACGCACGCACGCATACGCACAGGTTTCTTGATCTCTGCTTGGGAGTAACCCCAGATTTTTTCATATTAAACCTATATATGTGTATATGAGATATAAAAACTTTTCAAACTTAATAGGAGTAAAATGAATGTTATAGCATAAGTATCAAATTTTCAGTTTGACCAAGTCCTCATGTTCAAATTCGTGTTTCTCCCTGCAGGAGAGAAAAGTATATGATGCTTTGTCCTTATTCAGTACTTTCTGACGATAATTTTTTGCTTGTATTTCAGAATGATTTAATATAGCCTACACTTGGTTTGCCTCTGACTTGTGTGAGCTTGAGAATCTGCATATTTGTCTTATGTATTTAAAATATATTTTAAAAATATTCATTGGGTGAGGGAAAATGTATTCACTTAAAAATTGAAAAAGAGAACTTAGGAAGAGGAAGATCACTTATGCCTTCATGTTTTTGAATAGCTACTGTAGGTATTACATATTTAGTGCATTTTTTGCTCTCTTAATTTTCTTTTGATATAATTATTTATAGTTATATATATTTGTTTTAAACGTAATTTATTTAGGAACATTCACATATTTTAGATGAAGGGAAAAAAGTGATAAAAGCATTAGTTATTGGATAAATGTTTAATCTTTAAGACTATGAAAGTGGAAATGACAGTCTATTTGGCAGTCTTTAGATATGCAAAAAGAAAAAAATCATTCCTTTGGTGCACAGGAATTATTATTATATTGTTCTATAATAACTTGGCTTCTGTAGAAGGGAAAAAATGAGCTTTCAAAATTAATACTCTTTCTAGTAACATATTCAGCGTTTTATTTAAGGATTATTATTAGTATATTTGGTCACGCCCAGCCATGGTCAGAGCTTACCTCTAGCTCTGTGTTTATGTTTGACTACGTGCAAGGCAAGTTCCCTACCCACTGTATACTATCACTCTGGCCTCTTTCATTAAGGACTGTTAATATAAATAAGCAACAAACACTATGTATTGCATTTAAGAATCATAAATTGCAAATCATTCTATTTGAGTCATGGGCAAGGATGTGGTTTAAAGAACTTATTTTATGTGATTGGGAGTAGAACAGATCCACTAAAAAAAGCCAAGGCATCACATACAGCCCAGTTTTCAGTGGCTGTAAAAATCACTATGCATTGTTTCTTTTGAAATTTGAACCCAGTAAAGGTAGACTCAGCCATAAAGTTTGATCAGAGCCCCGAGATCTAAGCTTGCTCTTTCTCAAGATTGACTGTTGAATATTTGTAATGATACATGTGGTATCTTTTATATAGCACAATTTGGTTTACCCTTCTGTTCCTTTAATATGCCAGTGACAATAGGTCTGACTTTTCTCTGTGCCATCTAATTCAAAAGCTGTCAGCGTTACACTTCTGTCCCTTTGAATTCAAAAGGAAAGCCAAATCTAGACAACATGTTTTGAAGGCAACATGTTACTCTTTGTTTCTCATCTCTGTTTCTCATCTTCTTCTCTTCTCTTGCATTTCTTTGTTTTTTTTCACTGTTACAATATCTTTCTCTTTTCAGTATTCACTTTCATAAAAGTCATTTTCTGCTAAATTTTGACAAGAGTGGATTTAGTGCAGAGATTCACATAAGAAATTTTTAAAGAGTCTAAACTAAAGCTTTTATTTTTTAAATGACATCTTTACTTGTTCGTTTCTTTTTCAGAGACAATAATCTTCCGTTAAGCTTCTGGATTTCTATTCTCTATATAGATCATGGTGCTCTTATTTTCATACCTTTGTCTTTTGTTTTGTGTTTTGGAGAGCATTTCATATACTCCAGCTCCTTAATTTTATTGTATGCAATGGAAATTGCACAATATAAATTTCCACTATCCAAAATGGATTTTTATTCTACTTTCCTTTATTTACTTATTTTAATACTTTAAAATTAATTTCTTATTTCACACACCTCTATATTTTTAATGCTATTCAGACTCTTTTTCTTTCCTTTACTCTTTTGCACTTGTTAAGAAAAATTTCTAGTATATTCTCTCATCACTAGGGTAATTATTTTTAGCAGTTTATCCCTTCATTATTTCTTTCAAACTTAGGTTTCCCTCCCCTTTTGATAGGGGATTGTCAAAATATCACACTGCTTTTTCTCTTTTGATTTTTTTCCCTACTTTTTAAGTATTTGATGATGTAAACATTAAAATGAAACTATTGCCAGTTTAATTAATCAACAGTTGGTTATAATTATGATTAAAGTTTTGATAAAAAAATAAATATTGATTAGTTGTGGTGCCCCAGAGGTTATAATAGAAATTTATAAACTCAGCTATACAAATGAAATATTAATTATAGGTCATACTTGAGATTGCTGTATATAACATATTTGCTTAAAAAGGAAATGATAAAATATGTCTTATATAACCATGCATATTAAGCCTTTTCTTTTTACTGTATATAGAATGTTTGCTTAAAAAGGAAATGATAAAATGTATCTTATATAACCATGAATGTTAAGTCATTCCATATAGGAGCATTGTTAACTTAGTACCATTTCTCTAAAATAGAATCATTCCTTTAATGGTATTCTTTTCTAAATTGGAGGAGAATTAGATTAGTTCATTACTTGCTCTGATCCATAGCACTAATACATTTTTCTGTTCATGTTTCTAATAAAGTTTGCTTGGAGGGAGAAATTGCTAGCTGAATGAATTTCTTAAGACACTTTTGTGGTTGTGGATATTCACACATTTTGTGTCAGAATTAAGTAGCTAGAGCAATAGATGTTGCTTAACTAGGGATGTATTTTTCTTAGACCTAATTTGGGTTTTCATAGACCTAATTTAAGTTTTATATGCTTGTTTATATGCTAGCCTCATTCTAAGATAGTATTGTCTTTGATTCATTTTATTTTATGTTTCCAGGTTGTTTTATGGATATGGCAACCAATTACAATCTTGTAAACTCACAACTTTATAAAGTATTTACAATTGAGCAGACTACACATAAAGACACAGATGACTTTTTTGTAGCAATCTCAATATGAGCTATAATTAATACTTTATTAGATCCCATTTGCATGAAGTTATTTTAAAACAACAGCTAGTATCTACTTTTATGATGGCCCAGCGACACCATTTTTAATAGTTATGGGATGACCAGAAGGAATTCTTGTCCCATGTCTTCTCTATAAAAGAAAGAAGTTGCCTTGACTTTAAGGTTTATTAAAAATTAATTTAAAATAAATAAATAAGAATGTAAAGGAGACTCAGAGATCTAAAAATTGAAATTCTGATCATGTGTCTTAAATTTTCTTAATGAAGACAAAAATGAGATGTGTACAGTCTCATTTGATTGATACTCAAATATCTGTCACTTGTAGAATGGATAAATAAATGGAGGTTTAGCCACATAATGGGGTGATGGCCAACAACATGAAGGCATTGATTATAGATGTGACTGGCATGGAAAGATCAGAGATGAACTATGCTAAATTGGAAAAGGTAAACTCAAAAGAGCTACATGACTCTATGCAACACCTGGAAATGCAAATATACAGAAATAGTGGTTACCACAAGTATCTGGAACAGTTTTTTAGAAAGGAAAAAGAGAAAAATGTATGGGATAATGAAAACAGACTGGATTTTAGACTCTGGTGGAGATTCTACACATTTATTTTTGTGTTTAAGAACAGCCCACTAAAGTTGATGGACTCTACTTTTAGGGAAATTATCCCTCACTCTCCAAAAATATAAATGATGTGTCATCTTACTTGGAATTTAAGTGAATTAAAAGGTCTGTACAAAAAAGAAACGGATGCTGGAAAGATAGCACAAAGGGCTGAGTGCATACTTTGCATCCAAATGCCTTAATTAAGTTCCAGGTGCTCCTTGGTCCCCTGAGCATTGTTAAGAATGTAGACTGGAGACTGAGCATGGTGGCCTCTTTTGCAAACTACAACACCCAAAAGGAGAGAGAACAAGGGGGAATGCCATGCCACAGAGGCAGGGTGGGGCGGTGGAGGATGGGGCGGGGGTGGTGGGAGGGATACTGGGAACATTGGTGGAGAAGAACGGGCACTGGTGGAGGGATGGGTAAACAATCACTGTATGACTAAAATGCAAACATGAAAGTTCATAAACTTGTAACTGTACCTCACGGTGATTCACTAATAATAATAATAATAATAATAATAATAATAATAATAATAATAATAATAATAATAAAAGAATGACCTCTAAGTCCAGATCTCTCCTGAAAACCACGAGGTATGGTGCCAACCCACTCCCCCTCAAAGAACTGCTTGATTGGTCTGAATATAAAAATATTGTTTGTGTGTGTGTATGTGTGTGTCTTCCACTTTAATCTGCAAGGATAGATCTGCTGAATCTAATCAGTGATTTTAAGATGATCCAAGATTGGAAATGAAAAGTAGACAGCTGGCTTGAACTTTCAGTGAAGGTCAGTTGTCTGGGCAGTGATAGGGTCTCTTTCTCACACGACCTGGTTGGGAAGCTCTGGTAGAAAGCTAATGAAAATATGACTATAAATCTCAGAAACTGCCAAATTCAAGTTGTTTCTCCTGCTGTGCTTCATTACTCCTGACATATCTCCAACGTCGTTTGCTTTCTTTATGGTGCTTTACTTGCAGTTTTATTTGAGTGCAAATAATATTTTTGAATGATAAAAAAGGTTTACAAATGCCGTTGAAATATAAAAAGTGTGTTATTTGAAGATCAAAAATTGAGTTGAACTACTTAGAAAGGTATTTTTGCTTGATCAAAAGAAATGCACCATGTATATGATATCGCTATTTATTTCCCTACTGAACTCTAAAATTTATTAAATCTTCTAAACTACTGATATACTCTTAAGTACCTGAAAAGACAATGCTGCTTTTAAACATGCTGAAAGTAAACAGAAGGAAAATTTAATAAGAGCACATATTCTGTTCATACACAGCTACATTTTGTGTGTTTAATACCATTTCTCACCAATACTTCATTAATTAAACATAGCTCATCTATTAATTGGATAGTTGTCATGTCAGCTGACTTTTGCATTTCTGAGTCAGTACTGAAATATCTAGGCATTGAAAATCAGATGGGCCGGACACATAATGCGATTTGGAGACCACTGCTGGACTAGAGCTGTTACCGACTGGATTCCACGGGACGTCAAAAGAAAGCATGGCTTCCCACCTACAAGATGGTCAGACTACTTTCTCAAGACCCTGAATGAACAGTTTGAGGCTCTTTGTGTTCCTGGAGCGAGCAGATGCCATTGGGCTACACTAGCATGCGACAGGGATGAATGGAGACATTACTGTTGCCAGCTCAAACAAACCTATGAGCAACAGGATTAATAGAAGTTCCTCTAAAGAATTGTCAAATTTTAGCTGAATTTTTTAGACATAAAAATACTTTTGTTAAGCATTCTATCAAATTTTTCTGGGCAAATAGCCTTCTGAAATTTCTATGCTGAAATTCTTTTAGCTCTATTTTAAACATCAACATGATTTTATAAGAGTAAATGTAATTATTAAAGTACATGTTATTATTTCTACTAATATTTTGGGAGTCCCCTTATACTTATTGATAAAGGAGAGACTCATAATTTTTGTTTTTATGTCTTAACTGTATTCTGTTAGTTGGGAAATTTAGAATCCTTCTATACCAATGCTTTTTGGATTACTTATATCAGACTCATTTTAGTTCCCTTCACACACCTTTTACAGTTGAAGCAATGGATTATTTTATATAAGGCTGCAAGAGAAAGAAACAAAACAAAAACTTACTTACATGAATATTTAAGTTATAGTTTACTGCACTGAGGAAATTAGTTGCGAATAATTGGAGTAATATCTACAGTGGTAATTTCAGAAGTATTTTCTTATCACAGAAGTGTTCATTGTCATTTCAGTAAGCTGTAGATTTGAGTCTCCATCTCCTCTACAGAAATTATACCTCTTGACCTTATATAACTATCCTTAAAATTAATGTTATCTGTGATGGTGAAGTACAGTAACTGTACATTAAAACTAAGTATCAGCACTGTTGTAAATATATAACCTAAATTATAATAAAGTTTAAATTAAAATAAAATGCAAATCTAAAAATATATAATGGCTTTAGTGACTATCTTTGCAGTAATATGACTAGTCCTGTTCATTAAAAATTCCATTTCAAATATTTTTATTACTCAACTGTATACCTTCTGCAGAGTTTGAGTGCTATTCATTAGTACTGGCAACTGTGACCTAACTCCAATTAATCTAAATTGGCAGATGAAGTTATAATTTATGCTTAAACTTTCTCAGGAGTGTTCAGGTGCCAGGGCATTCTGGAAACCACACAAAGATGGCTTGTTTAGCAACTCAAGGAAAATAAGAGATGTGTTTCTCCTGTAGGAAGGCTGCTTCGAATTTTCAATGTGAGTTTGAACCATGAAATAGGGCTTCCTAGGCAAATTGGACACAAAAAGTAATAATGGTGCAGTTTTAGTTAGACCTTCACTGTTTCAGCTAGGAAAAGAAATGTTCGTAAATTAAGCAATCCCGGGCATGAAGGGTGGGAAGGGTGACGCATGAATAGAGAACTGAGAGAAATATGGCAAAGCCCAACTCAACGGTGTGTGTTCAATTAATATGTGGGCGTGCTTCGTGCATTCCGTGGTCAGGAGCTTCCCCACCCTGGATGGCCAATGGCAATGGATGGCTCGGTGGTTGGTGATCAAACGCTGCTTATCCCAATGTCAGTCCTGCCATTTATTCCTTTCTCATCGTGCCTATTCCAGTCTCCCTGTGTGCCCCATTCCAGTTTCCCTTTGCCCCTCATTCCCACCTCCTATTGTCCCTCATGCTAGTCTCACAGCCTTAGTCATCTCATCGACCTAATTCCCAGAGTTCAGGTAGCAAATACCCAGAGGTCAGATAGCACAACCAACCCTTCCCTTCCTTCCAGGAAGCTTCTTCTAAGACAAATATCTTGTCCTGCTAAGAGATCAGCTCAAGGGTGGAATTTCATCTAAGGGCATATTTCTCCTTTCCTCAGTCCATATACATTTGAACAGTCATCTTAAATTTACTTCTCAATAATCTTTCTAGTCATTTTGTATGGACACAATAAGAACTATATTAAGTTTATAGGCTTTCTCTCCTGGGACATCTAGCTATAGATCCCAGACTACAGACCTCAGACCACATTAGTCCTTCTTAATCCCAGGAGGGTCCTTGACCAGTCACCTTTTTAGGTTCATACACAATTTGTCGATGACCGTGCTGTGCTCTTATTGTACTCTTTATGGCACTTAATTTCTCTCCTTTCAATGCCATAATATCTTACAGTTTGCCCTGGGTCCATCCTTGTGCCTCACTTGGACCCTGCTTTAAGTGGTGTTAGAAAGTAATGGTAACTGAGGCTTAAGTCAGATAAGTATGATGGATGCCCAGGAGTAAATATTATTCAGAATCAATTACCTCCCCTGTTACAAAAGCATAGCATCAAATGTCTTTCTGTGTCTGTACAAAAAGGACATTGCTAATGACATAAGGAAAGAGAAAAGCAATATAGGATTATTAGTGCCTGATGGAATTGGGTGTGCCTCAGGAGTACTATGGTGGGAGTAACTCAGTAAACCTAAACTCTCTGTAGGAGGAGCAAGGGCAGCTCAATGTACCTCCAGCAAATTCATGTTAAAATTTTAAGTTTAAACCCAGTTGACAGTGTTACCAGGTGTCATCTTCCTATTCCATTTGTTTGATATAAAGTGGATTATTTGAATGTGAACACTGAACTTCAGAAGAAAAACACACTAAAACCCACATGTACACGAGAAAGGATCATTTTATAGTAGCATTTGCACATATTTTGTCTTTGTAAGTTTGATAATATATTGGCTGCTTTGTTTTCTGTATTTCTTATGTGTCCATACTGTCCTCCTCACCCCAAATTAACTAACTTGTGCTCCTTTTACTGTCACTGTCATCCCATTGCTCATGGATTTGTTCGAGCGGGCACCAGTAATGTCTCTCATTGTGAGATTTATTGTTACTGTTTTTGGTGTATCCAATACGCACGGGTAGCTTGCCAGGATCTGCCGCTCAGGCTGGATTACTCTCGGTAGCTTGCCGGAATCAAACTCGAGTTGGCCTTGTGAAAGGCCAATACCCAACCACTGTGCTATCGCTCCAGCCCTGTTAATTCAGATAATTATTTGGAACAAATTGATCATTCTACATACTGAATTCAAAGCCAGTTTATCAGATTTTGAACTGACCAGACTGGATTATTTACCATTAGCAGTTTAAGCATAAGCAAAGCATTTTAACTCAGAGATTCAAGTTTGTCACCTTACAATAGGAGCAATGTGACCAGGTCCATTTTCCACACACAGTGTGAAGATCAGTCATGTCAGGTATGTGAATAGTGTTGTATTCAGTACAAATGCTATGCACTAATGCTAATAAGAACTGAAGGTTTTTCCCTTGAAGACTCATTTGAAATCAGGACCAGCAATTTCTACGAAAGAGTCAGTATGAACCACATACCATGACGGTGACTCCATGGAGCAGACTAGAAGGAACCAGGACATGGGAGTCAGAGATGATTGGCACATTGTCCATGCTAGTTAGACTTACAACTGAAGAAATTTATTGAACAATTCTGAGCTATTGTTGTTTTTGTTTGTTTCTTAAGAGTAGGCAACAGTGCATTATTTAGGACTACCAAACATCAATGCTACAAAATAATTTACTAGCTAGAGAGAACAAAGTTGGGATTTCATTAGCGACAAATACTCAGAATATTTCAATTGTTTGTTCAGATAATTTGATGTAAAGACCATATAGCTTCTTTAAAAGAAAACAGAAGTTATATTCTTTTATTTTAAAAAACTATAAAAGAATTACCTTAATAATGTTAAATGCTTCGATCATATGCACGTTAAATATTAGGGATATAAAGATCAGTACAATTTTGTATGCTTTATAAATTAATAGGGAATTTAGGACTTTTTGTGGAGAGCTCAACGTTTATGTGAAGGATTATATTTAGAATGCTTTCAGATACTAATGAGCTTAACCATTATTTAAGCAAAAGAGCATATTCTTAGTTATAGAATAATTTAAATTAAAATTATAAATCGCTTTTCTCTAAATATTAATATACAATTTTAATTTCTATTCAAAATAGCATATGTGAGGGATATGCTGGTCCCAATAGCATTTTAAAGTTAATTGTTTTGTGGGTAGTTTGTTTTTTCACTTTGGAACACAGAATAGTAAGTATCAGAAGATGTACATTATATTCAGATGAAGCACTCTAAACTTCCTTCCTGAAATTCTGTCATTAGAAACTTTAGTATATAAACATAACTTTTGATGAGAAGGTTAATGTAATGGAAAATTAACAGTAGAATAAAAAACACATTTTACTACCTAATTAGCATTTAATTGGAACTGAATTTTAATTTCTACTATGAAAAAATCCTGATTGCTGAAAACATACACTCTTAAAAAAACTCCTGTTTTTTCCTCCTATGCTTCTCATACCCTCTATAATCTATAAAAATTCAACTTTTATAGTGATAGTCTGTACTGTTTTTTTCTCTAATCCATTATTCTTTCAAAATAAACCCTCCAAATTGTTTTATTTAAACTTTTAAAGTATTAAAGACATTTGACTTAAAGACTTCAGTTCTCCAAACTACTTTCATTGTAACATCTGTTTTTTAATTGTGTTACTATTAAGTGCATTGTAATTTTAATTCTGAATGAACTGTTTGCATATTAGGATGCTGGGTGTGGGGATGGCTCAAGTGGTAGTCATTTTCATGTATATAAAGAATATTAATGTGTTATTCTGTGCGACTACCTCTATGGAGTGGAAAATGCAGTGATTTATTCTAAACATAGCTGAACTAGAAGCCACCTTTATTTCATTTGGCACAGATTCTCTGCTGGGAATGCTTACTCAGGGGATCCCTCCAAGCAGACATTCCAATATTACAAACAAGAATTAGACTCTGGCATGGCTCGGCTGTTGACGGACTTAAATATGTATAGATATCTTGCCATTATATTCACTATCTGAGGCAGTGAACAAACAGCTTCTAGGGAGATTAAACCATCAATTGCAGCTAAGTCTGTGAAACAGTTGAATGGATTGGCAAAATGGTTTTAACTACTATGGTGATCTTTTTAAAACTGTTATTTTAAGCCTGGTAATTAATAATATGGGTAATTGTAGGGGCACGTTTCAGGGTACCAGCACCACACCCTTAACAAGAGTGTCTAATTCCCTCCACCGTTGTCCCATTTTACCTCACCCCCACCCCCACCATACCTCCTCTCTTATTTTCTCATCCCCTCTACAGCAATATGCTTCCTACTAAAGACCAGTCTTTAATTTCTTTTGCCTTTGGGCATTTTTTATTTCCTTACCATGTTTCTTTACATACCATAAACTATGAAGATCATTTTATATCTGCCCCTCTCCTCTGAGTAACTTCATTAAGCATAAACTCTCTGGATCCATTCACGTAGCAGAAAATTGCAAGATTTTGTCTTTTCTTATTACACGATTTTATGCTTTCTTATAGCTTTGTATTGCAGTGTGCATATGTACCAAAGTTTCTTTATACATTCATTTGTTCTTGGACATTTGGGTTATTTCCAGATTTTTGCTATTGTGAATAGTGTTGCAATGAACATGAAACAATGCAATACTTTTGTAATAAAGTTTTGAGGCCTTAGGGTAGATCCCAATAGGTAGAATTTTTGGAACATAAACTTAATTTTCAGTTTTTGAGATGAGCTTAATATGTTTTTTGCAGAAAGGTTGAACCAGTAGGCATTCCCACCAGAAGTTAGTGAAGGTCTCTTTTTTCCCACAATCATACCAACATTGGCTGTTTCTGTTATTCATGATGCATGCCAGTCTCATCAGTGTGAAATGATATCTTATTGTTGTCATAACTTGTATTTCCTTGATAATAAATGAAGACTAACTACTATGCTGACATGTTTTAAAAATATAGCATAGTGTTTTTGTTTGAAATGATTTAAGTAGACTTCTGGCTACATAATAAAATATAGACATTATAATCTAAAGTAAGAGCTTGTCAATCTAGTAAAAACAGAGATCAACAAATGGGACTACATTAAACTAAAAAGCTTCTGCACCGCAAAAGATACAGTGACCAGAATACAAAGACTCTCGACAGAATGGGAAAGGATATTTACACAATACCCATCAGATAAGGGGTTGATATCAATGGTATATAAAGCACTGGTTGAACTCTACAAGAAGAAAACATCCAACCCCATCAAAAAATGGGGCAAAGAAATGAACAGAAACTTTACCAAGGAAGAAATACGAATGGCCAAAAGGCACATGAAAAAGTGCTCTACATCACTAATCATCAGAGAGATGCAGATCAAAACAACCATGAGATACCACCTCACACCACAGAGACTAGCACACATCCAAAAGAACAAAAGCAACCGCTGTTGGAGAGGATGTGGGGAGAAAGGGACCCTTCTACACTGCTGGTGGGAATGCCGACTGGTTCAGCCCTTCTGGAAAACAATATGGACGATTCTCAAAAAATTAGATATTGAACTCCCATTTGACCCAGCAATACCACTGCTGGGAATATATCCCAGAGAGGCAAAAAAGTATAATCGAAACGACATCTGCACATGTATGTTCATCGCAGCACTGTTTACAATAGCCAGAATCTGGAAAAAACCCGAATGCCCCAGAACGGATGACTGGTTGAGGAAACTTTGGTACATCTATACAATGGAATACTATGCAGCTGTCAGAAAAAAGGAGGTCACGAATTTTTTATTTAAGTGGATCGGCATGAAAAGTTTCATGCTAAGTGAAATGAGTCAGAAAGAGAGAGACAGACATAGAAAGATTGCACTCATCTATGGCATATAGAATAACAGAGTGGGAGGCTAACACCCAAGAACTATAGAAATAAATACCAGGAGGTTGACTCCATGGCTTGGAGGCTGGCCTCACATTCTGGGGAAAGGGCAACTCAGAAAAGGGATCACCAACTATAATGTAGTCGAAGGCCATGCGGGGGAAGGGAGTTGCGGGCTGAATGAGGGCTAGAGACTGAGCACAGTGGCCACTCAGCACCTTTATTGCGGGCCGTAGAAGCTAAATAGAGAGAGAGAACAGAAGGGAATGCCCTGCCACAGTGACAGGGTTGGGGGGGGGGGAGATGGGATTGGGGAGGGTGGGAGGGATGCTGGGTTTACTGGTGGTGGAGAATGGGCACTGGTGAAGGGATAGGTTCCCGAACTTTGTATGAGGGAAGTATAAGCACAAAAGTGTATGAATCTGTAACTGTACCCTCACGGTGATTCACTAATTAAAAATAAATAAATTTAAAATAAAGGATATGTGCACACCATTATTTATTGTAGCACTTAGTACAGGGCATGTAATCAACCTAGGTGTCCAATGGTGGATGAGCAAATAATGAAGTTTTGATATAAATGACTGCAATGGAATACTATGCAGTTTCAAGGAAGGGTGAAATAATGCAATTCACAGCAACTTGGGTGGAATTGGAGAATAGCATGTTAAGTGACATAAGTCAGAAGAAGAAAGACAAATACCGGGTGATCTCACTTATCTGGGGTATATTGACAAAGTAATGCAATTTTATTAATGGGGAACACCTAGATTACCCTTGATCCGAAATTATAGAATTGAGAAGTATTGGAAAGGAAAGAAATCAATGTCAAAGTAAGATGTGTAAAATGGGAGGTAACAACCAAATAAACAATGTACCTACCAAGGATGCAGACTTGGGAAGTGGGAAGGAAATTGGGGGCTTTGAAGGAGGGGAGTTGAGAGTGGTGATGGAATTAGTCTTGGAATTAATGCCTGAAACTCAACTATGAATAATTTTGTAAATCATAGTGCCTTAATAAAAATATTTTAAAGGAAAAAAAATAAAATAAGAGCTTGTATGTTATGAGAAGATATTAAAATTAATTAAATTTTCCATCTTCTTAAGATAAGTTAATTTGACAGGGATTCTGGGAATGTTGTTCAGTAGCAGAGTGCGTGAGACCTGTGTGAGACCCTGTGTTCAGCACCACAAATGAAGGATAAATAACCTCTCATGCCACAATCAGACAACCAAGATAACCACTGGACATTTTCTTTGTTGTAACTCTGTTCCATTTGGTATGACGTTCATCAGATGCACTTCTTGACAGTGTCTTTTCTTCATCAGACCGTATATGGGAATTTGGTTAGATCACTCCCAGAAATTCAGCATCTTCCAGCTTATCAGATTGACCTGAGCACATGTCTATAGTTGACTTTGAAAACAGTGACAGTGAACGAGCTGAATACATTTTTTTACAAAGACTAGTCAGAAGAAATGAGTAAGAAAAGCAATCTAAAATGTTTAAGATAATTAAGTTTACATGATCAAATCCCAAGTTTCTAAATTTAAATAATTTCTGTTGAACAGTACAGTAAGATAAAAGGAGAGCAAAACAAAGGAAAAACTCACTCAATTACTTTAAAGCATTATAGATGTCTTGGTTTGGACAATGTTCAGCTGCTGTTAAAAATGTGGGCACTTAAAGCAAATCTCCACAGGTAAGCTCAATCAAATTTCATGTGTGAAATATAAGCTCAGTTGAAAGTCATTCTGAAGAACTTTTATGCCAAGAAAGAGCAAATAGTAATGGATATTTTCCCCATGAGGCACAAATAGGATCTCTTATTGTCTAGTTCTCGACCATACGACCTCTTTTTGTCTAGTTTTCCCTCTCGGAGAACCCGGCAAGCTACTGAGAGTATCCTGCTTGCATGATAGAGCCTGGCAAGCTCCCTGTGGCGTATTCAATATGCCAAAAACAGTAACAATGATGGGTCTCATTCCCCTGACCCTGAAAAGAGCCTCTAATGCGGCACCATTGAGAAGGACGAGTAAAGAGAGGCTGCTAAAATCTCAGGGCTACGATGAATAGAGACATTCCTGGCACCCGCTCAAGCAAATCAATGAACAATGGGATGACAGTGATACAGTAATATATATAATATAATATATATAATATAATATAATATAATATAATATGTCTATATAAGCAATTAACTGAATCAAAACACTTGCTCAAGTGAAGATTTTGGTTACCATATTTACAAGGGGATTTGATATTTCCTCATATTCTCTTAGTATAAATTTCACTGGTAAATCTGCACATAAAATCATGAGGGAGATCTTTCTGGTATAGTTTATATGGACTTTGTTTGCTTAGCTGCCAGTGGAGAAAGTGGGAAAGGCAAAATCCCTGCTTAAAGCAATTTCCTTGCCAGTGGGGAGAGAGTTTGCTCCATGGATAATAAAAATACAAAGCTCCCTACATCAAAGTTTTATCCAAAGATATATCAAGTCCAAAATACTGCAGCATGCATGGGACTTGTATTTTAACATGTTCACTCCAACCAGTTTGCAAGCAAGACTCAAGGACCTCTGTGCTCTCATCTAAAATTGTATACCTTTTGCTGTGGAAAAGAGAATCAGGAGCTATACAGATAGGTGGGAACATGAGACTCTGGGGTTTGATACCCGGGTGCACTACCAAGAGCGAACCCTGAGCACTGGTCACAGAGCCAGGAACCAAAGCCTGAACACTGACAGGCATGGCCCCCACATCAAAGCCAATCAAACCTCCCTGTATACTGTTTGATATACAGAGATGAGTATATATATATATATATATATATATATGTGTGTGTGTGTGTGTGTGTGTGTGTGTGTGAATAGCATTACATTTGTGAAAGTTATAACTTAAAAATGTCACATTTTCTCACATATCATAGAATAAAATTGTTTCCTGGCTGATTCTGTCCGATTGAAATACTTTTGTTCTGACATAAATTTCTGTTGATCTGGGTAGTAGCAGAAACAATACAATCTTCACTGGACAACTTGAGAAAGCTGCAATTAAATCCCTAAAAAGTATTTTGTAGGAAAATAACAATAAGTGTCAGAGATGCCAAATATTTCTGCATTCTGATAGACTGAATCTATGAGAAAATTTGTAGACTAAGTCTAGACTTTTAAAAGTTCTTGTTACTGAATGTTTTTATCCCAAACCATAGTTAAATTTATTGGCAATTATGTGATTCCAGAGTCATTTACAACTAAATAAACATAGAAAGTATGGACATACATGTGCTGTATCACTGTAAATAGCGTATTGTCAGCTCTATAGATTTTTAAAAGCGTGTATAAAGTGAAGACCATTTCTATAGTTTACAGAAGCTCACACTTAAAGTCAGTTTGCAAATTTAAGTTTTTCTATTACTTAAAATGGTAAATAGAAACATTTTAATTGTTTTAGTGGCCTCTAGCTATATAAACTTCAAAAATGTTGTCTCACTTAGATACTTCATTATGCAAAGAAAACCTCAAATGTATTATATTCATTGAACCATTAAATCAGAGTCCAGCAAACTATTACCATTAGTAGGTCATCCAAGAACAGGACAGATATAGCAGGGAGAGAAAACAGCCTATGTTAATTAGCTGAAAGTGTTTTATATATTTGATAAGATGAACAGAGAAGCAACTAGTTTTTAGTAATTGCCTTTTCATTTTCATCATCATAATTCATCTGTGCCCTCATCACTAAAAGCTACAAAGTGAATAAAACTTAAAAACAAGTTTACTGCCCTTAAAATATTGGAAATATATTACTTGAAGATAAGAAAACTCACTTTCATATTCAGCAGTATTGGTCTCTCTAGTTTTAACAGCAACATAAATCTTCATGTTAATAATGTGCAAAGGTGTTGGTATATTAGCATAAAAGTTTAAATAAAGTGTTATGAGAGTTTATAAGGTTATAACTATGCAGGACCCTACATAATGTTTTAGTACATTTAACAAATATATAGAAAATGTAAATTAAACATTACTCACTAGAGGGACTAGAGCGATAGTACAGTGGGTAGGGCATTTACCTTGCACATGGCCAACCTGGGTTCGATCCCTGGCGTCCTACATGGTCCCTCAAGCACTGCCAAGAGTAATTCCTGAGTATCGGTGGGTGTGACCCAAAAAGCAAAAAAAAAAAAACCTTATCCACTAGAAATTGAAATTGGTGTAATGTATACTCACTGTAACATTGAAGGAACCAATCCTTTGGAATACCTTTGAAGGAGCCAATCCTTTGGAATTCCTTTGAATACCAAGTCATTGGAATTTGAGGAAATTCAGCACCTTATTGGATTTTTTTTCAATATGGAAGATTTTACCCTGATAATTTGTGGTTTTTCTTTTATAAAAAAACACATGTATGTTAGATATTAGTATTTTTAGTAAATTATCTTTCCACTTTTATTTTAAACTTATGACAAATAAATACAAGAATTAAAATTTGCTAGTACCATAAAAGCATAAGAAAAGATGTTTGTTAAAGAGATAATACAGAAGGTAAGGTGCTTCGTCTTGCATGGTGCTGATCCTGTGTCAAATCCCCAGCATGACACATATTCCACCAAGCACCACCTGGAGTTACTCTTGAGCACAGAGCCAAGAATAGCCTCTGAGTACCAACAAGTATATTCCTGGGCTTCCTCTCCCCCTCCAAGAAAAATCCCTAAAAAACATTAAAGAAAAATATGTTATAAACATTACAGATTGCATAAGGCAATAAAATAATTGATATATTTCAAGGTCATAGCTAGCAAATCAACACCAAAACAGGCCTCAGTGCAATGTTAACTATAAATATCACTCACACAAACATACAAACACACACACAGACTCTAACATATTGGAGCAGTATTGCCTTTAATTTCTAACTGCTTTTATAATATGATGCAAATCCATGAAGCATGTAGGAGTTAAGGAATATTTTTTAAAATACTGGGAAAATACTAGAAAATATATGGGTAATATTTACTAAAGCTTAAAATATACTTCAGTTTTACTATGGATGAAAAGATGTTCTTTTCTGGGTCTTGGAAAAAATTATGAATATGTATTTTAGAAGTACTAGTAAAAATTCATAAACTAGAGACAAAGATGATACTTATTTAGTTGTAAGAGGAATTGTCAAGGAATGCAGCTTTATGTTTTATGAAAATGATGACATGTCAGTGTCCCAGTCCCTATTCTCTTTGTTGTGAATAATTTGGTATAATAACTTATAGATCAAATTGTATAAATACTTTCAATCAATCAAAGGTCAAATGCAACCAGTTATAAGTTCAACCAGCTTACCTCTCATCTTTCTTCCCACCCACGCCCCAAATATACCCCCTGCCCAAGTTGCACTAAATTTAAGTGCAACTTAATTGACATGTGACATATGACAAAAATCTAAGTGCATGCTGTAGGATAACGTTGGTTTGTCCTTACTCCCTTGCTCAAGGAGCTTAGATTTATGAAGTTATACCCATCACAGTGCTCTCGAGGCATTCCCATTCCTCTGTGTTTATCTTTAACCTCTCTACTGTGCTCTGCTTCCCCTATCTGTTAATCACCTATATCCCCAAATCAGACCCGGTGATTTGTAAGGTCAGATCCATCTAAGGACTCTGGATTTTGCATTTGTAAGTGAAATATTGCTTTTTCTCTTTCCCTTATGTCCTTTGCATAGTTTACTTTAGAGCAATGTCCTTTGCTTTAAAGTAAACTATGCAAAGGACATAAGGGAAAGAGAAAAAGCTAGGTGGCCCTGTTCCCTCCTTCATGCATCTGTTGGTGGCAGTGGCAGGCCAAGGTGGGGGAAGGGCTCATGGCCACTGAACGCAGGTGGTGAGCAAGGCCACACACAGCATTTTGTGAATACATAGTGTACATATGGAATTTACAAAATACACTTAGATTTTGTAGACGGAAGCTTTATGGAGAGGAACATTTGGTCTGTAACCGTTCTTTTCTGACATTCAGCAAAAGTCTTGCAGCTATTGAGCTCTGGAATTTATCTCAACCTATGTCACTTTCATTACTGGAGATAGCTCACAGCTCCAGAACACATCTATTTATCTGTTAAAGTCACAAATTATACTGTTCATTCTACAGAAAGAACTACAGAAAGCTTTTTTTTTCTTTTTTGGTCACACCCAGTGATTCTCAGGGGTTACTTCTGGCTTTGCACTCAGGAATTACTCCTGGCGGTGCTTGGGGGACCATATGGGATGCCGGGGATCGAACCCGGGTTGGCCGCGTGCAAGGCAAACGCCCTACCCGCTGTGCTATCGCTCCAGCCCCCCACTACAGAAAGTTTTAAAATAATGTTTTGGGAACTAGAGTGATAGTACAATGAGTAAGGTTTGCTCACCCAGGTTTGACCTTAATGACCCGTTTCCCAGAGCCTCACCAGGAGTTATTCACTAAGCTCAGAGCCAGGAGTATACACTGCACACTGCCAATGCTTTTATGCTGCCCCCTCCCCCCCAAAAATGGAAAAGTTTATGTCTTCTGTACATAGGGTCACCTAGCCTTCTTTTCTGTTATGTCATTGCCTCACTATTCTGCTAGGTACTCTGTTCTGTTCTTGGCAAATTAACTATTTTAATCTTCAGTCACCTAGAAATCAAACATCTGTATCATCACCAATAAGATGCCTCTTGTTCAATAGGAAGTCTATGGGGGGCTTCTTTCATCTGTACACGAACTCTGAGACCCCTAGGTCTCTGAGACTCTTGCAGGAGTGGTAAGAGAAGAAATACTTTCTCAAAAAACTTCTGCCAGTATATGTCTTGCCAGTCCAGACTCAACCGCCTGCTTATAATAGTTATGTTACTCTTTGGCAAGGCTCCCAAATAATAACATGAGGCAATCTGGGTTTATACAGTACCGGTCTCATTTGACTACTGAAGAGACTATGGTATCTGTAGCCTCAGATCAGTCCCACTGAACCAACATCTGGTGGCTCTGTTGAGGTATAGAAACATCTGTGCCTGACTGAATCTCTCACAGACTCCTAAGAGTGGGGGTTTCACTGCTGTATGAGTTCTGTGGTGAGCTCAGAGTGAAAGCTGTTCACAGACAATTTACATAGATCCTGTAGAGAACTATTAGACACAAAATAGCTCATTTCAAGTTCAAGGGCACGGTACCTACCTGAATATGAGGAAGGGAAAGAATTCATAGGGAGAAAAATTGATAAAGGCTTTTTATCCCATTGCTGAGATGTTCTCCAAAACAAGGAAACTATTTCTTGTATCTCACTGAAGAATTTCTTCTGGGTCTAAGTCTTTCATGTTTTTAACATCAAAAGAAGCAAAAACATTCAAAAGGTCTATCAAAAGGTCATTCAAAAGGTCTATCATTTAGGGTATTAGTTTTAATTTTTATTTTCTGTGGGTCTTCATCCCTATTTTAATTAACAAGTCAAACTATGATTCTATTTTCATTCTCTTCTTTGAGGATCTATACCTCAGCTTTAGTGTTGGATATGTTTTTGTTCTTTTTTATGTGGTTTAAATTGGAGGTCATATGCAGTGGTATTCAGGGAATATTCCTGGTTTGCTGCTGAGGGGTGGGGTGGTGATTTGCCTCTGACAAGGGAAAATGCAGTGTGGATGGTGGGACTCCTGATTGCAAAACACATACTTACTCTCTCTGTGCCTCCTCTCTTTCTCTCTAATTTGAATGGTGGAAGCAGTTAGAATGAGAGGAACGACATTTTAGAAATCGACTTAAATTACGAGTCAATATTTTAAAATACTTAATCATGCACATGTTTTATTTAGTTTCTTTATGAAACAGCACATTCATTATCTTCCAATTATCAGTAAAGCATCTATTTCAGAAAAGAAAATGCATTAATTGAAACATTGCTAGGTTTCACTAGTCCCTACAAAAGTTACTTCTGAAGTCTCTCTTATAAGTTAAGTTGAAATATTTGCTTTTTAGAGAGAATATTATTCAGTTATTTAAGGAGTAGACCTCCAGTTATAGTTTATCACTTAGATTTATCATTTCAAACCTATTCTATGACTCTCAATGGCGAACATCATTTTGAACAAATAGCTTGAAGAATGTAAGACAATATGTGATTAGCTGAATAAAATCACACTGACCGATTTCACTGCACTCTTACATATTTAGAGTGCAAACTTTTTTATTTGAACAAATAAAAATAAATAAATAAATAAAAATAAATAAATAAATAAATAAAAATAAATAAATCATGCATTTACATATGTAATCTGAGTTAGAATCACTACAGATAAAGCCAGTAGGTCTGCAGTCTCAAATCTGATAAGGGCAAATGGTTGGAACTCCATCTGTATGAAATAGGTAACCAATCTTGTGATGTGTGACAGAAGAAACAGGCTTCAGTGAATAAAAAATTTCAAGAATCTATAAAATAAATCCATAAAGCACGGTCTGATAATAGCTATCTATAGTCATTGAGTATGTCAAATGTTGCTAATGAGATTAAGGGACTAACTTTTTTCATCTTTAATTAATCTTAACAAACTTATATTCATTAAAAAGTAATTAGGATAAGTTAGTTTTATTAAATATTACCATTTTGGTAGAATCACACTTCAATTTACATGAGTGAAAATTTGGTCAGAGAAATCATAAAGTGGGTAGGGTACTTGCCTTGCACCTGAGAAACTGGGTTTAATCCCTGAGACCACATCTCATCGGCCAAGTGCATCAGGACTGATCCCTAAGTGCAATGACAGTATAAGCCCTGAGATCAATAGGGTGTGGCACAAATAACAAAAAAGAAAATTTTATATCCATATTGATATATTCTACAAGTACAAAACATATCATATTTCAAGAGCATGGAAAAGAATGAAAATGTTATCAACATTTATATTGAAATAGTCTTTACATACTGAGTTAAATAAAAATGTTAAAATTAATTATCTGTACATTTTTTTCAGTGTTCCCAAAATAGAACTTAAAATTACACCTATGTCCACATGATATTTCTGTTTAATATCTGAAGTAGACTTTAAAACGTTTAAACCCCAACACCATTTATTTGTCCTTTGTGTAAAATATTTTTT
Organism: Sorex araneus; assembly: GCF_027595985.1. Lineage (NCBI taxonomy): Eukaryota > Metazoa > Chordata > Mammalia > Eulipotyphla > Soricidae > Sorex > Sorex araneus. The sequence continues at coordinate 84,310,939 of NC_073303.1, read as the reverse complement.
AAAATAAAACTTCAGTTTTTGTTTTAATCTCTTAAAAGTAAAAATCATATTTTATATTGAAAATATCAATAATTCATTGAGAATCTACTCTATCAAATCTTCTGTGAAGTATCTGAAATGTGTTAGCTCTATAGTTCAGATTTTTATGCTTCCATTGACACATGGGAAAACTGAAGCTCATAGTCATCAACGGAGATGTCATTGCATTATAAAGATTTAAACTCTAGTGTTATTTACCCACTACAAAATTTCCCATATACACAAACACACATATGCATTTATTTTTATATGTACATATATAGAAATACATGTATATTTCATTAACAATATTTAGTTTATCCATAGTTTGTACTTTCATGCAGTATTTACTAAGCACTTCTGGGACCTGATAGAAGAGCCATGACAAATATGAAGGAGAGGTATTTTAGACACAGTGAACTAATAGTAAAGAAGTAAAGCCACTCTAGTGCGCTAAGTTGAAAGAAGAGAAAGGCAGTGCCTGGAGAGTTCTCAGCAAAAGGAAATAAATGGCAGGAACTCAATTACACAAGGCTGAGGTTGGATTCAATTATATGAGGCACAAGTTCTGAGAGGCATTGACCAACGGAGTTACTTAATTGAATCTTCATTTTTAAATGACCATTTTGACTTGTTTGTAAAGATTCAGTAATGAGGAGTCAATATAAAAGTCAAGGAAACCAGTTTGGAGGTATTTTTGCCCTTACTAGGTTTGAGAAGATGGCCTGAAGTCTCAATAATAGCTTATGAATCTCTTTTAGAAGTAAAAATGAACAGAATACACTAGTAAAAGTTAATAAGTTTTATATTATTTTTATTGATACTTGCTTTATATATTTCTGAAAATTTAAGTATAGGACTTATTGGATGAGTTTATTTGCTGCCTTTTTAAGAAGGGTAAATGCTATGCATTACATAGGAATAAGGACATGTTGGGAAATATAGAAATGTGTCAGATGATAAAAAATCTCAATGAAATTTAACTATTCGGGATCTGGGCTAAATCTAGGTTAGATCAAAAATGCACCATGAATCGATCACTGATTATTATTTTCAGTAGTTTTTGGTTTTGAATCTAATATTCAAGTCTTTAATTTGTTTACTTTTAACTTTTGTACACGGTAGGAACAATAGCACAGTGGTTAGGGCTTTTGCCTTGCATGAGGCCTACCCGGGTTCGATTCCGCTGTCCCTCTCGGAGAGCCCAGCAAGCTACTGAGAGTATCCCACCCACATGGCAAGCTAGCAAGTTATCCGTGGCATATTCGATATGCCAAAAACAGTCACAAGTCTCACAATAGAGACGTTACTGGTGCCTGCTTAAGCAAATAGATGAACAACGAGACGGCAGTGCTACTATGTCTACAACTGTGTTAGGAATTAAAATGGGGTAGTGAATGAGCAAATGGAGAGAATTCTGTTCTTTCATGAAAAACCTAATCAGGATTTGAAGCATATTGTGTGTTTGACACAGAGTGGGATGTATAGAAATTTGGCTGGATTTTGTGTTTTCAAACCTACTTACTGAGATGGGAAATGGGTAATTGTGTGTAGGAATCTTTCTGTTTCATAATGCAGACCATAATTTTTTCTGATTAAGGAGTTCTGAATTAGTAGTTCTGTATTTGCTGGGAACAATGACACTAAGTCAAGTGAGGAGGGCAACTATTCCCACTCCTTAAAATGAATGTTGAGCAAGTGGAGCATCAGTTTGCTCAAAGAATTCTTTTGTTTACTCAGATAATATTAAAAAAAGTAATAGATTCTGAAAGCAATATTTTCTTGGTTCGGTTTTTTACATGAAAAGTTTTCATTCACTTGTTTTAGTGAAAGGGCCTTCTAACAAAACAAGGCTACTTAAATATCTGTCTTCAAAAGCTGCATTTATCTTTCATTCATACATCTCTTATTTGAGTTGTAGAGTCGCCACAATTGTTATATCTTTGCTGAAGTATAATTTATAAGTCATTATTATCAGACTGTGCAATTACTTCATGAACATGTACAACTGCCACAACAATAATGACTTAGAACTCTTTCATATTACCAAAAATTTCTGAATCTTTAATTTTAATAAAGATTTTAATGCAAACAAACTAAAATTGATACTTTATGGAGATGGATTGTTTTAACTAAGAAATTCATCTGTTTAATTCTAGTTTAAAAGATATCTCTCTACTAAATATTCATGTGATGGATTCTAGAGCATCATTAGAGTCAATTTATTGGATCTCACCTCACTTCCTCTTTGCCATTGATTAGCTTAGTTGTGGGGCCAGATACCTAGGGTTTGTTTTTGTTTTACGTTGTTTATTCCCTTGCTTTGATTATGTCTTACATAATAGTAAGGTCATTAAGTAATTGTCTTTCTCTGTCTGACTCATTTTACTTAGTGTGATCTACTCCCTTTCTCTCCATGTCATTACAAAAGACAAGATTTAATCTTTTCTTATAGCAAAGTAGTATTTTATTGTGTACACGCCTGTTTTTGCTACTCATTAGTCATTGTACACTTGGGTTGTTTCCATATTTTTTGTTACAAATGGTCCTCCAATAAACATAGATGTGTGTGTATTTTTTTTTCTTTCAGAGATGGCTTCCAAAAGATGCTTAGGGCACCCAGGGGCTATTTCTAGTGATACTATGCCAGACCCTGTGGACTTAGTGGTTCATGCTTGTCCTGGTGGTGTATTAAGGCAAGGGGCCACTGGAGCACACCCACAGTTCTCAGAGGGTCCATGAGGTGTTGGATTGAACATGGGCCTCTACATGCAAATCATCACTGCATGCAAACCATCACCCTTTGAAGTGTTGCTCCAGTCCCTGAACATTGTTTCTGAGTTTATGTTTTTTCATGTTCTTTAGGAGCTTGGTTATCTCCTGAATACCTAAGAGTAGAATTTCTAGAACACATGGTTAAACCACATTCATATTTTGAAAAGTCTCAATAAAACTGAGGTTTTATGTAAATAAAACCAATTTACATAACTAACAGTATTGTGTACATATATTTTACACTGTGTATGTATATAAAACAGAGATTGTTGCTTGAGGAGATAACACTTCTTCGGTGTACTGTTATTATTCCCCTCTAGGGAGGTGAGTGACCTGAATGTACAGAAGAGCCAGTTGCCCAGTTCTTAATGTCGCTAAGCTACAGTCTGTCTCTTGGGTTAGTTTGTCCATATAGCTGATCAATGGTGTTTAAGAATTTAGTAAGAAGCTGGAGTTTTCCTTAAAAATTAAATAGGAAAATTCTATTTAATGTCAATGGATCCATGTGAATTAATTCTCAGAAACTCTTGCATTTGACAGAGTATTTCCTGGGAATACTTTAGTTTAATATACTCACATGTTTCATTATTATAGTATTTTCATTTCACTTGTTAACTGAAATAGTGATGGCTCTGACTTAATAATACATTAGTTTCAGATTTCTATCCTCTAATCTTGTTATTTTAATTCTATTTACTCTATCTTTTCTTTGTAGGAAATAAGCCAATTTAGTTTACACTTTACTCCAAGAACTCATTCTTTAATTATTTCGCCCCTGTGACATTTCTTGTATTGGTTGTCATTGGGTAAATATCTGAATCTACTATGACACAGAATCTCTTAAAACAGTGTTGTTTCCTGAGCACTCTTGTAGTAATTCCTTTGGCATTTTCTTTGTTAAGTGATTGTAATGTTTAAACTTGTTCAATCTCAGTTTTATTTGTGCATTTATAATTTATATATATGTATATAGTATGTATAATCATTCTGATAGCATGTAAGCACATAAGATGTATCTAAATGTAATTGGAATATTTACAGTTTTATTCTTGGTGTCTTAAAACTATTATTTTAAAAAATTGTGTTGGCCACACCCAGTTTATTCCTGGCTCAATACTCAGGGATCACTCCTGATGGTTTTGGGGAACCATACATGATGCCAGAGATTGAGCCCGTTGACTGTGAGCAAAGAAAGCACCTTACCTGCTGTACTATTGCTCTGCCCACTAATTTTTTTTATTGACTAGGATAATAGAATTTGCAATACTCATTTTTTATTATTTTTTATTTTTATTTTTTTAACTCCCGTGAGAACAGTTACAAAGCTTTCCAGTTTATGTCTTGGTCATACAATGATCAAACACCCATCCCTTCACCAGTGCACATTTTCCACCACCAAGAACCCCAGTATCTTTGTCCCACTCCTCCCCCTGCCTGTGTGGCAGATAATTTCCACTTTCTCTCCACTTTGATCACATTCAATATTTCGACAAAAGACCCAACATTATTATTTGGAATCTCCCCCTACAATCAGACCTACCGAAAGGGCATCATTAGATAATTTGTTTTCTATTGTTGATTATGAAGAGCATATGATGTCATACAGCCAGGAAGAGGCCGTGCGATTTTGGATTTCTGATATTTTAGTAATAAGTCTGGAGGGATTTCTGTCAAAAGCCTCCAGTTTCTGAGATTGATTTGTGTGTCTCTGGGATCATGGCCGTTCAGAAGTCAGGAGCTGTTGTGGGCAGCAACTTGGGGCCTTGTTGGGATGGGGAAAGGGACTGATTCCACCCCCCATCCCCTGAAGCCCCCCTGTGTGTCACGTCACTGCAGTCTCATACCTGACTATCCATTAGGCTCTGAAAAGGTGGTGGCTGCCATGCCACCAGGGAGAAAAGGGACAACACCTTTTCCCACCTGGGGTGGTACGGTAATGTAGATTAATGCTCAGACCAGATGCATTTCTGACAAAAGCCACTGGTTCTGAGATTGATTTGTGTGCCTCTGGGATCATGGCCATTCAGGAGCCAAGAGCTGTTCATGGGCGGCAACTTGGGGCCTTGTTGGTGTGGGGAGAGGGGCTGGTTCCACAATCCCCCCCTCCCAGGCCCCGAGTGTCACGCTCTCTCTCTCTAGTTTTGGGCAGGGGCAGACATTAGGTCATTTATTTTCCATTGCTCACTTTGCATATCAGGAAAGGTAGTGTGGCTGCTTATCATTTCGGAAGAAAAGTCCTGATAGCCAAATACCAGAGCCATGCTTGTAGAAGCTCATGGTTGCCAGGATTCCATCTGGAGAAGGTGGGGAGACTGTACCTGCTCCATCTGGGGTGTCCTGGAGATATCAGCTCGGTATGGGGCCCGGAGGATTCTCTGGTGTTGTGCTGCTGCTGGTTTTCTTTACTGCTGAGTGCGGCAAGATGGTGCGGGGGTGGGGGGCGAATTTGCAATACTCTTAATGATGGTTTCTCATACCAACATAATTACAACACCACATCCATTACCATTGAACCTCCCTCCCTCCCCTAGGGCAATCATTGTAACCGTGCAACTCAGAAATGAAATTTCTGTTATCAGTGTCATAATAGAAACTTCACAATCTTCCAAAAGTTTTTCAGTTCCATTGGCTTTGCTTTTCTAAAAATACTTATTTTTTCTATCTGTTCACATTCAGTGCATGGAAAATAATTTTATCACCCCGTATGTGTCTTCAATTAGTACCTGTATTCTTAAAAATTCTCAAAGCTTCTGTAATTTATACATTGTTGTTTCACAGAGCAAGGATATGATAATAATGGACTGGGGAGGCGTACTCTTTTTCCTCAGGAGCACAAACTACTTTACAGGCAATAACTCATTTAGCTCTTCGAGTTCTGCAGAGGGTTATAGGTGATAAGTAGTGTATCCAATTTACAGGGAGGACAATTGAAATAGAGTGATGTGGTGAATTGCTCTGAGTTGCAGTGCACACCTCTAATGAAACTCAGAATGGAATCGGAGTCTCTGGACTCCCAATTAACTCTCTATCCACTAGTTCACACATCCACCTCCCTCGCATTTGGAAAATAGATGTTAAATCTTATATTAAACCGACTCTCAGTTGCCTACATTTTATAATGGGTTTCCACAGATCCTGGTTTACATTCGTGCTGTTGCTCTCAAGTTCATTACAGGTGTTTGCCAGCATTCCTCAGCTCAGCAGTCTCCTGGCTGCTGCTTGATAAACGCAGGAAGAAAGCAAACAAAATTCAGAAACAGAAAGTCTTTCATGGGGGAAGCTACCTATTCGAAGATTTGGGAAGGGGCAGTCGTTGCAGAGTTGGAGAGTGATGCCTGCGCTGTCTTCTATTTGTGCAGATGGATACATGCTGAAATGGCATTCCATATTTATGTATTATTTTCCACATATAAACACAAAATTTAAACAAATAATACCAACTATAAACCTCAACATAAGAAAGTTGTTCTTTGAGCTAGAGTTTTCATAGTTCCAAAGGGTAACTGAAGATTTAATGTGAGCTGCAGAATCTTTGATGTCAAGGGTGTGGCAGAATCAAAGGTATGTGGTAGGATTGTAAATATTTGAAAGCAGGAATGAGCGCAACTAAATATCATCAGGTTTGGTAGGAAGATAATTTCAAATTCTTTAATTTCACGTAAATAGTGATATGGCTATGATGCCTTGCAGATATGTGCCTTGCAGAAACTCAAGTATGTTCACTGTGAGTTGTAAGCATTTTCACTATGCTGTGTCAATTATTGTACTATTTCTTCGTGATTTCAAGCCTATCCTCTTGAAAATCAGAGTTTATTTTGTGTGTAATTATAGTTTATATAGATTAAAGCAACTTAATTTGTTTTTTTGCTCCTAATCCCTGGAGATGTGTAATTCTTTTCATAAACACACCTTGATATATATATATATATGCATATATATACACACATATGTATATAAATTCACTATTTTTAAGCAAGTGCTAATCATACACAATGAAATGACATGTATGAAAAATTTTGAGGAAAATGTCTAATCTTGAAAGGACTTTCTCATAGGAGTCTAGAGAATTCTGGGTGACTAGTTGTGTTTCAGGACCTAGAAGAGTGTCTTATGCACTATCCATTCTTACAACATATGTTGACTGTGCCTAAAACTGCACTGTCCACTGTCCAGCACTGTGCAGTCCTGTTGTTCATCGATTTGCTTGAGCGGGCACCAGTAACATCTCCATTGTGTCTAAAACAATCACTTGTATCACTTGTCGTCCGGTTGATCTTCAATTTGCTCGAGCAGGCACCAGTAACGTCGCCATTTGTCCCTGTCGCGTGCTAGTGACATCTAGACTATAGCTATTGTATAGTCTAAAACAACACCATAAAAAAATCCACATTTCATATACTTATAGAATGAAAGGGAGTGGAAAAACAGAGAGAGCAGACACTGAGTAGACTTGAAGCATAGGAAATATTTGAGCTGACTCATGGATAGGGGAGCTTTCTAAGCATGATTAACTGAGGAAAAAAGAATAACATAGCATGGCTAAAGGATAATATGAGAGAGTGTGTTAATAAAAAAGACAAAGATCTCTAAAAGAGCAGAGGAGATGATACTTTGAGTTTAAGTGGTAGATTGCTGTAAAAAACATCTGCCAGGGTGCGACCAGGGGAGAGCCCCAGCAGCTCTCCCCGCCGGCCACCCCCGGGTTCAAGGGAGTCTTTCCTAAGCCTCTCACCCAGCCACAGAGGCCTGGGCCATGGGGCAGAAGGAGGAGGAAACGAGGGCCAAGCCATTTGATAGATCCGTTGCTGTTCATTCCATTCACTCCTGTCTCTCTCTCTCTGCTTTTCTCCGGGCTCTCAGTCTCTCCCAGCACTCTTCCGTCCTAGCACCTCACTCCTCCATCCTCCCTCTCTGGCTTTCTCCTCTCACTCAGGATTCTCCTTCTTCCCCCTACTTGACTCTCTCCACCTTGCCCTCTGGGCTACTGAGTCAGGTAGCAAAATCAACATAAGAAAGCCCTTCCTGAGGGCTGGGCATCCAAAGCCCTTCCTGACTGCCAGCAGGCAAAATACCTCTTAAGGTTTCTCTCCTTTCCTCATTAACTCATTAACATCTTAATATTAGTTATTTTTGTATGCACGCAGTAAGAAAACACATTGAGGCTTGTAGGGCAGCTTTGCTGGCAACATCTTGCCACAGACTCAGATTGCAGCACTCAGGCCAGATTAATCATTCCTAAACCTAGCAAGGTCCTAATCTAGTTATTACTTTTTGGATCATGACAGCATTCGTCCATGACCAAGCTCTTAACTTATACTTAAGCAATAGGCACTTTGGCCAGGCCTGTTTCAATGCCAGGGTAGCACATTACTCACCGTTTGCCCTGGGTTCATCCTGTCTCTCTTCAGGACACTGCTTTTGGGGGTGCTAGGAAATAAGGGCAGCTGAGGTTTAGGTCCAGAGAACAGATGCCCGGGAGGAGGAAACTATCATGTAGAGTCAAATGACTCCCACGTTACAAAAGCATAGCATTTGCTACAGTCTTCCTGTGCCCATAGGAAAGAACTTGGCTCTGAATAAACTATGCAAAGGACTCAAGGAGAAGAGAAAAACAGTATTTACAAGTCCACAGAATACAAAAAAAGAAGTTACAAATAAACACAGAGGAATGGTAGCACTGTGATGGAAGTAACCCAATAAACCTAAATTACCTGAGGCTATGTTATCCTACAGGTTGGATTCAAGATGAAAGCAGGAATACTCTGATTCATTTAGAAATGGAGGGAATATGTGAAGACATATCTGAAGTCATCGGTTGTGAGATCATATATTTTCTACAAGTTAGATTTTCTGCTCAGAGCTGCTATAAATAAGGGGAGTGTAACAGGAGAATAAAATAATAGATTTCACTTGAAGGTGTGTAACATGAGCTCATGGGCATAGTTAGTAGATCAGTGGACTTCCCTTCAGCATTGCCGAAAGAGGTCATCCTGGTGTAAAGGCAATCAAGAGGCTGCTTGTAAGGAGGTAACTGAACTACCACATCACAACCACTGAAGTCACTAGATGACTAATAGCTTTAACTAAGTGAAGCAAGTGATAGCAAGGAAGCCAGCAAAGTTCACAACTTAGCCAGACAGCACAGTTTGCCTATAAGTTCAAAAAGTTAAATATTTAGATTTGATTGAATTATAAAATAAAAAACCCTTGAATTAATATAAAAACTTAAATAGCATTAGTTTTGTATTCTTTACTATAAATACTTGTCATTTTTATTTACTTCTTGTTATATATAAGTATAGCGTCTGAGAAAAATGCAACAGGACCAATTCTAAGTATACATAGTACTTTGCATGCAATGAAATAGCACTGTAGCATGGTCATCCCGTTGTTCATCCATTTGCTCGAGCGGACACCAGTAACGTCTCCTTGTGAGACTCATTGTTACTGTTTTTGGCATATCGAATATGCCACGGGGAGCTTGCCAGGTTCTGCCGTGTGGGTAGGATACTCTCAGAAGCTTGCCAGGTTCTCCGAGAGGGATGGAGGAATCGAACCTGGGTCAGCCGCGTGCAAGGCAAATGCCCTACCTGCTGTGCTATCTCTCCAGTCCACAAGGAAGTAAACCATTGTTATTCGCAGAAATCTAGAATAAAGATTTTTTTCAAAACTATGTTTAAAGTTTAGGTTGATTAATCACACCACATTCTTTACTATGGGCTATCTATACTAAATAACTTTAAATGTAGGGGGTCATAGTAGAACTCATTGTATCTGAAGGCCTTTGTGAAAAGGAACAACAGATAGCAATACTAAGTGTTATTTTGGTTATTCTTTCCATAATAGCCTTAAGATGTCATCTTTGTTAATTCATCTTCAGCATCAGCAGTGGGTAGGGTACTTGGCTGGCATGCTGCTTGCCCAGGTTTGATCCCTGGTACCACGTATGGTCCCTTGAACCTGCCAGGAGTGATCCTTGAGCACAGAGCCTGGATTAATCCCTGAGAACCACTAGGTATGGCACTCAAATAAACAAAACCCCGAAACATTTCTCAGTCATTTATAAATATAAACAGAAAAAGACATTTTCTGTATTTTAAGTGTATTTAATTTTTACATCTGCTGAAACAGAAATAGAATAACTATGAAATTTATAGCTATGGAGAGCCAGAAATGTGACACAGAGGCAGTTCAATCTTTGAAGAACAATGTCTTGTTCAATCTTTGACACTGCAAAACAAACAAAAGGTACAGAGTTTATACATATCCTAGGAAAGTAGAGTCAATAAAAATTTCAGAGGAGCACTATAAATACCTACATTCCAGTGAAGTCAAGTTCTGGAATTCCTGGAGAACCATATTTTAATTTACATTGCTAATTTTAGTAATGTGAAAGTATTCTGCATTGATCAGGACATTTATTAATGCAAAACAGACTTCTGACCTAGTTTTGCATGACTTTAATATTAATAACAACATGCCTAGCTTATACTATATCTCAATGTCTGAAAATTGGTGGGTGGAACAATAAAAGGGAATAAATTATTCACATACACACAGGAACATTCTTGTTTTTCAAAAGCTGTTCCTTGGGGAATCACAGGTAGAGGTGAGCTAAAATCAAACTGAATAAGACATAACTGCAAAAGACAAGAGAAACAAAAGATGATTTGGGGAATTTTACAATGCAGGTGAAAGGCCTGTATAACAAAAATTACCAGACACTGTCAAAAGACATAGGACAAGACATTAAAAGATGGAAAGAAACTCACGTATATGGTTGGGGAGAATTAAAATAGTTAATATTGACCATTCTACTATGTACAGATTTAATATTTAATATTAAATATATAAATTTAGCACAATTCTACAGACATTGTGTAAAATTGTAGAGCAAAATTAAATTAAATGATAAGGTTTATATGAAATCATAAAAAAGATGATAAATAGCTTTGGTAACCCTAACAAAGAAAAATAAAAATGAAGTCATCCTGTTAGCTGATTTAAAGCTATACTACTACAAATTAATAGTGATTATAAAGAAACACTATTGGAAGAAATGTAGATACATGGATCTATAAGATTCAATTGAAAACCCACAAATAAACCCACACATTTAGAGATATTGAATTTATGGAAGATTGACAAATAGAGAGAGGAGGAACTCTCCTACAGACTTGTGAAAACTGGGCATGAGGAAAAGAAATGAGGTCTCTCTAAACTGTCTACAAAAGTAAATTCAGAATAGATATAAGATCTGGAAGAAGAGCTACAACAGTAAGTTACACTGAAGATAATACATTGAACATAATATAAGTGAAGCATCCATGGACTTAGTATAAATATATTTCAGGGCATTCAATCCTTACAATAGTTAAAATTTCATTTTATGAGAAAGAAATGAGTTCTATAGGTAAAATAACTCAATACTCAAAATTTTTACTTATTTTAATATTATATATTTTCTGAGGAACTCTAGTGTTATGTTGTATTCCCAGGAAAAATATTTTTCTGCCAATGAAAATAATATCTATACATTTAAAACACTGGATTTTAAGAGCACATTGCTACTTTCTTATGTCAGGATCTCTAAGTCAAAAGTCGAGACGTTCACTGATAGCTGCCTCCTAATTTATCAGCAACTGTCTTAAATATTCAGTTCCCTTCCCTCTTCAAAGCAGAGAGAACTCTAAAAATTATTCAAAAAAGATTTAAAATATTCACATATTTTTAATGATGAACAACTGAACTTATGTAATATTGGAATGCTTCTTCAATAAAGATATTTTAAAATACTTATTTTTCCTGAGTTATGAATTATTTTTGTCAATCAGATGTTATGTGTGAATATATATCTGTTTTTCATAATGACCTCTCAGTGTCCGTGTTGCAAGCCATAATGCCCAAAAGTAGAGAGAGAGTGTGGGGAATATTGTCTGCCATGGAGGCAGGGGGAGGGTGAGAAAGAGGGGGTATACCTGGTATATTGGTGGTGGGGAATGTGCACTGGTGGAGGGATGGGTGTTTGATCATTGTGAGATTGTAACCCAAACATGAAAGTTTGTAACTATTTCACAATTACAAATAGTTTGTAACTATTTCACAGTGATTAATACAATTTTTTTAAAAAGTAAAAAATGAATATATATCTTTTTAATCTTAAATGTTAGAACTTTAGTGAATTCTAAACTATTTTAAAACTTTGTTTTAAAACTAATTAAATTTTAATTAAATGCTAAGTAAATTGAAGCGAACATAAAATTTGATTTTTCTTAAATCCCTAAACATATTGAAGGATGAAACAAAATTGCACATTTTCAAGTCAAGACTGCTTAAGAAGTTTGACTACATTTATTTTTTGATGAAGTAAAACATGCACTTATCTCAGAATAAATATGCATTTATTAAGTAAAATATGCAATAATATAGAAGTATAGAAGCTTCTCTGTTCTTTAAACTAACACAAATGTAGGAATGATATAAGAATTATTAATATTAATTTCTGATTATTTTATTAGGACATTGCATTAAAACATTATACAATTTTTAGATTTTAATGAAACATTATATATCTACATACTAAATTAACTTTACTACTTTAAATTAAAATTTTGTACTTCCTTATACTTAGTCTCACTTTTACCCATTAAGTTCTTACTCATAATAGCTTAAAATTTATCAATTTTAGTTTTGCAATAAACCTTATTTACTTTGTTCTTGATTTTTCTTTTAATATCAAAATTGGACATGATAGGAAATTTTTATATCATTATATATAGGTAATAAACGTGGATTTGTCATTGATTAAGCTGGCAGTGGACAATATCTGAAATAAATATAAATAAATCTTGAGAACACTATTTTGTATTTAAATTTACATATCGCCTCTGTCGCTGTCATCCCGTTGTTCATCAATTTGCTTGAGCAGGCAGCAGTAACTTCTCCATTTTGAGACTTGTTGTTGCTGTTTTTGGCATATCGAAAGCACCACGGGTAGTTTGCCAGGCTCTGCTGTGTGAGCGAGATACTCTTGGTAGCTGGCCGGGCTCTCTGAGAGGGATGGAGAAATCGAATCTGGTTCGGCTGCGTGCAAGGCAAACGACCTACCCACTGTGCTATTGCTCCAGCCTAGTGTCTTTTTTCTTTTTTTTTCACTATTCAAAATTTTTTTAAATTTTTTTTTTAAATTGTATTGAATCACCATGAGATAGTTACAAGCTTTCATGTTTGGGTTACAATCTCACAATGATCACTTTCCGCCTGCCTCCATGGCAGACAATATTCCCCATACTCTCTCTCTACTTTTGGGCATTATGACTTGCAACACAGACACTGAGAGTCTTTCATTTGAACATTTTTATAGTAAAATTAAACCAATTTCAAGATGAATAATAACCTTCAGGTTTTGAATCCTCTTTCATGATTTCTGATTACAATCCAAACTGTGTTTAAGTGGACTTTTACGCATTTTCTGTAAAAAGAGCTAGTTGCATAGTTAGTGAAGCAAACTAAGTATGTTTTTCCAAATATATTTCAAATGAAGGTTTGGCTTAGTTTTCAGATAGTTTTTCATTTAAATTAAGGAATAGGGGTGGAGAAAGCTTACTTAGTGATACTGTTCTTCTAATGCTTTGTGCTAGGATATAATCACTTGCTAATCCAATACCAGTAGAACTGCTATTCCTGACTGGAACTTTAAAGATTTGATAAGCAGTCAAAAAAAATATGAGCAAAGACTAAACTTTTCTAGTTATTTTCCACAAACTGGATTCATTTAAGTACACTAAACATTTCAACTCCACTTACAAATCTTTCCCATATGTAACTGTGGCTAAAAAGACCTGCATTTCCTGAAGTCATTCCATTTGGATGAAGATTTTAATCACTAGTCAGTAATTTGTTCTGATATATGAAATCTTTTGGAGTTATCATGAAAAACAGGGGGCATTACTATATAAGTTATAGAAAAATAATATTTTAACTCTGATAATTTTAAATATTACCAGACTGGAAATTTAGAAAATATTTCAAATTACTGGTGCTGCCTTTATACTCTGTATAAATTTTAGGAGTGGGTATTTGGAACTCGAATAGATTAGGTTGAATTTCATACAGGTACATATCATCTTTGATGGCTGCATATATGAATATAAATATTATTTAGTCCTTGTGACACTTTGGATGATAAATATATGTGTATGTGTGTGAGATAGAAATCAACTCTGAATCATAACACTAAATAAATTATATTTCTTCATCACTGTCACATTTTTCACTGGCCCTGTTTATACATTCATGTTTCCCAGTCGTATTTTTATTTTGTAAAGTAGTTACTAATGACACAGAAACTTAACATTACATCCTAATGTTCACTATCTATAAGCCTACTTTTCCAATGCCTCTCATGTCACTATCACGTTATATCTCAATGTTTCAAGGCTCCGTGCTGTTGTGAAGCGTTTTTGATATTTACATATCCCCTCAAGTAAATTTGAGTTGAAGTACATATTTACTAACTGTGGAAATTTTCTATCTTTCTTGCTTTTACAAATGAGTTATTGTGCTAATTTTGTTAATTATTTTTCATCCCCATCAGGAGGTGGATGTTTCTTCTCGACCCTTGGTAATCAAGTCTCAGACTTTTTCTTAGGATGGGCCTTTCATCACTCATGGAGTTCTCCTACAGCTTTTGTATAGTACTTACCCTGCAGAAAGCCTAAGTCATATCCACCAAGGACTGTTTAGATATGCTGAAACTTGTCTTTTTTCTTCCAAAATGTCAAGATTTCTTCTCTCAGTTTAGTTGAGTGAAGGGGTATGGGTACTTACCTTTTAGAACCCTTTTCCCTTGCTATGATTGCCCTTCTTTTTTTGCCTGCGAAAGTTGTGTTTTCTTTTCTCCTTTTTTCTTAGACAGGCCCCTGGTGTGCCTTCTTTTGGATAAGTTCTTTTCTATAAAAATTTCTTCTCAGAAATGGAAACCATATAAAAGTGGCTTTAAAATATATCCATTTTGCTGTATTAAAGTTAATATTAAAATCTGTAATATTAAGTATTAAACCCCAACAGTACCCAAGGTTGCTCCAGGCTGTACTCAGAGAGAGTGGACCCAGCCACGGTGACCAGAGGTCACTAGACAACATCTGGGATACATGGCACAGGGTATGGGGCAATATCTTGCCAGGAATTCAACTCAGGGCCCTACATATGCTAAATATGTGTCCTATCATCTAAGACATCTCCCTGTCCATGCTATTTATTTTATTAAAGAATGCAATATAAGAGAATGAGTAAAGAGGGAGAGGAAAGAAGGGTGATCCAGTAGAAAAATGTAATCTTTTTATTTAAATTTCATATACTTCAATATTCACGTACATAATAAATTGAGATTAATAAATTATTTGTTAAAGCGTTATTTAATGTGTATGTTATTTTAAGTATAATTTGCTCATCATTTTCTTTATATTTATTTTGAGTTTTTTATTAAATCACCATGAGATAGTCACAGAGCTTTCATAATTTTCAGTCATACAATGATCTAACACCCATCCCTCTACCACCAATGTTCCCAATACCCTTCCTGCCACCTCCGCTTCACCCCACCCCCTGTCTCTATATGGCAGACACTTTCCTTATTACTCTATTTGAGATATTTTGAAAGTGCATTAAAATAATCTTCATGTTTGATATAGATAGACATTTGGAATCCCCCATAAATTTTTCATTCAAAATGAGTACCTCAGTTCAGAACTATTGTTTTTAAATTTGTTTTGGGGCTACACCTGGAAATTCTCAGGCTAATTCCTGTCTCTTCACTCAGGAATCACTCCTGGCTGTGCCAGGGATGGAACCTGGGTTAGCCGTGGGCAAAGCAGGTGTCCACCACTATACAATGACTCTGGCCTCTCCGGCTCTATTCTTGTATGAGATGCATGATGAGGCCAGTTGCCAACGAGTAAAACTGACGTGATTCAGGAACTACATTTCTCAAGATGTTTAATTTACTTTACCAGTAAAGTGAAGGTTGAATATATGAACCATCTTCATTTCCATTATTTTTAGTTTTATTTCATGCTTATCAATTTCTTTGCAGTTCGGATGTGTGAGTATGGGAGGTGGGAGAGGCATACATGGAGAGAAGAAAAACCGCTGTGTGGTTCTGCTGAATAGGTCTTAATGTATCATAAAAACTGGAACAAAACATAGGTGAACATAAGGAGGTGTGAATTGGTGGCTAAAAGTTATTTGGTACAATATACTATTGGCATCAGTCAGTACTTTAATGCACTCCAGTAACCGAGCTCGCAAAATAATATGTGAAAACATAAATGCTTTCAATGCTTCCCTGAGAGGAAAGGGATAGTGCAATCATAATCAGAGGATTTTCTTTAAGATAATAGCTGACTGTGAACTCCATAAAAGCATAGTACATTGGGCCAGTGAAATCGGTAATGGTCTTTAAGGAGTTGCTCTTGAGACTGTAAGTGACATTTATTACACGCTTTCATTCTGCATTTCCTTTACTTTCAGACAACTCTTAGATTAAGGTGAATTAGCCAAATCACCTTAATTTGGGAAAAATAATCTAAATCTTCATTTCAACACTGTTCATATACTTTATTCTTTTTGCTGGTTCCTTTTCTTCAGTGTACCATTCTGTAATTTACTCTCAGAACTGGACATGAAACTATCAATAACTGCTTTCTTGAATTCTTTGAGAATCAAACTTACTCAAGGAATTAAAAATGTGAGACTGTGGAGAATACTTAATTATAATCAGCCCCAAAGTTGTATTATATAAGAGAGAAGGGGGGGAGGGAGGAAGGGAGGGAGAGAGAGAGAGAGAGAGAGAGAGAGAGAGAGAGAGAGAGAGAGAGAGAGAGAGAGAGAATGAGAGAGAAGAACAGAGAGATTATGATTTAAATACCAAGAGATTAGAAAATGTAGTCACTGACTGGATTTTTTCAAAATGGAAGTTGCGGAAGACAATCTGATGTTTTTATGGCCAGTTAGTCATTTCTAAGAAACACAAATCTCCCACTTTATTCATGGAATTTAATAAACACTAAAATTAAATTTATTATCAGGAATTTAAAGTTTTATTCTCCATATGTGTTCAGGCTCAATGTCTCTATCTCTAGCAACACACATAACCTTTGAAATTTGCTTATCCAAGTAAATTTCATATAAAAATTTCAGACTACAGATATAGATTAATACACATATGTAGCTTTATTTTTATATATAGTGTCTAAATTGTAGA
This sequence comes from Sorex araneus, assembly GCF_027595985.1. Classification (NCBI taxonomy): domain Eukaryota; kingdom Metazoa; phylum Chordata; class Mammalia; order Eulipotyphla; family Soricidae; genus Sorex; species Sorex araneus. The sequence continues at coordinate 84,293,883 of NC_073303.1, read as the reverse complement.
TATTTCTCATATAACAAGAACTATTTCTCTTTTCTATCATTAGTATTTCTTATTCTGCATAGTTTTATCATCATAGATCTATTTTGGGCTTCTTAATTTTTTTTCTAATTAACCAAGTCTATCCAATCTAGAAGTAAATGTAAAGATAATTTGTCAATGCTGGTATTTCATGCTTTCTCTCAACTCCCTCGATTATATGTTAATTTAAAGTTAGCTTGACCTTTCCAACAATGTGTTCCCATTTGCACACAATTCACACAAAATAATTTTTGTAACTAATGAATTCAACTTATGACTTTTTCTAATATATCATTTTACAATAAAAATCCCATTTGTCTTTTTTCCTTTCCTCCATATATTTTTTAATTGAATCACAGTGATAATCACATTTACAAAGTTGTTCATGAAAGGATTTCAGTCATATAATCTTCCAACAACCATCCCTTCACCAGTGTACTTTTCCCACCACCAATGGTCCCAGTATCCCTCCCGGCCCTTGTCCCACCACCTGCCACAATCGAAGACAATTTTTTTCTCTTTCTTTCTCTTTCTATTTCTCTCTCACTCTTTCTTTATCTTTATAGAGGGGGGCTCTCTCTCTATCTCTCTTTCTCTCTTTTTCCTTTTGGGCTTTATCGTTAGCAATAAAGAAGATGAAAGGTTACCAAATATATCCCTTTCCCTGTGCTCTTCACCCACACACACTCTTGTGGCAAGCTACCAAATATTGACCTGTCCTCCTGGCCCCTGTTTACCCTCAGCTTTAATATAAGTCTCATACTATATGTATATTTTTATATCCCACAAACGAATGCAGTCATTGTGCACTTGTCCCTCTCCTCCGGACTCATTTCATTCAATATGATATTCCCCATGTCCGTACATTTAAAAGGAAATTTCATGACTTAATTCTTCCTAACAGGTTTGTAGTATTCCATTGTGTACATGTACCATAATCTCTTTATCCAGTCATCTGTTCTCAGGTTGTTTCCAGAGTCTGGCTATTGTGAATAGTGCTACAATGAACAACAAAGTGCAGATGACATTTCTGCTGTATTTGGGGTCACCCAGAATAAAAACAGCATAAAAATTCCTTTTGTATACTAAAAGTTTTCTTTCATTATTTATTAAGTTGTGGCACGTTATCCTCTTGTGAAGATGTACATCCACTGATATACTTCGCATATCAGTTTATCACTGTTTTGAGGGCCACACTCAGCTATGCTCTGGGTTTGTTCTGGCTCTGGGCTTATTCTGGCTCTGCGCTCAGGGATCTCCCAGTGAGCTCAGGGGACCATATCTGTTCCCAAGGGTTGAACCCAGATCAGCCTTGTGCAAGATGGGGTCTTACTGTTGCACACTGTATTGTCTCTCCATTCCCTAGTATTTGTTCTTTAACCTGCTTCTTTAAGTAGAAGAAACACTGTCCTCATCTTAGAAAGTCCAAGACAAAAGTTTTTCTACTGCAAGGGCATGTTGTTTGACACAATCCTCCGTGACGGGGAAGATTACTTTAGACCCGTGTGGTCTAATATAAATATAAGAGGCATGTAAATCCTGGGCCCTTTATATATGACTTGTCTGGATGAGAATTAACTCTAATAAATTCAGGCACATTTCAGAGGCTTAGTACAATAAAATTGTTTAAACAATCCTTATAAATTTTTTATCTATTTGAACATTGAAATAATAGGTACATTAATGTTGTAAATATTTAATGCATTTGATAATATAATTTATTATTTAAATGATTTTATAACTTTTGTATTTAATTTAACTAGTATAAAATTTTTAATTATAAAAGGCTGAATTATAATGTATCTTATATTGCATACTTTAGGTGGGTTATTTTGAAGATATAAATAAATGTACTTAATTACGTTGGCTTTGTGACTACTGATGGGTCAAGCTATACATAGTTATAAAAGTTATATACTCTAAATAAGCTCTTGATTTGATTTGGGGTCAACTAAAAGAATAGATTATGTTTTTCACTGCTATGTGTGTTCCTTATGAGTTTAATAATAAAAAATAGCTTTTCAGTATTCTTAAAGTGTAACTTGACTTGGAATGTCACTTGAAGAATGGTGAATTAATTATTGTCAGAAATTCTGACGAATTTAATCCAATTATAAGTATGGGAATTCCTATGATCTGTAATGTCAAATGCATGCTTCTTTGAGATACTTGAGTCACTGTAACTGTCATCCCATTGCTCATCGATTTGTTCGAGTGGGCACCAGTGACGTCTTTCATTGAGAGACTTATTGTTACTGTTTTTGGCATATCCAATACGCACAGGTAGCTTGCCAGGCTCTGTTGTGCGGGCTCCATACTCTCAGTAACTTGCCGGGCTCTCTGAGAGGGGCAGAGGAATCGAACATGGGTTGGCCGAGTGAAAGGCGAAAGCCCAACTGCTGTGCTATGGCTCCAGTCCTTATTTTGCTATATTATCCTCTCCCTCAATGTTACATATTTGTTTTGCTTGTGTAATAGTAACTGCATTTCTACTCTAATACTTGGCAATCACAAAGACTTTAGGTTCTTGGATGTCTTTCATCTGATGTATGATGTACTAATATTTTCTCCCATTCAGTGAGATATCTTTTTATTTTAGCTCAAGTATATTTTCCCATTTATGTAGTCTGATTTATTTTTGTTGTTTTTGTCTTTGCCAATGAAGCCACGTCTTTGAAAACACTAAGAGGTCCATAACCCAAATTGAAGAATTTTGCCTATAGTTTCCTCAGTTTTTAATGGAATCTGGTCAGATTTTGAGGTCTTTAACCCACACTGAGTTATATTTTTTCTTTTTGGTGTGAAATACAGATACAGTTTTATTTTTATGTATGAGGCTATTCAATTTTCCCAGCACCATTTGTTTAAGAGACTGTCCTTGTCCTACTTCATGTACCAGCTCCTTTGTTGTAGATCAGCTGCCTATAAAGTATTTATGAATCCTTCACTAGACTCACAGAATAAAAAAGAGAGAAAATCCAAGCACATTAGATCAAAGATGAAAGGAAAGAAATTGTAAGACACTTCAGATATACAAATGACCATAAGATTTGCTATGAATGAAGCTGGAGAACCTAGAAAAATGGATGAATGCTTAAAATTATATGCCCTTCCCTCCACCCAAGATGAAATCAGGAGGAAGGAAATATAATTTTTTTTTTTTGCGGGGGGAGTCATATCTGGCAATGTTCAGGGCTTACTCCTGACTCTACTCAGGAATTTCTCCTGGCTGTGCACAGAAGGACCATATAGGATGATGGGGATTGAATTTAGTTCAGCCGCCTGAAAGGCAAATATCCTACTCCACTGTACTATCACTCCAGCCCTGGATCCAGAAATAGAAAACTTAAATATGAAATAGAAAACGTAAATCATGAGTGAGTAAACTAAAACAATGATTAAAAATCTCCCAAGAAAAAAATCCCAGGTCCAGACAGATTAATTTAGTGAGTTCCACCAAACCTACCAAACAACCCAATTGCTTGTACTCCAAAAATATCAGACACTGGAACACTGCTAGCTTTTGTGAAGTCAACATTACCCTAGGACCAAAATCAGACACATGCTAAAAATTAAAACTATACATTGAAATCCTTGACTAGCATCAGTACAAAATCTTAGTGAACCAAATATAATAATATATTAAAAGGATTATGATCAAGTTGGATTTATTCTGGGGAATGCAAAGTTAGTTTAAATATGTAAGTCAATTAATGCGATATACCATATAACAAAAAGAAAGATAAATATCACCATATGATTAAATACAGAGAAAGCTTGTAACAAGATTAGACATCTAATTATGATTCAAATTTTTTAAAAAAACTTAACAAAATAAGGATAGATGGAACATACCTCAAGATAATAGTAGCCATTTACAACCAACCCACAGCTAACATCATACTCAACAGAGAAAAACCGAAACTGAAGACCTCCCACCCTGAGAGCCCAGCAATTGCTTTCTAAAAGTACACTTATTTGGGGGTGGAGGGCTGGAGGGTAATTAGGGGCCTGGGGTGACATCCAGCCTGTGCTTAGGGCTCGTTCCTTGCTCTGTGTGCAGGGACCATTCCTGGCAATGTTCAGTGGCCCATATGAAGTTCTGGGGATCAAAGCCATGTTGGTCCTGGGCAAAAAAAAGAAACTTACCAGCTATATATCACTCCAGTTCCTATGAGTTCATTTCTTTACACTATGATAAAATTAAATATAATTTATTAATAAAAAAAACTCTACATGACAGAAGGGTAGATATAGAGCTAGTTCCATGGGTAAGGCACTTGCTTTGCTGAAATACACTGGGTTCAATCTCTGGCACCACACATCGTTCCCTGGATACTGCCCAGGAATGATCCCTGTACACAAAGCCAGGAGTAAGGCCTGGACATAGTCTCATATGATTCCCTAACCCAAACCAAGCTAACAAGCAAACAGAAAATAAAGAAAATATCTGAGTATTTTGCAAAAACAACGATGAAGGAATTTCAGTTTTTCTGAAATTGCTTTCCAGTTCATTTTATTTTGTGCTTTATTAAAATTATTCATGCTAATTAAGGTGCTATTTCAGAATATGCTGAAATAGTCCATGTTGCTATTGAATAGTTGGTAGGGTTCTTGTAGACAATGACAAAGCAAGTGAACACCACAGGCATAGAATATGAAATGAGTTTAGATTTTATGAACCTAATTGCAGAGACAGCAATTTGATTTAGGAAAAAGATTGTGTTAGAATTGATGAACATAGGGTAAGTCAATGTTTTACAATTGCATTGAAAATTTTTCACTTTATAACAGTGTTACTAAGAAACATTTTTTTCTCTTATGTTCTTTTTTTATGTCATATTCAAAGGTGATGTGAATCAATGTTGACTCCTATTGGGTTACTTTAAATCTTTCCATTTTTCATGCAGCATTATTGAAAGAGGATGTAATATATATGTATATACGTATATATAATATGTGTGAGTATACATAATATGTGTACTCAAAGTGAATACATATAGAATGTGTGAGTATATATATGCTATATGTACTAATCTATATATAGTGAAAGTGGATATACAATACCTATATATATAAGTATATATAGTATATATACATTCAGATTAACTGTGTGTATATATAGTATATCCATTTTCAAAAATTATTCATAATTTACATATATATTCATACATATATGAAATAAAAGACTTTAAAAGAAGTTAAGGAAGAGTATATATAATAAAGAACTAATTTGCATCTGATGGATTTTTAAGTTGTATCTTTACTTATTTGGTTAAATATTTTTTTTCAAAATAAGCATTTTTTAGCATTCTTTTGCTGTTAGCCATATTCTTTTATTTGCTAGAGGCTGGCTAAATTTACTTGTATTAAGTTGACAATAATACATTAATAAAAGACTGTATTGCATTTAAATTGTGAATTCAGAAAGGTGAACATTGAAGACACAATCATAGTTTCAGGTAAGAGGATCTTTTGACAAATATATTGAAATATCACAAATGAAACGACATCTTTGTGTAGGCTCTTATCCAAGAATTGTATCTGAAAAGCATAGCTGTAGCAATTGATTTTCTTGTATTTTAAAATAACAAAGGATTTTTTAACTGTTTTTAGGTAACCTAAAAATAAAGGTTTCTGCTAAATCTTGTTAGTAATCGATGGTAACAAGGACTGTAAAAGTGCCTTGGAGAATGCTTAATTATCTGCATGTTATCTATAAAAAGAGCTGAAAGGCATATAAAAAGAAAAAAGTTAATTAACTTTCTTTAAGAACTATATTCAAGCAATTAAACTAAAACTGACATATAGTTACCTGTGTCATAACCCTTTAATATTTAAATATATGAGAAAATTATTTTTATAAAAAGATTAGTATATATATAATAGGAAATTATAGAGAACCACACAATTGATCATATGTGATTATCCTCAAAATGCTTCTAATTTTATTATTTTTTTTATTATTTTTTTTCATTTTTTGCTTTTTGGGTCACAGCCAGCAATTCACAGGTGTTATTCCTGGCTCTGCACTCAGGAATCATTACTGGCAGTGCTCAGGGGACCATAAGGGATGCTGGGAGTCAAACCCGGGTTGGCCATGACCAAGGCAAATGCCCTACGCACTGGGCTATCACTCCAGCCCCAACTATTCCTTTAAAAAAAAAATCTCAATTTTCTTGTTCCGAAACGATAGGAAAATTACTCAGATGATCTATAGAAAACCTCAAAGAAGATTTCTGATGTTATATAAACACCTAAAAAAGATGAGATCCTTAGGATGGCTCTTTCCAAGTCTGAATCCACCCAGGAACAGAAATCCTAACACATATGGTTTTATTTAATTTCCCACTTGAATACAGTCTTTAAAGTTAGGGAATACAGCCTTTAAAGTTAGCCTAAGTTCTCTTTCATCACTTGAAGAAATTTCAAGAAACAAAATTAATTTCCTTCAATTATACAGTCATTTTAACAGATTACTTCTATGTTGGAAAAGAGACCAGCCATTGTACACTGTATAATGGTTTAGGTAATGGACCCAGAAAACCTCTGATATTGATATTACTATACATTAACATGACATTTGTTATCTAATATTTTATAATTTCTGCATTTATACTTTTGTATATAAATATAGACTGTAGCACTGTCTGAAGCACTGTCATTCCATTGTTCATCAATTTTCTTGAGCGGGCACCAGTAACATCTCCATTGTGAGACTTGTTGTTACTGTTTTTGGCATATCAAATACGCCACAGGGAGCTTGCCAGGCTCTGCATGCAGGTGGGATAATCTCGGTAGTTTCCAGGTTCTCCTAGAGGGACGGAAGAATCGAACCTGTGTCAGCTGCGTGCAGGGCAAATGCCCCACCTGCTGTGCTATCACTCCAGTCCATATCACTGTATCACTGTATCACTGTCATACAGAGGCAGAGTCTCATGTCCCAATGCCTGGTTGTCTTCACCAAGGCCACTCATAATGGGCCGGGTTGAGTTTCCCTCCCACCCAGAGCAGAGCCCCAGCAGCCAAATACCTTTGGAACCTCTCCACAGTCATGCTCAAAGTCACTCTCCACACGCTCGGATGAGCTTCACATATGAAGGAACCAGCAGAGGAACCCAGATTGCAGGACCCGGGACTGAGATCACCAAACATGCCTGAATCGGGACTGGGCCTACTCCCCCAGATCCCCCTTTTTCCAGTAGCTAGGCAGTCACACCCACAAACTGTCCCTGGCACCATGTAATCCCATCATTAGTCAAGATCCAGAGACTATAAAGCAAAGCTCCCAGAAGTGTGTGGCCACATTTGTGGCCCCACAACTTCTTATTGTCTAGTTCTCCATCTCAGAGAACCTGGCAAGCTACCAAGAGTATCCTTCCCGGACAGCAGAGCCTGGCAAGCTCCCTGTGGTGTATTTGATATGACAAAAACAGTAACAATGATGGGTCTCATTCCCTTGACCCTGAAAGAGCCTCCAGTGTGGCTCCCTTGGGAAGAACGATTTAAGAGAGACTGCTAAAATATCAGGGCTAGGACAAATGGAGATGTGACTATTGCCTGCTCAAGCAATCAATAAATATAGACATACAATGATAAATCTAAAAGCAGGAAACTGTTATGTCCCTTGAAATAGGATTTGTCATTTTGAGATTTTCATGCATTTCACAATCCCTTAGTCCTATTGATCCCAAAGCAGTGCTTTTACGTTTGTTCAGTACTCAGCTCTCTATTACCTCTGAGCCCAGAATAAGGAAAATGAATCCCTCTCAGTTGTAGTATTTGCCCTTCCACTCGCCCCCCCTCCCACCAAATGCACTTGTTGCTTCTCAATTCCAAGTGGAATAATCCTTAATCAATTACTTTGACAGAGCATTGTAAATTTGTGAGTCTAATTTATGTCATAGCCCTTTAAAAATAGTAATTTATTAATGGCATCTTTTGAGTCAAACCAAAGTTTTCAGTTCATGAAAATTTATCACAAAATGACAGTTTCCAGTAACATTCAAGACGTAAACTGTTGGACCTTCTCCAAGCAGAAGCATCAATTCCTACTAAATGTTCAGTTTAACTCAAATTATTGGCAATATCTTGCTAAGAAGTGGGGAAGTAAATGATCAGTTCATTGACTTCAGTTACGAAAGGGAGGGGAGTGATGGGTCAGAGAATTGCTCAAAGGACTAAATTTATGTTTGCATGCAGGAAACCTGGTTTCAATCTCTGAGATCTCTCTCCCAAGCTCTGGTGGACGTTACCACTAAGCATAATGCTAGAAGCAGCCCTTAGGCACTGCTGCATGTTATCCAAGAACAAACAAACAAACAAAAAAAGGAAAAATACATGTTCGTGTGTGTGTGTGTGTGTGTGTGTGTGTGTGTGTTTGTGTGTACCCCTGTGGAGTTGCTGATAATGGAGAGGTTATGCAGGTGTGAAGGCATGGAGGTGAGAAATCACATTTTTTTCTCAGTTTTGCTGCTTAAAAAATTAGGTGGTAAAAATATAAATGACAAAATATTTATAGGTATTTGCTAAATGAATATTCCAACCCTAATTCAGCTCTTAAACTGCTATAAAAAATGTATAGGCAAGGTTGCAGCAAATGCTATCTTCACCAATTCAGATAAATATATTTGTAATCTACAATTACTTCTTTTGTTTTCATGTGGAATTGGGTGATTTCCCATTAGTTCACAGTACTGCAAGACTTTGGGAAACACATATCTATGTGTGTTTATAAGTCTCAGCATATCCATAATGAAAATTCCACTACTATCCCACTATCAAAATTACCTCCTCAAACCAGTCTCTCCACCCCACCTTCTCTTTTTATTCTCATCATCAAAGACTAACAATTATCTTTGTTGCATTTTCTAGTACATTTTACCTGTGTACTTAGATTCCAACTATAAATGAAACCATTAAAACTTTCTTTCACTTCCTGACTTCATTTTCTTAGCATAATCCTTCCAAATCCCATGCATGTCTCAAATGGACTGACTTTATCTTTTATTATAACTAAAGAATATTAAATTGTATATATATATGTCAATGTACATGCCATGACTTTTTTATCCAGTATGACATTTTCTGCTGTATTCTCCATTATTCACTTTAACCACCTTCTCCAGCCATTTAATATGACTGTATTTGTATTATTCTCTGAAATGAGTTTCTTGTACACATAATATAAATGGATCATGCTTTTCTATTCATACAGTTGTCATTTTTTTATTGGTAAATTCAGATTGTTCACAATTAAGGTGATTATTGTAATGTGAGCATATTAATGGTAGTCTATTTTATTTTGTGTTTCTTTTTTTTAATATTTATTTTACAATCAATGTTTATCTGTCTTTTACTCTGCTTAATTTTCCTTAGTGGTTCTCTAATTCTTAAATTTTTCTTCTCCCTCTTTTTGTTTTGTTCTGTTTTGTTTTAGCTGTACTCAGAACTTCCTCCTAGCTCTGTTATAAAAGAACACACCTGATTGTTATATATTTTCTCTCAGTGGACTATATGGGGTACCAAGGATTGGACCTAGGTCAGTAGCATAGAGACAAGCTCCCTTTCTGCTGTGCTCCAGATTTTTGCTCCAGATTTTTGTAGTGCTTACTGAGACTGTTTGGTCTGTACTAGTTTCAAATTGACCTCTCTAGATTAATCAGTATCTGTCCTTGTATTCCTCCTTTTTGATATTTTGTTATCTCATTGTACTCTTTATATTTTACTTTTGGTTACTATTTGTTGCCAAACTCAAGATTTTATTTTCTTTTGTTTCTAAATTTTCCTGTGAAAGAGTGCCTTTCAACATTTTTTGCAGAACAAAACTGGTAAATTCCTTTTGCTCTAGTTTTTCAAGAAAGCTCTTGTTCTTTCTTGAAAGTCTTTATGTCTCCTTAATATTATCAACTTAGTTTTGTGGGAAGGAACATTCTTGATTGTAAATATTTTTTTAATCTTTTAATTGCCACCAATATGCCATCTCTTTCCTAGCCTATAGAGTTTTGTGTTGAGATATTTCATGAGTCTGGTCACAGTCCTTCTGTATGTGACATATTTTTCCAATAGAAGTTTTTTACATCTCCACACATTCAGACAGGCCTCACACATGAAGGTACCGGCAGAGGAACCCAGGTGTGTGTAATCCCATCAATGGCCAACATCCAGAGCCTTAAAAGTAAGCTCTCAGAAGCATATCTTTAGCCTACTTCTCCCTCTGGGAGAAACTGGCAAGCTTCTGAGAGTTTCCAGCCCACATGGGACAGCCTTGCAAGCTTCCCATGGTGTATTCGTATGCTAAATCCAGTAATAAGCTGGATCTCATTCCCCTGACCCTGAAAGAGCCTCCAGTGTGACATCCTTGAAAGGGCCAAGTTGAGAGAGACTTCTAAGATCTCAGGGAGGGGCTGGAGTGATAGCACAGTGGGTAGGGTGTTTGCCTTGCACGTAGCCGACCCAGGTTCAAATCCCAGCATCCCATATGGTCCCCTGTGCCTCGCTGGATGTGACCCAAAAAGCAAAAAAAAAAAAAAAAAGAAAAAAAAAGAAAGATCTCAGGGAAAGGACAAATTGAGAGGTTACTGAGCCCGCTTGAGAAATCGGTGATTAACAGGATTTCGTGATCGTGATCGTATTGCTATATGTGTGTAACTTACATGTGTTTATCTGTTTGCTGTATTTGCTTCTGGAGTCAAACAGTGAAGGCACCTCATGGACAGTTTTCCTAAATATATCTTATGGATTCTAGTATTATCGTGAGTTCTTTAATTTGCTTTCTGCATAGTGTGAGATACAGTTCCAGTTTAATTTCTTTACACTTGGCTATTCTCAATGTCATATGAAGAGACTTTCCTCGTTCCATCTTATGCACCTACTTCTTTTCAGAGATTTACCGTTCATATAAATCTGATGGTTTTTATCTGGGTTTCATTTCTGTTCCTTGGTCTAATAATCTATCTTTAATGCCACCTACTTTTTAATTATTATAGCTTTATGGTAGAATTAAAATCAAGAAAAACAATATTTTATTTCTTATTTTTTCTTAGAATTACTTTGGCTATTTGGGAAATTTCATTGTTACAAACAAATTTTATTAGAGTTTTACCAGAGTCCTTAAACAATCTAATCAATATTTTATTGGGTTTTACATGACATTGAACCTGTATGTTTTTGATACAATGGTTATTTGGAAATGTCAACTCTTTAAGTGTGTGAGCATGGAATATTTTTGATTCCTTGATGTTCTCTTCTATATTGTCCATAGTGATTTATAATTTTCAATATGTGAGTCTTCCATACACTTTGGTAAGTTGATTCTTAGATATTTTGAATAGGGTTGTCCTTTTAATTTCTTTCTCATTTCCATATAGAAATATCTTGATTTTATTGCCTACTACCTTGCCTAATTGGCTAATTATTTCTAAGGCATTTTTCTTATGAAAATCCTAGAGTTTTCTGTGTATTGTCATTACATGATTGCATAAGCCTTATAACAAATCACTTCCATAAGCCTTATTATAAATGAAAATTCTGATACATATTACACTTTTTCTTTATAAAATATTGAGGATTATCTTCACAGGTCCCAATTTTTTAAATTACTTCTTTGAATTTTACCTGAAAATAAATTTAATTGATTAAGTAAACTAGATTAAGATAAGTAAAACATCTTGTCAGAAATGTTTGTAAGTATCTCATTTTTTGCGGTTTTTAAAACTAGATCTTCAATAAACATGAGAGTCAAACAAAGTATTAAATCACTTTTTTAACATCTTGTCAGACTTTTGTGTCTTTGATTTTCAGTCTTGACTCCATTCATCTAGTACTCAGCAGGTGTGGGAGCCCATGCTAAGTCTCTAGGATATAGGTTTTAACAAGACACTTATTCTCTCTAGTTTGTGGAGTTTAATATATGGGAACTTCATATGAAGCATACTAATATCTGAAATAAATGCACGTAAAACACTTAATCACCTGGAGTAAGTACTCTGGGCTTTTTTTTTTTTTTTACAGATCATAGACAAGTCAACTCTGCTGAAGAAAGAAAATGTTTTTCTTCAGGGGATGACATTTGAGCTGAGTCTCAAAACTAAGCAGTTCTCACACTATTTCTAACATCATGTTATGACTGTATCAACTTTAGTCTCATTTTGTATTCATTCAATGGTGTATAGGTGATTGCAAGATGTGAAAGGCATTTTACAGGATGTTTTGGTGCCACCAAGGTGGTAATCAAGGACTCTGAGTCAGCCAAGGACTCTGCTCTCAAATTTCACAGTGCAAAAGAAACAAGGAAGAATGTGATATGCCTGTGAGATGAAAATGCCAAGCATGGGTCTTTTACTCCCTCAGAGAGGAACAAGGGAACAATTCCTGGGCACAGTGATATTGGTGGTGATAGAAATTCAGCCACAAGCTTTACAGTTCTAAAAAGATTTTGCTGGGTAGTAGACAAATTCTACTTAAACTCAGGAGGAATTGGGGCCGGAGTGATAGCACAGCGGGTAGGGCGTTTGCCTTGCACGCGGCCGACCCGGGTTCGATCCCTGGCATCCCATATGGTCCCCCAAGCACTGCCAGGAGCAATTCCTGAGTGCAGAGCCAGGAGTAACCCCTGAGCATTGCTGGGTGTGACCCAAAAAGCAAAAAAAAAACAAAAAAAAACTCAGGAGGAACTTCTTCCAGACTTTATCTAAACCTGGGTTTATCATTAGATAAATAGCCACTAATTAACAATTTAGGGAAAAAAATTAATATAATATATGGGCAGCCTAAGAAATTACATCATTGGGATCTGGGAGATAGATCATAGAGCTGGAACACATGACTGATATACATAAGGCCCTGAGTTTAACCCCCAGCACTGCACAGGTCTTGAGCACCGCTGTCTATAGTTTCAGAGACATCTAGCACCACTGGAAACAAGTATCATCGCATTACTGGACCCTGACACCAGGTTGTCCAGTCTGCATATTTGGGCTTTGTTTGGCCAGGAGATACTGCTGAGTTGCTGTCAGATTTCTAGGAAATCCTGTCCCAACTAAGAGTAAATTATATCTCATGATCAAGGCATTTCATTCCATAAAGGCTTTGAACGCTTCCTAAATGAAATGACCATGGAATTTAGATTAGGGTTTTTCAGAACTTTACTTGAACACCATGAGTCCTGGGCATTAAAAGGTTGTGATTAAAGCAGTTTCATAATACTTGAAACTGAAAATTCATCAATCTGTATTTTTCTTTTGAAATTTAACTATACATGCGTATATTAAGGCACTTAGAAATTCAAAGCTTTAAAAGTAAGGAGATGACCATTAAGTAACTCTCTTTACACTTCTTTTTCACTGAACATCTATGAACACTACAGAGTTTGAGATATCAGTTATCCTTTCAAGATTGGTCCTTGCCCCAACAGCAGATATTAGACAGGAGATGATTGGAAGAATAAATATTGGTAATAGATCGATGTTTTGATGCAGGATAGCAAAGAAGACAAAGGAGAAATGAGAAATAGGGGATAAAAAATAAGGTGAATATTTATAATCAACTGACAATTTTCTGTTCTTCACATCTCTAGTCATTGAGATAAAAATCAGGTTCTGAAATACTGCTCTAGGGTTGTGCCTTTTGTGACTACCTTTAGCTACTGAAACTATGAGAATTTATTGTATTTCAGGGCTAAGTTTTCTGATTATTAAAGGAAACTCCTCCTAAGGGCCTAATAACCAGCTTCTGATTCACAGCAGTGTCAGACTCTGACAACTAAAGGTTGTTGCTGTGATAAAACCTTTCCAGTACAAACTTTATTTATTTATACTTACCCAAAAATCACATACTAACAAGAGTACATTGGAGTTGGATACCTGGACAAATATAGCACTTTAAAAAAGCTCAAGAAATGCATAAAAAATTTAAATAATTTTTTTTTTGCTTTTTGGGTCACACCCAGCGATGCTTAGGGGTTACTCCTGGCTTTTGCACTCAGGAATTACTCCTGGTGGTTCTTGGGGGACCATATGGGATGCCGGGGATTGAACCCAGGTTGGCCGCATGCAAGGCGAATGCCCTACCCACTGTGCTATCGCTCCGGCCCAAAAAAAATTTAAATAATTTTATCCCTTAAAATGTTGTTGAAAATAGTTTTGCTAAAAAATAATCATGCCATTAATCAGTGTGTCCATGTATACCAGTGCATATAAGTGGTCTGTAGAGTTCACCTCTCTTAAAGCCTTAGGACAAGAGGGTGGTGCGAAGCAATGGTATAGTGGAGCAGATGTTTATCTTGCAATTGGCTGACTGTGGTTTGTCTCTAGCACCCCATATGCTCCCCCGAAGCACTACCAGGAATGATCCCTGAGTGCAGAGCCAGAAGTAAGCCCCAAGTATATCCAGGTGTGGCTCAAAAAAGAAAAAAAAAAAAAGAAATACTTAAAACCAATGTATTTTCAAAGATCACAAATAGTATGTTGATTATAAAGTAGGAAACATTTGAACCATGTATTCAAATATGAGCGTAATTATGGTGAAAATATATATATTTTTATTTTTATATAGTTTTGTTTCTGTTCTATTCTGTTTATTCGACATCATTGGGAGGGCCGAGTCAAGAGAGACTTCTAAGATCTCAGGGAAAGGACGAATGGAGAGGTTACTGAACCCGCTTGAGAAATCAATGATTAACGGGATTTCGTGATCGTGATTGTGATTTTTATTTTATATATTTTTTATTTTTATATTTCATTTGATTTTTACTAAGATCGACACATAAGGTTTTTATATTATTAAACTTTTAAAAAAGGAATGAGATCATTTTACTTGCGTGTTTGCTTCATTTTGGTGGGTGTGGGTTTGGGGGCACACTGGGTTCTCCACGGCAGTGACTCCTGGCAGTGCATAGGAGACCATATGTGTGATAGGGATTCAAACCAGGGCACAGCCATAGTAGCTGCATGCAAGGCAGATGTCCTGACTGCTGTACCATCTCTTTGGCCAAAGACTTTTTTTTTTCAAACTGAATCACGGTGAATTAAAAAGTTACAAAGATATTTATGATTGAGTTTCAGGCATCTAATGTTCCAACCAGTATGGCCCAAGTCTTTTAAACTTTATTACATACTACCAAAAACTGTTCTGTTTATTCAAAAACGCAATGTTCTGTTCTCTAGGTATTAAATGTTCCAGGAGCCAGAGAGGTAGCATAGCAGGTTGGGCACCTGCCTTGTTCACTATCACCCAGATTCAATCCTTGGTATCACATACAGTGCCCTGAGCACTCACTTCCAAGAGTAAATCCTGCCTGCAGAGCCAGGAATAACCCCTAAGCTCAGCAAATCTGCCCCATTGTAAACAAATATTCTATATCTTATGTTTATATAAATCTTTAATATATATAGTTATATTTTTATTTTCAGTGTTTTAATATCATAAACAGTGAAATAAATATTAGTGCATTAAAATCTCTGTACTTGCCATTTTTTTTTAATTTCTAAAACAAATTGCTGGTTTGAATATATTTTAAAACTTTATAATGTAAGATATTGTCAAGTTACCTTTTATCTATGGTTCTCACAGGTAGATCAGAGAGTATGTGAAGTAGTAATAACTCCCATCCTCAGGAATAAGTGGGGAGATTAAAATGCCAAAATTTTAAAATTTTATTTCACTCATATTTTATTATAATCTTATTAATTATATTCTAATTTTTAGCAATAAGTTCTAGAATTTTTTTGTTCTCAAGTGGAGTTACATTCAGGTCTGAGAAGTTTAGCCCTACAAATATTCTAAATGGAATTATTTTATTTCAAAAGTGTTTAATATGGAGATTTTGAATAAAGCTGAATAATGCCAGTGCATTTTTTCCTGTCAAATTAAGTGGCTATAAAACAGCTGTGAGCATCAGCATAATGATTGTAGATATTTTACTAAACTGTTGACAGATTCTAATCTTCATCTTTTTGTTATTTGTTAGATACACAATATACAATTACAATGACATGTAGAATTAGAACGTAACCTTCTTTTAGTAAAATATTGTTTCATTCACTTAACTCTAATATGTTTTTCAACTTGTTAAGATAATACTGTAGCACTAAGTAGTTTATACTACAAGTAATTTAGATTAAAAAATGTATTATTTAAAGAGAATGGAAATGTCATTGGCTATGAAACAGATGTTGTGAGGTTTGGAAGTTAAAGCATTTTCCATGTTCTCCAAAAGTTCCAGGCTTTGCTAAAACAAACCATATACTTAGAGCCCTTTAATTTAAAAATAAAAATAATTTTAATGCAGGGGCATACCAAAAATAAGAGAAAATATTAAAAATAATTAACTTGTACTTTAAGTGGAATGTGCAAAAGCTAATAAAGTATTTTATTATGGCCTTCAATGTTTTGGTTTCCTATTTTCTTTAAAAGTCATTCCTTGAAGTTAAGATGAATACAAATGTAAAAAAAAAGGAGACAAATGTAATACAAAGGGATGATGTATGGTTATAAATTACATATGAAATGCATTAGGTTATTGGTTTGAAAGAAGTCAAATTTATAATGGATATCAAAAACACACTAAAACCCATTAGACTATCAGTGACCTATGGTTTCACACAGAATAACTAATAGAATAAGAGAATAGAGGTAACTAACTTCTGCAAACTACTTTCAAAAAATCATTTTAAGGTTTCTCTGGCAAGGACTTGGAATGCAGCTCAGTGATAGAACACTTGCCTTGAATGTGTGAGGCCCTGGGATCAATTCCACCAAAAAACTAAAACAAGATTTCATTTGAGTGGAACAAAACTTTAACATGCTTGACTAAAGGGGGAATAAAATTTAAATTAACTATGCAAAATGAACTTTCCCAGGCTCATAGACATACTGAGATAACAATATTGAAATGCTTTATTTACGTAGCTTCCATTTTATCTTTGAATGTAGACATCCTGAAGTGTTGACTGATGACTGGACAGTGCTTTTTGTCACTGTTTGCAATGACTTTAAATGATTTATAGGTGTTGTAGAATAGGTCTTCCTGTCTTCCTGCTCAAGGAAAAGTCTATGAGATTCTAAGTTATGGGGAACACTGGAAGCAGTAAAGACATCATAATACAGTCATGATAACACCTAGAATCAGTGACTCTAGATATAAATAATTATATAACATATCACCATATTTACATGTTATTATATATGTAATAATCTGGAAGGAATTTTAATGCTAAATCAGTAAGCTGGGCAAATATATAATGGTTCATATTCCCCATAGAATCAATGTGAGTTGAAGATTAACAAGATTTTAAGAGAGCTTGGCAACAGCAAAAGGAATAATTTGTCAAATATGTAAAAACTTGACATAGTGCTATAAAAATGCCATATACTGAAAAATATTAGAGAAAATACTGCAAAATTTTACTTTATTTAACTTGTGAGTATTTCTTTTGGGGTTATCCTTGGCAGTGCTCAGGGCTTATTCCTGAGTCTGTGCTCCGGGGTCACTCCTGCA
Source organism: Sorex araneus (assembly GCF_027595985.1). Taxonomy (NCBI): domain Eukaryota; kingdom Metazoa; phylum Chordata; class Mammalia; order Eulipotyphla; family Soricidae; genus Sorex; species Sorex araneus. The sequence goes on along the minus strand of NC_073303.1, from coordinate 84,276,368 downwards.
GATGCTCATGAGACTGGGGATCAAGCCAGGGAAAACTATATATAAAGCAAAACACCTTAAACTTTGGACTATTTCTCCACCCCAGCAGAAGTTTAACAATACTTGGTTTACTCTAAGTAGACTGGAAGTGCATATCCCTACATTTCTAATTATCAATATTTTCTCTGTGAAATTATTTTTTTTCTAACACCACACCCCCTTGTTTGAAAATACAGTGTAACTCCCATGAACAAATATTTAGTGAGGAGAGTTCAGGCATATTTAGCACCTGGTCCCTCATTGCCTCTCTTTCAGTGGAGCATGCTTTTTATTTCCTGTCAGCTTTCTCTGTCTTCTTTCTACAAGGTTGAAATTTTTCTTGTATGTATATTTTCCCAACAGTTATTAATCTTATCCTATTTTGAAGAAATAATAGTCATATTTTTCTTGTGAATGATAAGAAATTTATTTGTTAAGGAGTCCAACGCAAACTGTGTTCATAAGTAAATTGATATTTGCATTAATATCCAGTTACAATCTCTGCTCTGAGTCTCATATGTGAACCAATGAGTATTTCAGTCATCTGCTTGGGACTGCTTCAGGTCATTTATTTTACCTCTCCTCTCTACTCTTACAGAAGGTGTTCTTGACACCTGTGTTGGGAGTGGCCAGTACAAAAATTCCTGTGTTTGTGCCTGAGTGCTGTGTGATTGATTCCCTAAGTTGTTGATCAAGCTTCACAGCAGTTCTAAAGGTGGGAAAATGAAGTCAATGTGGCTGAAACAGAGATAGCAAGCAGGAATGTGGTGCAGATTTAGGTTGGAAAGGTAGCAAGGACATTGATGCGGCACCTCCTGGGTTAAGTAAATCAAGGGTATTAGACTTTATTTTAGGATTACCCAGTAGCTCTTGGAAGAATCAAAGTGCAAGAGAGCTATGCGATCTTATGTGAAAAGTGATAGATTTTGGCTTTGGTTCACATTTAGATGCCTGGTGGGAAATACAGAATGGGGAGAACTAAGCTTCCAATATCATGGAGTGATATGCTGTCGACAATGCAAAAGAAGAATCTGTTGTGTACAACTTGCAATTCACAAATTGTATGGGAAATACTACATCTTAGGAGACTTTTAGGAAAATCGTGATGTAGTTCTAGCTTCTATGAGTATAATTTTCATTCAGCCAGCCCATGCTCTTCAGTTCTTAAAAAGCTCAGACTGAGCAGGTGTTTGATCCTGGAAGCAAGAAAACAAATTAAAAATACCAGTATCATTTTGGCAAACAAATAGATTTTCTTCAAGTGTCTCTATACTTCAACATTCATCCTCAGTAAAAACTTATCCTTGCACACAGATTGTTCTCCTTTGCTTTACTCTATGTCAGACTTGGCAATCTCAATACTCTATCCCGTCTAATGCAGAATCATTAACATTTGTACTTAGCCACATGGATTCAAATGCTGAGTGTTCTGAACATTTGCAGACAGATGTTGTCAAAGATGTTCTCTTTTCGAAATTTCCTCAATGCATATGTATAGAACAACCATTGCAACTGAACTTGAAGCACATTCAACATAGAAGCATTTTTGTTAGTTTGTTTGCCTTTAAATTATGTACATGTTCTTAGGTTGGGAAAACATTTTATTTTATTGCATCAATTAACTATTGTTCCCATCATGTTTTTGCTGTTTTACTTAATCTGTTAGGAATCAGATATTAATACAAGTAAAATATTAATACAAGTAAAATAATCTGTTAGGAATCAGATATTAATACAAGTAAAATATTTTTTGCTAATATTTTGTTGCTTATTTTAATGGGAAGACATCCAGGGCCTACCTTTTAGATGAATTTTGTCTCTACCTTTCTAACCAAGATTACTTTAACCACACTGTGTATTTTGTGTGTTTTTTCATGCAATTCCAAGGTCAGAAAAGCTCTTGAATTAAGAAAAATCATTATCTTTTAGATTTATTTGTCAGTCTTCTTATTTACCTCCTCTACTGAAAGGACACAGGAGATAAATACAAAAGCAAAGCCTGACTCAAACTAAAGATGTCCTTCAGGGGTGAATTTTATGAATACTTTAGTCTTGTTCAGAAATTGTCAATAAAACCTTCCTTGGCCAGCCTTCACTGGTGATGAAAGATTCGTCAAAATTCAGACAAAGGACTGGAGTGATAGCACAGCTGGTAGGGCGTTTGCCTTGCATGCGGCCGACCCGGGTTTAATTCCCAGCATCCCATATGGTCCCCTGAGCACTGCCAGGGGTAGTTCCTGAGTGCAGAGCCAAGAGTAACCCTTGTGCATCTCACCAGGTGTGACCCAAAAAGCAAAAAAAAGAAAAAGATTCAGACAAAGTTTGTATCTGACCAAGCAGCATTGTCATTAGATATGGGAGCAGTCGGTTTACCAACATTGGCAAGCATGCCACCTTCCCTCCTAGAACGTAAGGTTTTCTTTCTCCTGTCCTCAGTCAATGTTTTACCTCTGCTCTTCATTCAGTGTCCCTTCTCCTTTTGTTTTCATTACATCAGTTCTAGCTTCACTTTTACTACTGACTAGTTTCCGTTCGCACTTGATCTTAAAAAGGCCGAGAAGCGATGACTAGTTTCCCTTCGACTTTGACACATGTATAGCTTTTTCAATACATTTTAATAAAATTATATAAAATTAATGACTATTCATTTAAATGCATGCTCTATTTTATTGTGGTAAATTATACAATACAAAATACTATTTAAATAATTGTATATGCACACTGTTAGTATTATATACATTTACATATCACTCATCCACCATTACATTCCAAATACGGAACTTTTGTCTCAACCCAAACTGAAGCACTATGCGAAATTGTAACTCTCTTTCCCTCACCCTCAGCAACCTCAATTCTACTTTCTACATATGTGGGTTTGACTGCTCTAGTTAGCTATTCATACATGGGGCATTATATAATATTTTTGTGTGTGAGCCTGACATGTGATTGAAAATAATATCTTAAAGTCAATACAGATTGCTTATACTCAACACAGTTCAAGAAATTTTATCAAGAACTTAGTGTTTTTTTCTCTTTCCCTCTTTTTCTCTCTCTCTTTACCCACCATTGCTTAAATATCCTTATCTGTATATATATAGCTTATAGCATACATATGCTTAAGGTATAATATACATGCTAGACTACATGTATCTAATACATATATGTAAAACATTATATGTAAAACATGAGAAATTGGGAAAAGTTTCCAAATTTCTCAATAGTACTTTAGGGTAAAATAAGGCAATGTTAGCATAATACAAAGGATGAAATTTTGACTTGAAACAAAAGATGAAGAGAACAGCAGTTTTAAAATCTAGCTTATATATGACTGGTTTGTACTAATATTCAACATGAATTTATACTTTAAATGAGACTACTTTTCCTAAATCTTATGATAGACTTTCAAGTTTAATTTATCAAATATATGATTATCAAAAAGTAGCTAGCCTTAGAAGTATTTTGTGTGAAAAGCAATTTGTTATGCAAAAATAAAATTTTATTCTTAACCCTATTTTGGAAAATCAAAGCTAGACTGCTTATATACTAAAATTTTCCTATCTTACATGAATTTATTCCCATTTTGTATCTTAAGCAACACAGATTAAGTAATATATTCAATGTCAACAAATCTGATGTAGACATTGCAGGAACTTAAAACTTGTTGGTTTGACCTAGAAATTTATAATATTTGCTCTGTCCTATAAATCTTAATAGTGATTTAAAAGAAGTTTCTTGTGTTGGGTTTTGTATGTTTGTTGAATTTTGTTTTAGCATCATGCTCAGCTGTGCTCAGGTCTTACTTCTGGCTCTGCACTCCAGAATTACTTCTGGCAGGACTTGGGGACCGTATGTGGTCCCGGGGGTTGAACCCTGCTCCATGCTTGCAAGGAAAGCACCTTACACACTATACTATCTTTCTGGCCCCTGAAAAGGAAGCTTCTTGGCAGCAAATATACTAAACTTGGGGAAAAAAGAAACTTTTAAAAACCCTTTGTTTAAGCACTTACGGCAGGACAGTATACTAGGAAACACTCATACACACACGCACAATCATAGGAATTGAAAAGGCTTATAATATTTAAGTTTTTCCCACTAATAGAAATCTATTTCAAATAGTACAGAGCATAACATCCTAAAACAGAATGATACTGGACTAAAGAGATAGCACAGGTGTCGGGTTTAATCCCTAGAACCATATGGCTTCTAAGCACCAAGGCATTTAAGCCTGGAGGTCCTGACCACTGCACCGTGTGACCCTAGTTACCCTTGAGCACTGCTGGCATGACCATGGTGGGTTTTGCTACCACAGGTTCTGAACAGCATTGGATTCTTGGGCCCTAGCAGTGAACTATCTGGTGAACTGGTTGACTGAGTATTGTTGTGATTAATAAGCAAGATACTTAAGCATTGCTGGGAAAGTCCTCTCCCCCAGCAAAAGAAGGCTAGTTAGTATCACCATTTCTATGATTAATTTTTTTCATGGAATATAATGAATACTAGGTCAAGTCTGAACTTTCAACGACATTGAGTCATAACCATTTCATAATTAGTATTTAAGCCTAACGGAAGATCTTGCTAATTATTTTTACTTTATTAGAGATACATAATTGCTCATCCAAAAATGCTTAAGGCAAGATATATTTCAGAATTCAGAATGTTTCGAGTTTTAAAAACAGAATTTAATACAAATACTATAAATTTTATAGACACCTCAGCAGATTCTTTGACTCCTAGGCAAACACATTGGTTTTTTTGCAGTGAATAACATCAGAATTCTCACAAGAAGGATAAAATCAACAAATATTTTCTTTTTGTTCAGATTAGGTTGTACTAGCAAGTTAAAAAGTAGTTAAATTATTAAAAGTTTCAGTTTCCAGAGATTTTAGATTTCATACATGAGATGATTGTTTAAGGATGTCTAATGTTTGCTTTTATGACTATATTAGTAATACCACTATATCTAGAATTATTTAAAACTACAGAAACTATAAATAATAAAGGAAGGTCACTGGTAGGAGAAAGTCTTTTATCTGTGTCTACATTACTGACAATTAAAATTATACAAAACATTTAATATTGTAGCTTATTTAATTTTACTAAATTATGAATCACATTTTGTTTTAAAACAAACTTTTTAAACATAATTATTAAAGTCTATGTCATATATTTACAATAAAGTCAACATTTATAGTCTTGATGTACACAGTACACATCTCATCACCAAAGTGCCCAAAACTCTATGCCAATGTTCTTATCCTACTTCTAATTCACCTCATTATTCATCTCCACTCGCTTCACCCCTACTTGGTATCTCCAGTTTTCTAGTCCAAGGACAGAGGTTTGTTATAGCACAGTGAGTAGGGCATTTGCCTTGCATGCAGCCTACCTGGGTTCTATTCCTCCGTCCCTCTCAGAGAGCCCAGCAAGCTACCGATAGTATCCCGCCCATACAGCAGAGCCTGGCAAGCTACCCGTGGTGTATTCAGTATGCCAAAAACAGTAACAACAAGTCTCACAGTGGAGACGTTACTGGTGCCTGCTAGAGCAAATTGATGAACAACGGGACAACAGTGCTACAGTGCTACAGTCTTATTTCTATATAAACATATATAAGTAAAATTACTTGGTATTTACTCTTCTCCAATCTGAATTGTTTCATTTAATATAACATCCTCCAGCTCCATCCAAACAAACTATATAATTTTGTCTTCTCTTGTGACTGTATAGCAATTCCATTGTGTATATATACCATAATCTCCTTTTCATCATCCATCATTGTACCTATGGGATTTTGTTTCCATATCCTGACTAGTTTACCTAATGCTGCAATAAAAATAGTTGTTCATATATCCTTACAATTAATGTTTTTGTGTTTCAGGTAAATAATAAGACATGGGATCACTGAGACATTCTTTCTTTATTATTATTATAGTTTTTGGCCACATCTTGTTGTGCTCAAGTTTACTCTTTGCTTTGCACTCGGGGGTTTTCCTACAGGGCTAAGGAAACCATATTGGGTGCTGGGGATTGAACACCACTTGGCTATGTATGTGCCATACCTACTGTACTATTGCTCTGGCCCTCACTGGACTTTTCTTTTTAAAAGTAGCACTTTCATCCCATTGCTCATCGATTTGCTCAAGCGGGCACCAGTAACATCTCCATTGTGAGACTTGTTACTGTTTTTGGCATATCAAATATGCTACTGGTAGCTTGCCAGGCACTGCTATGCGGGCGGGATACTCTTGATAGCTTACTGGGCTCTCCAAGAGGGATGGAGGAATTGAACCTGGGTTGGCCGAATGCAACGTAAATTCCCTACTCGCTGGGCTATCGCTCCAGTCCTTTTACAAATAGTATTATTAAAATTATGTGATTTACAATGCTATTGATAATGGTTGCTGATACACATAATTCCAGTACCACACCCATCACGATGTAAACCACCCTCTCTCAAGGACCCCAAACTCACTCCTTCCCAAGCCTCCTTCCTCCCAACTCAGTTTTGTGAATTGGTTCTCCTCTTTTGTTGCCATTGGACGTTAGCTGTTATCTTGCTATATATCTTTAAGTTCCACATATGAGAGAGATTATTCTGCATCTATTCCTTTCCCGCTCACTGACTACTCAGCATGACCTCACTTATCATATTGCTTCAAATTATATAATTTTGTTCTTTCTTAGAGCTGCATAGTATTCCACTATGTGTGTGTGTGTGTGTGTGTGTGTGTGTGTGTGTGTGCACCAATACTTCTGACAGAACATTCTCAACGGTATTTTTGAAATACTTTAGAAAAACTGAAGAGGAAAAAGCAGCATAACTAAAAGAGATAGTTCCACAAATAAATTATAGAACATATCAAAGACTTGTTATGAGAATCAAATATGTTTGTATAAAATAGTCATTGAACTACTGTAATCAACATGAAGTCATAAATGATATGAAATAGTATAACTTTTTAACATGCAGAGAATATGCTCAGACTCTATTTTAATCAGTCTTTTCAGTTTTCATTTTTAGTTGATGTTATTGCTAAGGAGATCTTAGCTGGAGTCTTCATGGTTACCCAATGTCTAGTGTACAATTTTTCTTTTTTTTTTTGCTTTTTGGGTCACACCCGGCAATGCACAGGGGTTACTCCTGGCTTTACACTCAGGAATTACTCCCAGCGGTGCTCAGGGGACCATATGGGATGCTGGGAATCGAACCCGGGTCGGCCGCGTGCAAGGCAAACGCCCTACCCGCTGTGCTATTGCTCCAGCCCCAAGTGTACAATTTTTAAATGATCTTTTTTCTTTAACATGTAAACTTTTTGGTTGATTTTTTTCTTTTTTATATAGAGTTTGTCCTTGCAAATGCAACGATTTACTATGTGGAAAAGTTTGAAATGTTATTCTTGGTTAAAGAAATGTTCAAATCTGAATATTTAGATTACTTCAAAGGTCCCAAAATGTTTTGTATGTCTATCGTTATACAACTTCATTCAAATTAAAACCTACTAGTCTTTAAAATCAAGCTTAGAGCAAAATAATGTATTATTCATATTCTTCTCAAGGGTTATACCTTGATATATTTTAAAATAATATTTTTGAGACTTGAAATAAATAAAACTAAGCCTAAGTTTATAATTTAGGCATTCTCTGTCTATAGCCTATTAAATCTGTCTGCTGCCAACCTGCTGCTATATTCACTCAATATGTGTATTTGACTAGCAGCATTACCAAATGAGAAAGACATAAAAATTTTGAACTATGAAGCTCTCTGGACTGTCAAAATATTCTATTTCACATACATGGTCCTATGATGGACTTCAGGTCAGGTTTACCCATTCATGCCAAATATAACTATAGTAACAACTCTGTATATTAGAATTCATAGATCTCTTCATAAAACTAGCAAGAAATTTTGCAATATAATTGAACTTTGGCTTCTTCTTTCTTTTACAGTCTTTGGTTCATGTAGACATGAAGTTGGACTATGTCTTTCAAGTTTGCAAGCATACTAAAATTATTTTAATAAAATTTATTTAATAAAATAGAATTCAAATGCTAAAATACTGAAGAGTATGCTTATGGTTTAGAAATATAAGAAACCCCAAGGGTTGCCACCTCCACCTTTTGTTTCTTGATGTATTTATTGGGTCTTCAAGAAAGACATATCTATTGTCATTTAATAATTGACAATAAAGTATCAACATCATGAAACCACAAGCAATACTGACACATACAATCCTTCCTTACTGGGTTTGCTCTTTGGATATAAATGACTTTGACTGAAGGGAAGTTTAATGAGAAGATAAATGAATGACCAAAATATCTAAGATCACAACTTCAGTTAGTGAAAAAGTAATTTTTGCTTAATTTTAATATTCTTTATGTTCAAATTTCTGGTGGTTTTACTATACATGGTTCCCTATGTGTAATATCTGGGATGGCGAGGGGAGGCCCTGATGGCTCTCCTCCTCACCACCCCGGTTGGGGGGTCTCGGGCAACTAGCCCAGCTGGGGCGATAGAGGAGGAAATGAGAAGGAAAAGCTGGATGGTTGATCAGTTGCCATTTATTCCATTCTTCTCACACACCTGTTCCAGTCTCTTTGAGCCCCCCATTCTAGTCTCACACTTCCCCTCATTCCTGTCTCCTCGGACCTCTCCTGGTCATCTATCCACGCTCCATCTTGCAGCCTGGGCTCTCTCTCTCCACGTGACTGCTCCTCATTCTTCTACATTCTTCTCCCTCTGTCTCCCTTGCTAGCTCTTTGCACCCCATCTGGCTGCTTTGGTCTCTCTCTCATCTCCCTCCAACTTTCTCATCTCTCCATGCCTAGCACTCTGGGCCAACACTACACCCAGCCCCTTAGCAAAATCAACATAAGAAAGTCCTTCCTGACTGCCCATCAGTCTAAAGTGCAGAATCCAAGGGTGTTCCTCTTCTTCTTAGTCCAATAACTTGATTACCATCTTAATTAACATCTTAATTCTACTTCTTAATATTAGTTATTTTGTATGAATACAGTAAGCTATACATTAAGCCTTGTAGGACAGCTCTCCTGGGGACATCTTGCCAACAGACCTCAGACTACAGTGCTCAGGCCAGTTTAATCATTCCTAACCCTAGCAGAATCTGAATCTAGTTATTACTTTTTGGATCATGACAGAATTTCCCCATGACCATGCTCTTAACTTATAGTTAAGCATTATGGTACTTTGGCCAGGCCCATTTCAATGCCAGGATAGCACATAGCTCACCACTTGCCTTGGGTCCATCCAGTCCCTCATCTGGACCCTGTTTTTGGGGTGCCAGGAAGCAAGGACAACTGAGGCCCAAGTCGAGAGAACAGATGCCCAGGAGGTAAATATCATTCAGAGTCAATAAACTCCCATGTTACAAAAGTATAGCATTTACTATCTTCCTGTGCCCATACAAAAAAGGAAATTGCTCTGAATTAACTATACACAGGACTTAAGAAGAAGAGAAAAATAATATTTACAAGTCAACACAGCACAAAGAAAGAAGTTACAAATAAACAGAGAGAAACGGGAGCACTGTGATGGGAGTAACCCAACAAACCTAAGCTCCCTGCAACAAGGCAGAAAGGACAAACCCATGTTTTCCTACACCCTATATCATTGGGAGATGACTACATTGTGACCTGGTGATAAGTTTTTTTTTTGTTTTCAGTCTTTATTTCAGTAATTTCTTACATAATTGCTTGCCTTTACTTTGTTAATTAATTAAATTGAAAAGTTTAATATATCAAACAATATTCTTCAAAATCTTTGCTCCCTTAAAAATTATCATCTTCATAGATCAGATGGTCAGGTTATGTTGTTATTTTCAGTAGCAGTGCAATTTCTCATTTGAACAAAGATCATTTTATTGTGATCGTGACTAAGTGAACTAATGAAAATTCTAGTTTGCTTTATCATTTGTACAAAGTTATTTAATGACAGATAAATAAGAACAAAAATCATCTATATGCTTATTCACTGTATCATTGTCATTCCGTTCTTTGATTTGCTCAAACAGATGCCAGTAACGTCTCCATTAGTCCCTGTCATGTGCTAGTGTAACCCAATGGCATATTGGGGGCTCTTTCAGGGTCAGGGGAATAGAACTGTTGTTGTTACTGTTTTTGGCCTATCAAATATGCCACAGGTAGCTTGCCAGGTCCTGACTTGTCAGCTGGATACTCTCAGTGGCTTACAGGCTCTCTGAGAGGGTCAGAAGCTTTTGGGGCAGCCTCTAATCACCTTTACAGGTGTTTCCAGTATATTTCACACCCAGAAACTGCCCCCGGCGCCCGTGTAATCCCATAAATGGCCAACATCCAGAGACTCTAAAACCAAGCTCCCAAAAGAGAGCAACACAGTCTCTTGCCCCCGCACCTGGCTATCTTCATCGGGGCCCCTCAGAGGGGACAGGTTGCATTTCCCTTCCCGCCCCGAGCAGAACCTCGACAATTAAAGACCTCCAGAACCCAGCCACAGCCATGCTCAAGGCCCTTCTCCACACATTCGGATGAGCCTTACACATGAAGGAACCAGCAGAGGAACCCAGGTGTGAGGAACCCGGGGCCGAGATCTCCAAGGCTGCTCTAATTGGGACTGGGCCTCTTCTGCCCAGATCCCTCGTTTTCCAGTAGCTAGGCAGTCACACCCAGAAACTGCCCCCAGAGCTGTGTATTCCCATCAATTGCCAAAATCCAGAGACTCTAAAACCAATCTCTTGGAAGTGCACGGCTGGGATGCAGCTGCACAACATCTAATAGCCTAGTTCTCACTCTTGGAGCACCTGACAAACTACAGAGAGTCTATTGCCTGCTTGGGAGAGCCTGGCAAGATCCCCGTGGTGTATTCATATCGCAAATACAGTAACAGATATATACATACCTCTCGGAGAGGTATGTATACTCTACTGAGAGTATCCTGCCCTCACAGGCAGAGCCTGGCAAGCTACCCGTAGTGTATTTGATACGCCAAAAGCAGTAACGATAGGTCTCATTCTTCTGACCCTGAAAGAGCCTTCAATCGTTTCCCAACTTATCACTGGGAAAGATAAATAAGGAGAGGCTGCTAAAATCTCAGGGCAGAGTGTAATAGAGATGTTACTGGTGCACCCTGGAATAAATCTAGGGATGACAGTGATACAGTAACATATATTGGGTGTAACACTGTAACACTGTAACCCCATTGCTCACCCTGTTGCTCATCCGTTTGCTCTAGTGCGCACCAGTGAACGTTCGTGCAATCGGAGGCGCTGAGATAGGAACGCGGAAGAAATGCATTGATTGGAGGACTAAGGCTCGCTCTGGCTCTTAGCAAAGGCAGAGGGCCTCATGGACCTCCTTTTATTGATCATGGTAGCTCTAAAGGACACAATATAGTGACGTCACCAAAGGCATCAAAAAATGTTACAGGGAGAACATTGAGACAATGGAAACATATTGTTTCCTTCCTTGTATGGGTAGGTCTATAGCCTCGGGAAGAGAATACAGAACTGAGAAGGAAAAGATACAAAACCGAAACTGAAACCTTCTACAGGCACCTGGATTTAGATCCCAAAGACAAAGCTGGGCCTGCACCTGAAATCTACAATTTATAATATCAAAGGTCAGGCCTGGCTAATGCCATCTGCATGTCAAAGACCAGCCAGGCTTCTGTGAGAGAAGGAAAAACTGCTCTTTTCAGTATTCTGAAATTATTTTTCTGAAGGCAGCTTGAAAGGGGGAAAATGTTCAGCTTCATCCAAACCAGTCAGGACACACGAGAAATCTCGCCCATTTTCATGGGTCCCTATGTTCTTGTCCATAGTACGGTACAGTATACATGGGCTCGCCCTGATAGCTCAGTCCAGCCCCAACAATATACATATTAAATACACTTATTATTATAGTCATGTGAATGGTGTGAAAAGGCAATGCTGTTTCAATTGACCTGGATCCTGAATCCTAATATTAAACATATAAAACTACTTATTTTTAATTTAGTTTTAACATTTATATTGCTTCAAAATCATCCATTATTGTAGACTGAGTATTAGAGCTGCCATCAGGGTACAGATTAGGTATGAAAGCAGGAGAAAGACAAAAATATGGCTTTCCCAGATCCAGAAGAACTAGAGACAAGTTTGGGAATTCTGGCTCTTACTACATATCAGATCTGTAAATAGTCTGCCTCCAAAGCCAATAGCACTTAGCCAACATAATGATGATAAATAATACTTATAATGGGGGTTCGGTATGTGCCAAACACTGCATTAAGCACATTAGATGATGTCTCTTTTAACTTTTTAAACATTCCAGTGAGGGAGTAGTGTTATTATTTACACTTTTCGGGATAGAATTAAGGTTATGTAAGGCTCAATAGTCTATCCACATCATAGAGTTCACTGCAGAGCCAGAATTGAACGCCAGGAAATGAAACCCATGCAGGGTGGCACTAAAACTTTCAGTTTCACTCTCTGCCATGCCATCTTTTCATATATATACAAAATATCTGTGTCAGAAACTAGAACCTTAGGTCATTACCAAAGAAATTTTGATTCAATTTCCATTGGATTAAATAGGAGTATTTAAAAAGTCCACTTGGAAGAATATCAGATTGTTTGGGAGTAATACACTTTGAAAATATGTCACTGTAATTTTGTGTAAGAGTAAGAGAGAGATGGAGTCAGAGAGAGAGTACTGTGGGTAAGTGTTTTCCTTGTGCACTGTTGACTGACCCAGTTTCGATCCCTGGGGCACCCTGTATGGACCCTAAGTACCACCAAAAGTCTTGTTTGAGCACAGAGCCAGGAGTAAACCTTGGGCACTACTGGGAGTGCCCCTGCCCCCATAAGAGAGTTATGGCAAAGATAAAAAAAAAATCCATTTTGTATAATGAGGAAGAGTGAAAGATGCAGTGACTTTCCACCAAAGAGAATTTAGATGATATTTATGCAATGTAGAATGGGAAAGTTATGATTTTGACTCAATTTTGACAAAATTAAATAGGATTGTTATTATTTTTTATTAGTTTGGGTTACATGTTTTTGAGAAGAGACATTTATCATTCTTGATAATACAATTATAGCATCTTTAAAGCAGCACACATCCTTAAAATATGATTAAAAGTCAACTTCTTACTACTATTTTTTTTCTCCTTTAAACATAGTGGCCATTCTTAAGATTTAGATCAAAGTGAGCTATGTGATGATTATTAAAAGATTTCTTTCAAACAGTTTATAAATATTTAAATGTTTTGGCAAAGCATGTATAATATGTACAAATAAAGATTTAGATACTATACATACATGCATACATATATGCATACATAGAAATTAGTTTGGTATTCTTAGAATTGAATATTTTATCATAATATGTTAAAAACTTAAGCAAATCAAAATTTGCAATATATATTTTTTAATTTATTCTTTTATTGAATCACCATGTGGAAAGTTACAAAGCTTTCAGGTTTAAGTCTCAGTTATACAATGCTCAAAAACCCATCCCTCCACCACCAAGAATCACAGTATACCTCCCCCCACCCCCCACACACCAGCCCCCCACCCGCCTGTGAAACTGATAAATTTCAATTTACTTTCACTTTACTTTGATTAAATTCAATATTTCAACAAAAAACTCACTATTATTGTTTGGAGTTTCACCCCCCAAAGTCGGACTTGCTGAAAAGGAAGCATTTGATATTTTGTTTTCCATTGCTGAGAATGAAGAGATATGAGGTCGAGCGGCCACACTAGTGGCCTCACGGTTTTGGATTTCTGTATTTTAAAATTTTAGTAACTAAGTCCAGAGAAATTTCTGCCAGAAATTGCATCATTGCAAGCTTGTACCTCTCTGCTACTTTATATTCCACATATGAGTGCAATCTTTCTATGTCTGTCTCTTTCTTTCTGACTCATCTCACTCATGATATTTCAACATGATACTTTCCATGTTAATCCACTTAAATGCAAATTTCACAACTTCATGTTTTCTGAGAGCTACATAGTATTCCATTGTGTAGATGTACCAGAGTTTCTTTAACCAGTCATCTGTTTGGGGGCACTCTGTTTTTTTTCAAATTGTAAACTATTGTAAACAGTGCTGCAATGAACATAGAAATGCAGATGTCATTTCTACTATACCTTTTTGCCTCTCTGGGATATATTCCCAGGAGTGGTATTGCAGGGTCAAATGGAAGCTCAATTTCTAATTTTTTGAGAATTGCCCATATTGTTTTCCAAAAGAGCTGAACCAGTCGGCATTCCCACCAGCAGTGAAGGAGAGTCCCTATCTCCCCACATCCATGCCAACATTGGTTGCTTTTGTTTTTTGGGATGTGAGCCAGTCTCTGTGGTGTAAGATGATATCTCATTGCTTTGATCTGCATCTCCCTGATGATTAGTAATGTTGAACATTTTCTCATGTGCCTCTCAGTCATTCAGATTTCTTCTTTGGGAAAGTTTCTGTTCATTTCATCACCCCATTTTTTGATCGGGTCGGCAGTTTTCTTCTTGTGGAGTTCAACCAGTGCATTGTATATCCTTGATATCAATCCTTTATCTGATGGATATTGCTTAAATATCCTTTCCCATTCTGTAGATTGTTGTTATATTTTGGTCACTGTTTCTTTTGAGGTACAGAAGCTCCTTATTTTGAGATAGTCCCATTTATTTATCTCTGATTTCACTTGCTTGGCCAGTGGCGTGTCATCTTTGAAGATACCGTTGGCTTCAATGTCGTGGAGGGTTTTGCCGGCCTTGTCTTCAATGTACCTTAGGGATTCTGGTCTGTTGTTGAGGTCTTTAATCCATTTCAATCTGACTTTTGAACATGATGATAGGTGGAGATCTAAGCCCTGTTTTTATTACTACTGCTTTGTAGTAGAGTTTGCAATATATTTTATTTAAATTAAATTAAATGGATGCTTCTATCTGTTAAATAAATAGTGTTAAATAGTTACTGTCACTATCATCCTGTTATCTGTTAAATGAATAGTGTTAAATAGTCACTGTCACTGTCATCCCGTTGCTCATCGATTTGCTCCAGCAGGCACTAGTATTGTGAGACTTGTTACCTGGCAATCTACCGAAAGTATCTCACTCAGAGAGCAGAGTCTGGCAATCTACCCGTGGTGTATTCTATATTCCAAAAACAGTAACATGTGTTAAATAGTATTTGGGAAATTATGTCAAATTGTGTATACTGTGTATATATACTTTCTATACTCCCTGAACCAAAATGACATTGCCAATTCTATTTTTCTCCAGAATAATAGGGACCATGACCAATTTGGTCACTTGTTACATCTGATAATTTACAAGGAATTGTAAGAACACTTGATATTTGGCAAAAGGTTCAATAGATGTTTTGGAGTGTGAAAACCTTATTTTTATAATGTTTACACAAATGTCAAATGCAACATAAAATTCTAATATTATGTCATCTGCACTTACTACTACAGTCAAAATATTCCAAGCCTTATCTACCATAACTGGAAAATTTATTCATAAAGCTCCAAGTATTAATAAAGTACCATTTGAGTATTCTATTTATACTCTTGTTGAGAGGTTTGATGAAAAGATCTATGCCAAAACCTGCTCTAAAAACAATTTGTACATACAGTCTTAGAAGCTGAGTGTTTCAAACAATGGAAGTGGATTAGTTAAAACTATTTAAATCAAGTATTCTCAAAACTTTCAGAAGTTTTTTTCTTAATATTTTAATCAGAGTCCAATTACAAGGGATTTCTTTTCCATATCTTATACAAATGGTAATGGAATTAATCTAACATAATTAAATGGTATTCAGATTAATCAGACATAAAAGTTTGAAAAAACTTGGAAGATTTCTGAAATAAAATATTATTTTCTAGACAAACTATCTGGTCATAAAAACTGCAAGTGTCCTACTAAAGATTGCATATCTGCTTGCAGAACCCCACCTGATAGATATACTATTTCTTCGTTTAATTATTTCCAAACATAGATCAATATGGGTGAGTGCTAAACACCACAATATTTAATAAAATAATGCACTGTGCTCACCAAAATGCAACAAAAATAAGCAAAAGTGGGATCTATGTCTCAGCAAGATTTAGTTAGAGGAAACTATAGAGGCTATCTATAACAAATATAATTTTTCAGTAACCTCATGTTGATTTAACTTTATTTTTTAAGTTTTTTAATTTTTGTGCTTTTTGGATCACACCTGGCAATGCACAGGGCTAATTCCTGGCTTTGCACTCAGGAATTACTCCTGGCGGTGCTCAGGGGACCATATGGGATGCTGGGAATCAAACCCAGGTCAACAACGTTCAAGGCAAATGCCCTACCCACTATGCTATTGCTCCAGCCCTGATTTAACTTTAAATGTGGTTTTTCAGTAACCTCCATGTTGCTGCTAGGTTTTTAACAGCAAATAATTTGACTTGGGTATTTCATTTAGAATATTTTTTGTTTATAATGTGTAATTGTTTTTGTTGGTGTGGGGCCACACCAAAAAGTGTTTAACCTTCTGTTGGGGATACTCAGGCCACCAGAGCCTCACCTACCCATGTTTGGGTGGGGACATAAAGTGCCAGTATGGAACCCTAGGTCTCAGCTTCATACATACAAGACATGTGCTCTGCCCATTGAGCTATATTCCTGGCCCCTATATATAGAATCTTAAGAGATTTAAATGGGAGGGACACAGCAGAGAGGAAAAATGAACACACTTATTTAGGGGTCAGGATATTACTGGAAGGGGGACCATGTGCTCACACATGTAAGGCTTGGATTCTTTCACCAGCACCACAATAAAAAAAATAGATGAAAGTGGAACAAGACTATCTGTGTGCAGAACTAGTTCCTGATATGCCATTTTTACTGAATTGGAAACTAATTAAATAGAATTTCCTTTGGAATTTTTCCTCAGGAAAGTTTGCACTTTTACCTGGGCAGCATGGTATCGATTCAAGAATCAGAAGTTATGCTATGAACTGTTTGACAAATGCAGTTTATAAAGATCTAAATGAAAATTTGAGAAAACATAAACATAGATAGTTATGTGGATATTTTTATGGACACAGACATAGAACTATGTTTGGTGAAGTGAAATTTACCTCCAAGTATTTTTTTAAGTTCCTTGAACAGAAGAAAGATGCAGAGTTTTATATTTTGTGTTATTCCAAGAGGCAATATAGAAATCTGATGCTGTTAGAACTACAGGAAATTCTTTTATATTTCAGAAGAAATCAAAAGTAAATCGAAATGTTCACATATGAGCAGGGAGGGCTGTTTTGCAAGCATTGAGGTCTTTATTATATAGTAGTGTGTACATTCGAGATAATCCCTTTATAATTCTAAGTGAGAAGTGATTCCATCACTCTATTGGGGGCATGTTGATCTGCAAGTACTTCCCAACTGTGAATGTATGAATTTGTTGTAGGGGTATTGTCTGATGTTGTTGTGTTCTTTTTGGGTTCAGCTTTAGTTGGATATATGATTATATGACATCTGTGTAATTGAGCACAATGATTTACACTTGTCATTTGTCTAATTTTTTCCTTTCTTAATTTTATTCAAAAACTGTTTTTCAGTTTTTATAGCTGTGATTTCATTATTCCATGTTGATAAATATTGATACAAAATGTTGAGTTAAGAATGATGGAAGCACAGTTTATGATTGATTCCAACTATCAGAAGTAATTCTTATGTATTATATTAGGTATGGGGGGAACATATTCAGGAACAATTTAGGCAGGTCACATATTATAAATTGCTTTTTCTTCTTGCTTTTACTGTCACCTGAATCTACTAAAGTTTTTTTTTATTATTCAAAGCAGGATTTATTCAAGTAACATTCAACTAGATAAAATTGCCATGAGGCCAAAATGATCTAATCCACTATTCTGTCACAGACTTACTCTTGGTAATCTGAAGATGCTCTGTATCTTTTGTTTGGATTGTGTCTATAGGTAGCTCCCAAAGGTCCTGTATTAGTCCAATTGTATGTGATCTTAAATATTGTAGTTCTACATGAAATAAAAATAAAACACTATATTAGAAGACTCAACTCATATATTTAATTTCACAAGTATCTGTAAATCCATGATTTTTCTCTGGTCTTACCTATTTATGTTGAATATTCTGATTTTCTGAAATATTTTATATTTTCCTTAAATTTAGTACTTGACTTCATTTATGCCTGGTGCTTATGCCTGGTGCTCTCTCTACAAAAATCAAAAAGAAGTGTTTTCCAAGTCTAAAGTAAAGTTGCATATATAGTGTGTAAATGTAAATGGTAGATGGATCATGGTAAATGGATTAATGCTTACAAAAGGAAGACATTTTTTAAAAGACAAATATGTCAATAACCTATCTCCCCCCAAAAACAACTAGAGCATGATTTCTTGAGGGGCATGGAGGTCTTTGGTCTAAGCATGTGTCAGTGTAAATAATGACTTTTGGTAAATTAGCTTCATGCTGATTAAGCTGTCTTTATGAAGGACAGGAAGAAAGCATGTCTGCCAGTCATCTTAATTTGAACAAACATTAGAGACGGGGTTTTTGGTAGTCTTTGCTTTTGCAGAACAATATTCACTTATCAGGTGGAATAATTTCTAATAATTTCTAATACTTCTTAAATATTGCCCATTCATTTCAAATCAAGTTTCTTCACAGGCCCTATGTACTCTACATGATAGCTTTGCAAATTCTCATACCATTTTCTCTTCTTAGAATAATATAGCATATTACTGAGCTGCCAGGAAATTCCAACGATTTCCATAGACTAAATACCATCATCTATGCTCTCAAACTTTTCACTGCATTCTGTGGCCTAAAACAATACCACTTTTATATTAATCTTCCATTAAAATCTTATTTTTTTTACTTGTCTCTCTCTCCTCCCAGATTTTTACTTCCTTAAATAAGGGACTGACATTTTTATTAATCCTTGTCTTTCTAATCATAAATGTTTTGAATCCACAATGTCTGTCTCCTCATAAAGGTACTAAATGTTTCTATAGAAGTGAAAACACCCAAAATGTGCCATGGAAGTAAATTTGGTCCATTAAGATTCAGTTTAATAAAATCTTGCAAATTTTGAATCTATTTTAGGCACAGTACATGGCTTATTAGCAATTAGCATTGATATTACTTTGGAAAATGTTGAAAATCAATGCAGTTTATTTTAAAATGCATAGCTACTTAGCAGAAACACAAAATGTCTCATGTTCTGCATGATAATAGCTTAACTCAGTACTTTCGAATTTAGTCAGAAACCTAGTTGAAGAATCCGAAAAAGAACTTAGAGCAATTCATATCATATGATTCATAAATATAATTTAGAAAAATATGTGTGGACCACACCTTCTACTAGGTCATTGTTGGTGATTATAATGCCAAGATAGGACGGAGAAGGTCACCTAAAGAACTCCACATAAGGACCCACAGACTAGAATGGAACGAACAGGGTAAGAGACTGTGTGAGTTCATCATGTCGACCAAGACCATCCATGGTAACTCGCAGTTCCAGAAGGCTGAATCTAAACGTTGGACATGGGAGTCTCTCGGTGGACAGTTCCACAACAAAATTGACCACATCATATTCAATTCACGGTTCTCCCTTACCAATGTCGCTGTTGTCTCAAAATTCTAAACAGGATCAGACCACTGTCTCCTTCATGCGAAATTTTACTTCACGGAGTGGAGAGAAAAGGCTGCAAAGTTTAAGAAGAGAACTCCCAAATGCAGCAGTTATGTGTACCTTGGTTGAGAACTCAACATGACAAATGACCTGGTACCTGAATTGCGCAGGAGGAAGAGAGAGGCGTGGAACACCTTCAAGAGCACCAAAGAAGTTATTAAGAGGACGTAGAAACTCTGGCTCCAGGTATATCCTTTCGACTCCACCATTCTTCTTGCACGAACATACGCCTCAGAGACCTGGGCCCTCCAAAAACAGGATGAAAATGCTATTTGGGTATCCCAAAGAGGAATTGAAAGAGTTACGCTAGGAGCATCATGTTTCACTCAAGTGAGAGAAGAAATTCAAAGTTCCAACCTCCATCGATGGTCAAGAATCAGGGACCACTGTGGTTCTTGGTGGTGGAATATATGCACTGATGAAGGGATGGGTGTTCAAGCATTGTGTAACTGAGACTTAAGCCTGAAAGCTTTGTAACTTTCCACATGGTGATTTGATTAAAAAAAAAATCAGGGACACTGTCTCATTTGCCAAGGCGTCAAAAATCAGATGGGCCAGGAACGTAATGTGATTCAGAGATGACCGTTGGACTAGAGTTGTTACCGACTGGATTCCACAGGATGTCAAAAGAACGCAGGGCTGCCCACCTATGAGATGGTCAGACTTCTTCATCAAGACCCTAAATGAACAGTTTGAGGCTCTTCATGTTCTTGGAGTGAGCAGGTGCCATTGGGCTACTCTGGCATGAGACAGGGACAAATGGAGACTTTACTCCCTCTTGAGCAAATCGATGACAAGTAATACAAGTGATTATTGTATACAGTCATACTGATCTCAACAGTGTATCCCTTATGTATCCCTCCGATACCCACTGATGTATCTCTCTGATGTATCCCTCTGATGGGATATATCAGCCAGTCAGACAAACTCAAGTAATTGCTAAATATTAAAATTGCTTATACGAGTACAGAGGCAAATAGAGTATTCTTAAACTACTTTATTCTGAGCAGCCTTCTTTGGGATTTATTTTTATATTCAATACTAAAGCAGAAGTTGGGAGCAAGGAAAAAACATCAGCTTGGAGTGGGGCAGGAATTTCTTGGGCATACACAATGTTTGACAGTGCTTTTCCATACTTTAGAATACAGCAGTGTTAGCAGCATGGACAAGGAATTTCTCGTGGATACATCACCATGTTATTTAAAGATACATCAGGGTCTCCTTTGTGCAGTTGTAAAGATCCAGGTTAGGATGGAAACAGTTTTTTGAGTGAGCATGGACATCTGCAAGAATATGACCTTGGAAATCATTTTGATCATTGAGGAGCTAGAAAAGAAACATTATATATACGTGTATTTGTGTGTGTATGTGTGTGTGTATGTTGGTGTGTGCATCTGCATTTGTGTGTGCATGTATATATGTATATAATTGTCTGAGCTTTGAGCAAACTATAATCTCTCAGCTGGAGGAGCATTTTGCTTCCATGTTGATAGCTATTCAGTATCAAAAATGGGGGTTGCCAAAGGTTGTATAGCTGTGCCAATGTTTTAAAATAAAACAATTATGAAGTATGCTGTATCTATTGACTCTTCCTTTCACAAAAGATTTCTCTAGCATTAGGTACTAGATATTGAATATCAGTTTACCTATATTAGAACTTGAGTCAATTCTCTCAAACCCAACCACCAAATATTTGGAAACCTAAAAAAAAAAACAGTACAGTATAGCATTTTCACATTGAAAGTAGAATGGTGTCAGTTTACAGTTTTCTTTCCTTTTTTAATATTAAAATTCAAAAACATGCATATGGAATAAACAAAGTCTTTAAGTCAATAGTATTCAGAATTCTGGTTTTATATCTTCCTTAAGTTGCCATTATCATGTGCATTGCATTGCAAGTAATATACCATCATCACATTTATTTTCTAATTATAAGTTGCAAATGTATAATTAGTAGAATTTAACCTCTCTAAATTGATGTAATTTAACATAATGATCCAGAGTACATAAATGCATACTAATCAGTAGGAAAATACTTAAATAAAGCAAGAATGTTAGCAAAACAGCTACTTAAGAATAAATAAACTTTGAGGAAAGAAATTAGGAACGAATTACCTTCTCGACAATAACTTATAATAAATGTTATTTTAAGGTCTTCTTTCTGTCCAAGAGATGATGGGAATTTTTTTTCCAAATGTTGTAAGTTCTGTCTATGTTTATCATTGCCTCCCTGTATTCATTTCTCCATTCTGTAAGACATTCCTCCACATATTTGGTACCATTCTCAGGCCATTCTAAATTAGACAATATGGAAATCTCTTTCTCTCTCATTCTCTCTCTCTCTCTTTCACACACACACACACACACACACACACACACAAACACACCAAAAAAATCTGAAATAGCCATATCCTACATCTAGTTATTTAGTGACACAAAACTATTTCAAGAAAAGTAATATCATATTTAAATGTCATAGATTTGCCTGCTTAATTCCCTTACATGATTTTCCATGCGACTTTAACTCAAATCCAACTCCTAATCTAACCCCACGACCTTGCCTAATCTAATTCTGTCCTTGATTGTTTTTCTGATTTCCAGGTCTGCTCATGCAGTGAGCACAGGACGTGCATTTTTATTCCTCAAAGATATATAACTCATTCTTGCTGCAGAGTCTTCCCACCTGCCCTCTTGTTTCTTCTGTAAGAAAAGCTCTTCCTGGTCCTTCCCCTTTACTCCCCCACAGCTTCACAAATCAAAGCGCCTCAAAGTAGTGCTTTCTTCTTTTTACTTCCACTTATTTCTTGGATATTGTATCTGAAGGTCAGAAACGCCCATGGATAAAGAAAAAATTGAACGGCCCAGAGGCATAGCACAGCAGGGAGGGCACTGGCGCGTGACTGACCTGAGCTCAGTCCCTGGTACCTCATATATCCCGGGAGCACCACCAGGAGTAATATCTGAGTGCAGAGCTAGGATTAACCCTCAGCAAAGTTGGGTGTGTCCCACCACCCCAAAAATAGGGAAAAAAAAAATTGGAGTTTGTTTTGATGTTCGGTTTTGGCCTTTGTTTTGGGTCACACCCAGTATTGTTTAGGGCTTTCTCCTATGTCCATACTCAGGGATTCCTGCTGGCTGGGTTTGGGGGACCATAGGACTGTGCCAGGAAAAGAACTCTGGTCAGCCCTGAGCAAGGCAAGCAGCCCTACCTGCTTTCCTATCTCTTGAGCTCCCTGGAGTATTCTTTAATAAGAATCATAGCAAAGAAATAGTAACCATGATGACAATCTTACAAAAACAAAGGCACACATACTCCGAGCTCCTGTAACTAGTCTAAGTTATCCTATCCTTAAGCCTTTTATAATCTGTGCTTCTCTTGGCTTAGTTTATGTTTTAAGTAACTGATACAAAATTACAGTTGTCTTCATCATAAATTTACCTGAAGTTAATATGGGTGCTATAATAAAAAAATTATCTACTATTATTTGAGCTTTAAATTTCTAAGACATTAAGAGATAGTTTGAATGACTCAAGTTTCATTTAAAACCTGATCAAATTGGTTATGTTTGTGTCTTTTTCTCTCAGGGACTTTTTTAATTCAAAAAGAGTCACAATGATGCTTAATTATCATAGTTATTGTATTAAACAGTTTTTGTTTTTATTTCAGCCTGGTTAACATGGTTCCCTTTCTTTTTTCTTATCTCATTTGATCAGTGGATCCTAAAAACTCTAACCTGAGAACTTGTCATGTGATTTAAAGAAAAATAAGAAAAATTGCTCAGGAGATTAAGGACAGGCTTTGCATGCGGGAATCTGGGTTCTATTCCCAGCACTGTATGGTCCCCCAGTCACCACCAGGAGAGAACCCCAAGCACAGACCTGGGAATAGCCCCAAAGCACTATCAGGTATGACCCCAAAAACCCAATTTAAAAAAATGATTTATTTAGCATCTTGCTGGTTCAGACCCTGGGTGAATATGCCTGAAGTAGAAATGCCACACGGATTAAGAAAAGTAACAAATAAAAGAGAAAATCATGGATCAGGAAGCCAACAGCCTCCCCAGAGAGACCCTGACTGTCGTCCACATGTAATACTTAGTGTTGACAACCTGTAAGCATCAGAACAACCACATTCTTTGGTCACATGCCCATCTTAATCTATCAGGCCTAGACTTGTACACACTGAGGTCTTTCAGATATAAGGACAAGCATCTTTGAAATGGATTTCCACAAAGGGAGTTTCTTCTGGAAGAGAGAGCGGAGATTGAGCAGAAACATTCTTCTCCAAGAAA
Source organism: Sorex araneus (assembly GCF_027595985.1). Lineage (NCBI taxonomy): Eukaryota > Metazoa > Chordata > Mammalia > Eulipotyphla > Soricidae > Sorex > Sorex araneus. The sequence goes on along the minus strand of NC_073303.1, from coordinate 84,252,384 downwards.
CATTCCCCACTGGGCAATGGAATTCTGAGTTTAAAGGCCCCATAAAGTGTCCTTTGTGTCTGTCTTCTTTCTCTATTGATTTTAGTCCCCAAAAATAACTGATATTTTATATCAGTGTTTTTGATATAATTATAATTTGACTATAAATATGAATAAGTATCATGAGAAAAGGAGGGGGAGTATGATATTCAAGAATAACCTGGATCTGGTTGGAAATCACCCCAAGTGTCTTGGGGACGGAGAGCACATAAGATAGAGGAGGGTTCAGTAGGACAACATTAGTTAGAAATGATCATTCTGGACAGGAACTGAGTGTTGGAAGTAGTTAAAAGGATGTACCTGATAAATTTTCATTATCTGTATTGGAAACCATAAGACGAAAAAGAAGGAGTGTGTGTGTGAGAGAGACAGAGAGAGAGAGGAGGGAGGGAGGGAGGGAGGGAGGATAGGGGAGGGAGGAAGGAATGGAGAAGAAAAGTACCCGTCATGGAGGAAGGTAGGGGGCTGGGGCAGGAGAAAAACTGGACCACTAGTTGTGGGAAATGTACACTTGGTGAAGGGGTGGATGTTGGAACATAATATGACTGAAATCCGATCACGAACATCTTTATAATTGTGTATATCATTGTTATTCAATACAAATTTTTTTTTAAATATTATTGACGACTTTATTTATTTGTTTATTTTTTTGCTTTTTGGGTCACACCTGGCGATGCACAGGGGTTACTCCTGGCTCTGCACTCAGGAATTACTCCTGGCCGTGCTCAGGGGACCATATGGGATGCTGGGATTTGAACCCGGGTCGGCCGCGTGTAAGGCAAACGCCCTACCCGCTGTGCTATCTCTCCAGCCCCAATACAAATTTTTTTTAAAGAGTAACCTGGCTAAGATATTAAAAAGGGTTTTTACCACCTTGTCTCTCAACTTTATCAATAAAATGAAAAGAAGTTAGTCTAGATTTTTTTGCAAAAGAACTTCAGTGAAAATATAGGCAAAACACTTTTAAGATTGACTTTAAAGGTATTTTCAATGATTCAACTCTATTGGCAAAGAAAATAAAAGCAAAGAAAACAAATAGAACTATAAAAATACTAATAAAATTTATCACAGAAAAAAAACTATGGCTAAGATTTAAAAAATTTTAAAAAAATTTTAAAAATTTTAAATTTTAAAATTTAAAAAATTTTAAAACCATCTCACTAACATCTGACTAATTCTTACCCAACCCAGTGTTCTGGTGGTTTTCTTTGGAGCTCTGAAGTCCTAGATTTTCCTTCCCCACTGTTAAAGCCTTGAATCCTTTTCTTGTTCCCCCTTCTTGTTGAACTGTACTATAAATCTGGACTAGTTTCTGAAATATACTAATGATTTCATTTGTGACTTCATATTTCTGAGACTAAAATCCTAAAACCAAAGGACAGAGCTTATTTTATACTCTTATTACTGATCAACCCTCTTTCCTATTAAATAGGTTCATCTTGAGTCATTGTCACTGTCGTCCTGTTGTTCATTGATTTGCTGGAGCAGGCACCAATAACATCTACGTTGTGAGACTTGTTGTTACTGTTTTTGGCATATCGAATATACCACGAGTAGCTTGCCAGGCTCTGCCGTGTAGGTGGGATACTCCTGGCAGCTTGCCGGGCTCTCCGAGAGGGAAAGAGGAATCAAAAACGGGTCAGCTGCATGCAAGGTAAACACTCTACCCACTGTGCTATCACTCCAGTCCTGATCTTGAGTAATAATGGTAATAAAGAAGGCATGTTTGATCAAGTACTATGTGCTAAGCCACACTGTATTATTATTATTATTATTATACCCTTTAAAATAGTGTATAGAGCCATTTTTCATTTTACACATAGCAAGGAGGATACTAAGATACTTCCTTGTTCAGGACACATTGACTCAACTAACTCAGTGGGCACTAACTCTGCTCTTCAACTATTACTAAATTTGCCACTCTTGCTGGATTGCTCACAGGTGGTGCAGAGACATACAGAGGCCTAACTTTATAAGGACTAGTTTCCCATAGAACGTCTATGGGGGGACCCTCTCTTCACATTCCTTCAAACTTTTTATGACTTATTTCCTGGATCTAAGATGCCCTGCTTGGCTCTGAGAATGAGTAACAACAAGACAGGCACAGTATCTTCTATTCAGTTTAGCATCTGACAAGGAAAAGAAATCTGAGTCATGTAATTTTACAAAGAATTGAATTCTCAGTGTGGTGATGAACTTATTATGGAAAATTGCAGTGCACAATAAAAGCCTCTAACAGGACAACCTGACCTATTCCAGGAGGTCATGGAATTGTCACTTTACATCAGGAACTCAGATGAATGGTTGAGTATTTATTGTCTGTCTTACAGGTCACTTACTATCCATGCCTTACTGCAATAAAATTTCTCCAGAGAAAGTCCAGCTTTGAGTGGTGCATATCCCAACATGCCTTGCAGCTTCCCCAGTTCCTAACAGCCTCATCTTCACTAATAGAGGTTTTACTAAATATACTTATTAACATATTTCAAAACACCATTACCTTATCAGACCTCTTCTCTGCTGAAATACTGAGCAATATTGCCTTATTGATTGGATACCTACTGTTGGTAGCAATATGCACACTTGCATTATTCTCGTACCACTATAGCTTTAATAGTCTAGAGGTAATATTGAAAGTAATTTACTGTCATCTATATATGGCAATTCAAATGCTATGGTAGTTAGGGCTGCCAATTTGGAAATTCTGGTCTGCATACAAATAAGTTACCTAAAGTCATTTTAGATCTAAGTTGATATGACCAGATAGTAAGACCAAACTTCTCAAAAGAACTACTGATCTGATTATCATATAGAAAACACTAATAAATAAAATACTTTAACATGAAAGATAGACATATCTTCCGTATATTGGGCATTTTAATGGAGTGTATGACAGAGGCTGAATGGGAGTTTTCTGACACACTAACTTAATTTAGTGTCAAGATCCCACATTGTTCTGTTAACTGCACTGCAGGATTCAATATATAACCTGGAAATATGCAGAGGTATGATAAAGAAAATTCTAAAATGTTTTCTTTTTTCCATCAGTGATAACACTAAGGATTTTTATGTACTAAATCATTCAATATTTTATATTATCGAGGGTTCAGTCTTAAAGAGACACAAACATAAGCCTGCTGTTACAAAAACTCACTTTATATTCATTGCTTTCCTTGGACTAAATGCATTTAAAAAAAAACACTTAAGTTCTATATATATGTGTACATCTTGTTGATCTATTTTAACTGCTGGATAGCATTGATAGCATTGCATTACATAAATCACATTTAAGTAAACATTGCACAGCAGAGGAACAATTAGGTTTTTTCTCTTCTTTTCTTCTAACTAGCGTACAGTGAGTCAATGAAAATCCTTATACATAACTCCTTGAGCTCATCTAATTTCTTTAGGTTAGACACCCATAAAAAGTGAGAGAAAACAAGTTGTAAAATTATATGTGCTGTAGGATTCCAATTATATAAATCCTTAAAACTCACAAACATATTGTTTATGGATACATCTTACTCATGGTATAAAAGTTCAAAAACTGAATGGAAATAATCCACACCAACTTCCAGAGTGTGGATACTTCTACAAATGTAGGAGTAAGGGATGGGAGTAGCACTTTAGCAATATGCGTAAGATTTTATTTCTTCAAAAAAATTGTCTGAAGCAAATTGCAGTGTGTTAACATCTGTTCAATCTTGGTGATAATTATGTAGACATTTTATTTTTCTTATACATTTAAAAAGGCTTGAAGTGTTTCATAAATTCTGTTAAAACCAAGATCTGTGAAAAGTCGTAGGATGCCATTTAGAAGAGAATACTTTGTGTACCGTAAAAGAACTTGAGTTGTTGGTGAGAAAAAAAATCTCATATGTGTATACTCAATTGTCTCCTATGAGAGAACCTTTATCAAATCCCACAAAGGGAAGGGATTTATGTGATTATGCCTGTAAATAGCATTTTCTACTTTAACTCACTAAGGTGAAGACAAGAACTAGGGTTGGTCACCTAGTTCTAGTTGGGGATTCAAGGCGATAATTTGTTCCAGATCTGACACTCAACCTCATTTCTGGGATGAGCTAGACTCTCTGTAGGTGCAGGACAGTAATGGGAGGTCTTGGGCACATTGATGGTGATGAAGGTGGTATAAGTTTGTACATCAAAACCATAAACCATTGCAGTCATTTTACCTAAATTACAATAACATTAAAAAAGAGACAATGTTGGGGTAGGAATGATGTTTCAGAGTTTGTTATCCCTCATGAACTCAGAATTGAATCAGGAATACCTGCTTCATGAGCAGAGGGGAGAGACAGCTAGAATAGAGAAGGGATCACTAAGAAAATGATGTGTGGAGGAATCATTCGGGATAGGAGATGTCTGCCAAAAGTAGATAATGGACCAAACATGATGACCTCTCAGTGTCTATGTTGCAAGTCATAATGCCCCAAAGTTGAGAGAGTGTATGGGGAATATTGTCTGCCATGGAGGCAGGGGGAGGGTGGGAAGGGGGCGGCGTATACTGGGGATATTGGTTGGGGGGGAATGTGCACTGGTGGAGGGATGGGTGTTTGATCATTGTGTGATTTTAACCCAAACATAAAAACTGGTAACTATCTCATGGTGAGTCAATAAAAATTAAAAAAAAAAGCAAAGCTAGCTACAGGAAGGTAAGACTGTGCAGTGGGTCTGACTATGTGGAGGACAGTAAAGTGAAAGCAGTATCAACCCAGAGTAATTGCAAGCTGTTTTTTCTTTCTGAGACTAGATGTCTTTATCTCAAAAATAGGACTAATGTTACCTTTGTTGTCCTATAAAATAGCACATTAAATTCCCTAGCACCTAAAAAAAAAGTTCATTTTCTCTTTTCTCTCCTTTAATTAAGGTCATTATAATTGAAGGTGGGCTAAGGAGGAGAAGTTAAGTAAATTATCTAAAACACTCTCTGAAAGGGAACGAAGAAAAATCCCATCTAATTTGCTACCTCTCAGTCCTCGAAAAGAGACGCAGTGTGTGAAGAGTTAAAAATTAAGGGAGGACTGGAGCGATAGCACAGCAGGTAGGGCATTTGCCTTGCATGCGGCCAACCCGAGTTTGATTCCCAGCATCCCACGTGGTCCCCTGAGCACTGCTAGGAGTGATTCCTGAGTACAGAGCCAGGAATAACCTCTGAGCATCTCCTGGTGTGAGCCAAAAAGCAAACAAACAAACAAAAAATCACTAAGGGCAATATCTGTGGAATTATGTATGTATCGGAGGCCTTAAGGGGGAGATCAGTTGATCTGACCTGGATCTTAAGCACCAGGTAGCTTCCTTTGTATTGTGACCTCTGATCAAATATAGCCTAAAAATGCTCTGGGTCTGAAAAGGCACTGAATGTGTGCCTTTTCCCATTTTATCCCACACAAACTCTCAGTCACCATTTCTGTCGCTCTCTATCTGCTCTGAGGCTTAGACTTTAAAACATTCATTCTAATACAAATTTCCAGTGGATGATTTTGAAATCAAATTAAGAATCTTTCATAGAGACATTCTCTATCTGCTTCTACTCTTGCTCACTGCTGCTGTTTTAATTCTCCTTTTATTCAAATTAAATACCTTACAGTCATTCAGAAACTGCCTTCTGTTGCCACATCTTTCCACTGTCAGAGCAGTTAATTAGCCCTTGGCAGTTCTGGGATTCTAAAGAGCTTGAAAGGATGATTTGTAATTGTGCACTGAAGTACAGCAAGTAGTTTCAAATAAACATGGTTAAAACTCTATTGTTTGGCATTTGTAAGTTTCCACACGATCTAGATTTTCATTTATTTGGCAGAAATAGAAAATCTTATTTGTTTCATGTTCCTGAAGCTAGAGCCATCATCATTTCTTATACCTGAACAAAAGGAGACTGTAAAAAGCTAAGGGAAAAAAATAAAAAGGAAAATGGGATCTTATTGAAGCAAACAGCCCTATAAAGCCCTAGAAAGGGCTTTACTATAGAAGACCTCTACCATAAAATTGATTCTTATGGCTACGGTTACCTTTAAAGAGGTCAAAAATGAGAGACTTACAGAGAATCCCTCTTTTTCATCTCTGCTAGCAAAACTGGCGTTCAGATACTTGGGGATATTGAATCCATACATTTCTCTGATCATTTTTTCCTCTAATCTGCATATATATGCTACGGAGTGGTAACATTCATAGTTCAGTACTTTCTTAAGAAACTGACTCCATTTCATCGGCTTCCCTAGTATTGTTGTCCTTAAAGTAGATCCTTTCTCCGGGAACAAATTCAGAAGAAGAAATAGAATTTTCAGTTGACTCTGTATTTCAGTAGGTAGAGAGATGGAGTACAGGAGTTAGGGCACAAGCCTGGCATTTGGTTGACTCAAACTCAATTCTTGAAACCACATATGGTCCCCTGAGCACAATAGGAGTTAATCCCTGAGCACAGAGCCAGGAGTCAGCCCCAAGCACTGCCAGATGTAACCTTCTCAACCCCTCATATGAATTTCAAAAATAAAAGGAATGATTTTCAACATAATCATATAGAACACAATATTTGGGGTATAAATTTGGTCAAAATATATACCTTGTATATCTAAACTTGAAGAATAGTAGAATATCCTATAATTATTTGAAAATCTGCCTCCTCGTCTGAGCTCCTAGGAGACTGATTGCTCTTTTCATTGACTTATCACTTAAGCATTTCCAGCCTCATTCTTTTGTATGTCATCAGTTGAATCATTGACTTATCATTTAGCATTTGCAGCCTCATTCTTTTCTATGTCATCGGTTGAATCATAAGTTTCTGGGAAAGAGAGACAGTTTTCACTTCCAGTTTGGATATAGAAGTTTGTGCAAGATCTTCATTCTTATGATAAAACCAGAATTCCTATGCACGTGTACAACCAGAATCTAATCATAATATTCTCAAATTTCTCAAAATATATTGAAAATATATATTGGATGCAAATAGATCTTTAAGAACTAAATGCTGGAGCAATGAGCTGATGGAACTAAAACCAGATTTTTAGGTCAGGGTGTAGGAAGGAGGTCACCAATCCAGGGAGCGCTTTGCTCTGATTAGCAGCAAATAAATACCAGGCAATTCCATGGGCTGGTATGTTATATTTGAATCTATTGGTACCCCAATTATGAATGTAAAACCTCTCAACCTAGAAATTCCATGCTCTGACAATTTTGCTAAATAATCTGTTACTGGGAGCTAGATGGATCATAGGAATAAATCCCTGGGTATAGCCACAAAGAAGGCCAATCTCTATCAAGGAGTGATAAACAATACCACATTATATAAAACCACCAAAGTAAAAAAAAAAAGAATAAGACCTTTGAAATGCAAAAAAAATCTAAACAATATTAAGAAGAAATTCTGCCTACAGTAAAAATTATATTTTAAAGTTTGAGATAAATAAAACCATTTTCAGATAAACTAGAGATGACCAATATGGTCATCACCAGATTCACACTATTTAGAATGCAACAGAGAGTTTTTCAGACCAAGCAGAGATGACACCAGCTAGACATTCAAACTGTAACAGGAACAGAAAAGATCCACCAGAGAAAAACCAAACCAGGGTAAATATAAAATATGATTTTTTTCTTTTACCATGTTCAAGTGTGGGGCATGCAGGGGCTTTGGGCTATATTTGGCTGTGCTTGGGATTTACCTTGGCTCTGTGCTCAGATTACTCCTGATGGTGCTCAGGGAATTACATGTGTTGCCAGGGATCAAACTGAGGTCGGATGCATGCAATGCATGTGTCTAGACACCTCTACTGTTTCTCTAGCTGCCTTTTACTGTTGTGTGTTGTTGTGTTTGTTTTACTAAGATCTCTGTCGAAAAGGTGCTCAGGGAGTTCCAGAGGCACTACCAATGATACTCAGCTAATTTTTTGTGGGCCAGAAGTTTTGGTGTTTGGTTTGTGAAGGTTAGTGAAAGCAGACAAGTGCCAAGGAGCTTCTCAGACCAGACTGGGAGCCATGTGAAGCCAAGAATTGATATTAGGGCCTTGAGCACAGAGATCAATCCTTTCAAACTGTCTTTCTAGTTCTTATATATTTTCAAAATGAACTAAAATGTCTGTTAGTCGCTGGTTAAAATATAATAATTTAATATTAATCATAGTGAATTAAGAATGTAGAAATTCCTAGAATATAGGTTAAGAATAATTTATGAGAAGCATAACTACAGAGACCAAATAGATAGTACAATGGGCAGTGCTCTCACAAGGAGCCAGCGTGTTTTCAATCCCTGGAACACCATGTTTCCCTGAGCACTGTCAGGAGTTATTCTCTGGGTGCAGAGCCAGAAGTAACACCTGAGCACTCTCTGATGTGATACAGAAACAAAATAAAACAGAGCAAATGTTTATAACACAGATACAAATGCGGTGGAGAAAATATTGGAAATAATATAAATAAATACTATATTGCTCTTTAAAAAGGAAGTAAGGAAGGAGAAAATATTAACATTATTTTATTCACTGTCATTTTGTTATTATTCCTGCTTTCAGTGGGTTTTCTTTGATGATCTCTAGTTTCTACCTACATTCCAACATTCTGCTTAATTCATTGGTCAGGATCAGTTGTTCCAATCTGAAAGAGAGACATGGAAACAGACAGGCACACACCCCTGTACAGAGAGAGAGAGAGAGAGAGAGAGAGAGAAAGAGAGTGAGAGAGAGAGCACCCCCAAATGAAAAAAGAAGATGGGATTGGATCCCACCTTTACCTTGAGCTGCCAGATACCATGAAAATAAACATGGAAGTGATGAGCAAATAAAAATTCTTTTTTAGTATTACAAATGTTGTAGGTCTTTATTTAGATGATTATTAATATACAAGCATTTTTTACATTTGTAAAAAAATATACCATGGGAAATATACCATAAGAACTTAAATCTTGTTTTAATCTATTAGTTTATGGCAAAGTTGGGTCATTATATGTTGTATATGTAATTATCTCCAAGGACTTATCAATAATGTTAAGTGACAAATTATTGTACTTAAATTCCCTAAAGTCATTAAGAAATCCACAAAACTTTCAGCTCAAATAAATAATCTATGCCAACCCAATTCTTTTATGGGGGCCTCTGAGACTCTAGTCAAGGGACCTACATAATATAACCATTTTTGCTTGTAAACATTTTTCTACATCTTTTATGGACTCATAATTTACATGCCACAGAAACCACTAATTTCAAGGATACAATTAATTACTTTGTATAGTTATAGAATTTTTCAAACATTTCCTCAAATAATTTTAAAATATTCATCATCCCCAAAGAATCCTTCGACCTATTATTCCTTTTCTTTTCTTCACTCTGGTGAGTTTTAGAATCCCAAGTTTTACCTAAAATTAAGTGAAACCAAGTATCTTCTTGAGACTCTAATATCTATCTAGGTGACAGGCTCCCACATGTGGTTTCTGGAGAACACTGAAGCCTGACAAGTACATCAGTAATCTTGCTCTCCTCTCATTACATCCATTTTACTTTTGCTTTTCATTAATTGTTGACAACTCACAAAGATCTCATTCCGTGGCAATACCAGCCTTGCTGATGAATGAAGCACTGGAGTTCCAGCATCGCCCAAATTTAGATGCATGCCTTATATTGAATTGTTTGTGATTCCCTCCTCCCTCTGTGTGATGAAAAAGCCAAGTGTCTTATGAAGGTGCACTTTGATTTGAAATGAAAAGTTCTTGCTAAGGAACATGTACGAACATTCTAACCAATTCATCAAAGGTAAAGTAGAAAGAAGTGGTTAAAAACAAAGCATGAGAGGTGATAAGATCAAATAATGTTGTTTTAACTTGGTGAAGCTGAAAAAGTTACACAAATTCTGGGCTTCAGTAATAGCCTCAATTACTAACTTCTGTCATAATCCCCTCTCAGTAATAACACCGTTAGTCAGGAGGTTGTGATGAGAATACAAAGAAAGTAAAAAAGTCAATTGTTGGGAAAAGTGCCTGGTAAGCGATAAATACTTACTAGGTGTTAATTATTATAATAATTATAATCTGTGGCTAGGAATTTCAAGTTAGGGATGTACCTGGACCAATTTGAAGCAGTTTGCTCTTCTCTTCCACAACCAAGTAGGAGGTTTTGAATTTTACAACCCCTGTACTTACATCAAAGAAATGATGTCACTGAAAAATAAATTTATGAAGCACAGGGGAAAGAAACTGTGTAGTAAATTGTTCTTATTTAGATGGAATTTTAAAAACTTGAGTCTATAGAGTCTGTATGTTCCAAACTATTAATTGGAAGCATGGAATTCAACCAGGTTTTTTTTTTTTTTTTTGCTGTTAAAGACTTTATAGGAATGTGTACATGCATTATATTAGCTACGGATTTTGTAGTAATTCAAAGAAATTGTACCCTACCCAGATAAAACATTTAGGTAAATAGAGATTTTTTTTTGGGGGGGAGGGGGCCGAGGGAGACTAATTCCTCTGTTTGGTCCCATATCTTGTTTTATAAATTATAGAGTTGTCTCTGACACTCTAACGTAATCCTATAAATTTGATAATGCATCACTACTTCAAAGAAAAGGGGAGATGAAAAACAATGTATTTACTGCGACATTAGGGTGGAAAGATTATTTGATTTGACTGCAAATGTGGAAGCAGTTTTGGCTGGGGAAAGCAGAGCAATCAGAGAAAACTATTACAGATCTCCTCGGTAGAAGGAAAAGTCAGAGCAAGAAATGTGCATGTGGGGAGGAAATAGCTGGCTAAAAGTATGTTACAGTATCACCTTCTGGATGTGTGTATGTATGTGTTTGTAGGTGCGTATATGTATACGTGGTGTGTGTGTGTGCGTGCATGCACACAAGGTTAGACTTAAATGTGTTCTCTCTCTTTCTCCATTTCAAGGACAATAACAAATACATCATTTTTTCTACTGGTATTGAAAATTCTGACCCACTGATGGCATGAATGAACAGCACTGGGCTGTCCAATGTCCATTGTATAGGTAACCTAGGAAGAAGCAGCCAGGCTATTATTCTCATTGATTTCATGACTCTCAGAGGGCACTGCTGCTCTCTCATCCTGGCCACAGAGCACAGAAAACTATTCCCCCAACGCAGTGGTTTCTTATAGCCTTTATGCCTGCATATTTTTGAGCTTACATGGGCGAGAGCAATAATATTTCTAGCAGATAGGGGTGCTTGCTTCATTGTGAAAAGTAGGCATCTGGGAGGTATATATTTCAGGACCAAGAAAGTCGTACAGAAAAGGAAAATGGAAAGGGGGATTCTACAGTAAAATTCAAACAATAGTTCTAACTATCACAAAAATATAATCAACACGACAAAAACTCATAGGGATACTGTCCAGAATTTGGGAGGAAAATAGGATTGATAATCTGAGAACTAAGGCAGAGAAAGCAGAGAAACAGGCTCACTTAAAAAATACTGTAAATTAACAGTTTTTCAAAAACGATACCAAGTGGTTTTCAAAATTTACATTATGCCTTAATAAACCTATTCTATTTAATATCTAGATTACAAAAACATTTTTTATATTAGAAGCAGCCTATATAGATAAAAAGTTTTAGAAGAAATGATGCGTAACAAACAGATTTTTCTGTTCACCCTGTCATATCTAAAATGCTCCTGAGACCTGGAATAAAAATTGTTACATAGGTAAAAAGGATTGACACAAAATATCTTATATAATGAATCTATATACTCTCTGCTTTGGGAAGAGAAAATAAAATGTTTATTTCAAAAATTAAGTACAGAGGGAGGACGTATAGAAAGTTTCAGAATAGTAACTTTCCATAGGGAAGAAAACGCCATTGAAAATAAAAGAGAAAAATCTTGAGACGTCTGAGGATGGAGCAGGTAGGACACTTGCCTTGACTGACAGGAGTGAGTCCCTGAGCACTGCCAGGTGTGGCTCCAAAAAAAAAAACAAAACCCCAAACCCCGAGATATTTGAAAAGAGAACTCCAGATTTCATTTCTATAAGTAATTCAGTCACTGTCACTGTCATCCCATTGCTCATCGATTTGCTCAAACAGGCACGAGTGAGACTTGTTGTTACTGTTTTTGGCATATTGAATACGCCACAGGTAGCTTGCCAGGCTCTGCCTTGTAGGCAGGATATTCTTGGTAGCTTGCCGGGCTCTCCGAGAGGGGCGGAGGAATCGAACCCGGGTTGGCCGAATGCAAGGAAAATGCCCTACCGCTATGCTATTCAGTGTAAGGGGCAAATATCAAGAACATACATTTAAAGTTTTACAGAGAATCATATATAGGAACATAAGTTGAGAGAAGGAAATGTGCAACAAAGACAGTAAGACTATACAAATGTTGAGCTTTTGAAGTATGCACTTTAGCATTATTTTGGAACTGTACAATATCAAATTGAATTGGAACATGCCAGAGATTGCCTATGAAGAGGATGACTTTTTCCTTAGGATAAACTACCAGTTAATGTCTTACATAATTAAGAAAAACAGGGATAAAACAAAAAAAAAGCATGGCCAAACTGGCAGTCTGGCTCAGAGGTAGAGCTCTTGCCAGCACTTGCCACACGTATCTTGTGTGTGTGAATGTGTGGCAGGGGTGGCCTGAACTTGATCCCTAGCACCAAAAAAGAGAGAGAGAGAGAGAGAGAGAGAAAGAAATAAAGAAAGAAAGAAAGAAAGAAAGAAAGAAAGAAAGGAAGGAAGGAAGGAAGGAAGGAAGGAAGGGAGAGAAAGAGAGAGACAGAAAAAAAGAGAGAAAGAGAGAAAGAAGGAAAGAGAAAGAGAAAGATGGAGAGGAGAGAAAGAGAAAGCGAGAAAGAAAGAAAGAAAGAAAGAAAGAAAGAAAGAAAGAAAGAAAGAAAGAAAGAAAGAAAGAAAGAAAGAAAGAAAGAAAAAAGAAAGAAAGAAAAAAGAAAGAAAGATAACTGTAGAAAACTGTGGTCAAATCAAACAGTATTTCTACTCAGCATGGACCCTTTTTTCAATCAATTATGCTTTAAATGAGTAAAAAATGGATTTGAAATAGAAAAATAAAGCAGTCACAGATGAATCCATGACACTTCAATTAATTATCAGCATAATTAAATGGTAAAATAAACTGTCAAAATAAACTGCAAAAATTTGGATGTGAGTATAATTCTTTAGGGATTTTTAACTCTTATATATGAAAATACAAAAGGAAAGTGAATTTGATTTGTTTAATAGAGAAGGCTAAAGTATAAAAGTTTTATATCATTTCCTCCAAAATTTTTTTCTTTTTAAGAGGAGGAAACCAAGGCCATTTCACTTACCTGTGTTCTTAGATTGCTTTTAAATCTACAAATATCTATTGCTAACATTAATTTCTTTTCTCTCTCTTTTCTCTTTCTTTTAGTGAAGCAAAAATTTGTTTCATTTCAAGAAATTCACTTAGAGAAATATGAGAGGAAGGAGAGAATACAGTGTTTCTCCAGAGTAGAAAAAAGCTTCCTCCAGTGCAGACAGAAAATTAAGAATAATGTTGAACAATTGATAATATGCATACAATTTACTATACACAATGCTAGGGCTGAGGACCTCATAAAATCTAATGTATTGCCCTGAGGAGCTTAAGGAGAGAACACACACACACACACACACACACACACACACACACACACACACAATACCAGCCAGAGTGACCTTGGAAGGTCTTCCTCTGTCCCAGCTTCTAATCACTCTGTTTTCTCCTTTCTCTGTTACCTGCTGAAACCGGCAGGTGCTAGCCTCTCCCCATAAGCAGCCCTAGATACCAGGTAGATTTTGAATCACTGAACCCAAGCAGTTGTTGAATAACTAATTTTTGGATGTGATTGTTTTAGCTGCAAGTGACTTTGGTATCTATCCATTCCTTTTATAATTATTATCACTATCAGAACAGTAAATTGAGAGTAACTATTCTATCCCAGCTTCTTCCCAGAGTGCCTCATGCAATCCTTAAAACTACAAAACATGGCGCATATGCTGCCTGAGCCCAGGTGCTGCTTGTGCCCACGTGGCTGAGCACATGCGGTACCCGAGCACATGTGTCACCCGCATCTCCCCTCTTGAGATGTGTATGTTCATGCTTTTGTGTCTAAAGCTGGGATGTGTGTAGGGGCTCTCTCCGCCCTTGGAGAAACCTGCGTTCTCTCTTGAGCGCCTTACTTTCTCTTTCACCCTCTCTCCCTCCACACCTTAAAACCCTCCAGATAAAACCTGTTTTACTTAAAAAAACAAAACAAAACAAAAAAACCTACAAAACATGTGCTGCTATCCAATTCCTATCTGAAATCAACTGAAAAAATAAGGCAGAGTTACCTTAGACCCACAGAGCCACAGAGCTTTTAAGTAGGCAAAGTAAAAGTTTGAACCCAGATTATAACTCCAAGGCGCCTGTTCTTTCCGCCATAACAAGTTTGCATGAAACTCTCTGAGCCATTGCTAGCCGCATTTTGTTAGGACTGAGAATCTTGGTCTTGAGAATAGTTAATTTTGGTTCCTAAAGTGAAGGAGGACTAGGCAGAACTAAGGTGGTTCTGAAAACACTGGGCTAATAAATCAAATGGAAGCTAAAGTAAAGGAAAACTTGTTAAAGGTGAGCTTGAAGATAAAATGTGTGCATTTTTTCTCTGATCTGACGGTGTGGGGCTCTAGGAAAAAAAATTGAATGAAGGAAAAAAAATTGAATGAAGACTATTTCAGCTCTCTGAGGCCCAGAGTAAATTTCTAGAAGTTGGAAAGGTTGTTGACTGAGCTTTATTGCATTTAATGTTGGTCAGCATATTTCCCATCACCCTCACCCTAATATAGTATGAGAGGATAAGAAAACAAGGGAGAAAGCTAAAGGACTAGGAATGGAGAAAGACAATGAGAAGGATCTTGGCATCTTCTTAGAATATTCTGGAACTGAGTTAGATTTTGATTTTGAATGAAAGTTATTGCTCAAGTGACACTGGCTTTTATGTAACATCTATTTTCTTAAGTTCTTAGGTGGGAATTTATAGCTTGTCCTGTTATAATGTCTTTGTGATAAACTAGGAGGAAAAGTAATTGAATTTTACTTTTGGACTGGAGTGATAGCACAGCGGGTAGGGCGTTTGCCTTGCACATGGCCGACCGGGTTCGATTCCTCCATCCCTCTCAGAGAGCCTGGCAAGCTACCGAGAGTATCCTGCTCGCATAGCAGAGCCTGGGAAGCTACCCATGGCGTATTCGATATGCCAACAACAGTAACAACAAGTCTCACAATGGTGGCGTTACTGGTGCCCGCTAGAGCAAATCGATGAACAACAGGACAACAGTGCTACAGTTAAAATAAAGAGGACAGAGTTCTGAGATTTTCTAAAGTCCCCCAGAGAAAGAAAATGTCAATTCCAGACACTTTCAGAATGGTGCTGAGGGAGAGATGCCTCAGGTCTTGTTAAAAAAAGCCTCGGCTTTCTATTTAGAAGAGAGTGCCACTGTATCCAGGAAAAAAAAAAAATCACATTTTTTTTTTGAATAATTTGAGGGCTTTCTTTGAAGCTAGACACAAAGTCCTGGACTCATAGAGCCCACTGAATAATGATGAGAGCAGGCCTCAGGTGTGGTGGGAAATGAAACTGGGGCTACATTTTTTTCTCAGTATATTTATACTCATATCTATAGAGTATGGATGGAAATTAGAGACAAAATTGAGAAGTGACCAGAATGCAGTCCTTCCCCAGGGATCTGAAAAACAAGGCAGAAGGGGGAACTCTAAATAATCCTAACTTCCTGAAGTGGCAGTCACTGTTAGATCTGCGTTGTTTGCCATAGTCATTTAGGACCCCAGCATCTCTCATGCTTTACATAGGTATAACTGTGATGACATTGTCGTTTCCTATTTATGCATGATTTTCTGGCATTTAATGCTCAATTTCACTTGATATGAGCAGCCATATTCAATTTTAATTTGATTTAGATATTCCTATTGAATTTTTTATTTCTTTTCACCTAAATGGCGTTAATAATTGTTTTAAAAGCCTTTGCTGCTGTTCTTCATTTCATATTCTATGTTCCAGCAGTACCTAATTGCTTATAATTTCTTGCTATTACCATGCACTTCTGACCCCTAGACTCTTTTGTCTCATGTCATTTCTTCCTCATCCTTTAAGAAATCTCAGTGGTGGTACTTTCTCCTAGGAAGTTTCAGGTTAGGTGATATTTTTATCCCATGTAACATATAAATTCCTATGCATGATTCTGCTGTTGGCTTTAACCCATTATAATAATCTATTTGTTTATTTATTTCTGTCCTTCCAACTAGAACACAAAACTGCCAGAAAGCTTCGCTGCTTTTTGCCCACCTCTAAGTCTTCACCAGCTAGCACAGGGGCAGTTGTATGCCAGCATTGTAAAATGTCCATTGATTTAATAAATGATGGAATTTAAAAAATGAAAATTTGTAGGAGGTGCTTAGCTAAATGTCATCTAAAAATCCATAGCAATAATCATGGCTAAGAATATAATACATCTCCTTATGACTGGTTGAATGTAAGACAATAGGTCCACTAATCAAGGAAATATATGCTTTAACATACAATTAAATATATAAGTTGAAATATCATTCATGGGAAATTCCTCACTTGCACATGTGATTATAAAATAGAATGTAATTGAAAGTTTTGCTTCTTTTTTTGTTTTTTTTTGAATTTTTTAATTGAATCATCGTGAGATAGTTACAAAGATTTTGTGATCACCCATCCCTCCCCCAGTGTACATTTCCCACCACCAGTATTCCCTGTATCCCTCCTGCCACCCTGCCCCCTCCAGCCTTCTTCTATGGCAGACTCTCTCTCTCTCCCTCTCCCTCTCCCCCCCTGTCTCTCTGTCTCTGTCTCTCTCTCTGTCTCTTTCTCTCTCTCTCTCTCTCTCTCTCTCTCTCTCTCTCTCTCTCTCTCTCTCTCTCTCTCCTTCCCTCCCCCTCACCCTTTTGCCTTTGGGGCATTATGGTTTGCAGTACAGATACTGAGAGGCCATCATGCTTGGTCCTTTATCCACTTTCAGCACACATCTCCCATCCAGAGTGATCCCTTCTAACCATCATTGTCATAATGGTCACCTTCTCTATCCCAACTGCCCTCTCTCCTAGGCTTTGTGGCAGGCTTCCAACTGTGGACCATGTGCCTTGGCTCTTCTTTCTACTCTCTTGGGTGTTTGAACCTCAGAATGTATCTACTGAATTATTTTGTACTCTGCCTGGTGGTTAGTTTGCCACACTAGGCCACAGCCCAGAGAATTCTAGGTAACCCATAATGTAGCTAGCCTTCTTGTTCAAGAGTAATTTGCTATTTATTTTTATGCAAACACATTATAGACTCTGAAGGCCCTGTCAAGAGATTTCCCATTGTCACTGCAGAATGATAATTTTCACTTTTTCACAAAACTCTGTAATAACAATGATCTGTACCTCTTCTCTGCTGTTGGTTAAAGTCAACAGCAGAATCATGCATAGGGATTTATATGTTATATGGGATGAAAATATCACCTAACCCGTGACTTTCTTTCACTCACTTCTATCATCTTGTCCTAGTGAACTGAGGCTGCTGTAACAAAATAACCTAGACTGAGTGACTTAAGTAACAATTATTACTCAAAATAATAAAGTCTGGCAAGTCCAAATTCAAAAAACCAGTAGACTTTGATGTTTGATGCAGGTCTTCTTCCTGATTAACTGATGGTTATCTTTTCATTATGTCCTCTAACAAAGTTTCCCTATTGTGTACAGGATTTATGTACAAAAATTCATATACAAAATGTAAGAGTTATGAGATCTATAGTATATCTATATGCAAAGTATAAAATAAAGATGTCTTTTGCATTAAATAAAGATGTATTCTTGTAAACAAGGATGAGACCATGTTCATTCCTCCTATTTTTTATGACAGTATGTAATTAGTTTCCCTGCTCTTATGATATAATCTGACTCAATTAACCCCAAACATTTGACATCCAAATATTATTACTCTGGGACTGAGACTTTAACATGAATTTTGGAGAAACACAAAAGCTAATTCCATAGTTTCTAGGTTCTGGCATCTTATTGTTAATATTTTCATCTCCTCTCAACCCCTGTTAATAGCATTTAAGTTAAGTACATGCTTAGCCCTGTACTTATTGGTGCTTGGTACCATAGTTATTGGGTCTCATATTTCAATTCCCCAGAGTTGTTCTCCATCTTACATAATTATTGACCTACAATCTGTTAATAGACACACAGAGTGAAGGGGTATTACAGAAACATACAGATCCACCTAGACAGATAGTCATCACCATCATCATCATCATCATCATCATTTCTCAAGCGGTCTCAGTAATGTCTCCATTCGTCCTAGCCCTGAGATTTTAGAAGCCTTTCTCTACTCATCCTTCCTAACGATGCTGCATTGGAGGCTCTTTGAGGGTCGGGGGGATGAGACCCAGCATTGTTACTGGTTTTGGCATACAAATACACCATGGGGAGTTTGCGAGGCTCTCCCATGTGGGCAGGAAACTCTCAGTAGTTTGCCAGGTTCTCTGAGAGGGAGAAGTAGGCTATAAGATGTCGCTTCTGGGAGCTTTCTTTTAAGTCTCTGGATGCTGGCCATTGATGGGATTACATGGCGCCCTGGATGTGACCGCCTAGCTACTGGGAAATGGGAAATCTGGGTGGAGGAGGCCCAGTCCCAATGCGAGCAGGCTTGGAGGTCTCAGCCCCAGGTCCCACACACCTGGGCTCCTCTGCCAGTACCTTCATGCAGGAGGCTCGTCCGAATGTGTGGAGAGGGGCCTTGAGCATGGCTGTGGCTAAGGCTCCGGAGGTCTTCGGCTGCTGGGAGCTCTGCTCAGGGTGCGGAGGGAAGCTGGAGCCCATCCCATCTACTATCTACAGCAGATAGTAGAGTTTTAAATGATATTCTAGTGCATCAAGGAAGACAGAAGTCCTTGTTTAACCTCCTTTGTACTCTGGGTAAAGTGTACCATTCTTGGAATAGGATTTACAGAACTCTGTAAGTGTCCGCTGGCTTACTCATTGGACTCTTCCTTCCTTCTTGTCTGTGGGGTCTTTGATCCTTCCTTCTTGTCTGTGGGGTCTTTGATCTATGCATAACCCTGTCTTAAAACACCCTTTGTTGTGATATGTCTAATATAGGATCAACCGCATACTGCTTCTGAATTATACCTAAGGTCAAATTTCAAATTTCCACTCCCAGACTTTGCCATCTAGGACAGTTATCTTAACCAAAGGCCAACCATTTAAAAAAAATTGAGATTATATCTTGCAGTGCTCAGGACCTGGAACTACTCCCATTGGAACTTAGTTGAAAGGGCTGAAGGTTCTTGACTGGTGATCATCAGAAGCCACACCTGGTGTTGTTTTGTGAGTGGGATGAGGGTATGGCAATCAGGGCCTTTCTCATAACACAACTTTTGCTCTACCACTTGAGCTATAACCCACCTCACAAAGTGCTTTTATATGGCATTGATGAGATGAATGTAAAAAATGTGCTCTGGATTAGCTCTCAAAATAACAATTTATTCCTTTCTTTTGCCTGTGTATAAAATGTCCTTTCAGACATGGGCAGGGCGTAGGGATAGCAGATGCTTCTTCTCTGGCTATCATTTCCTCAGGCAGCATGCTCTGTGCAGAGCCATGGACTATGGGACTTGCTGTCACAGCAAGTCAGTTGCACCCTGCTTGGGCAGCCTCAGTAATGCCGCAGGGGGACCCCATTCAAGTGTCTGTAGGCTGCCACCTCACCAGTGATCCAGTGACAGTAACCCCTCCAACCTCATACAGTCAGGATAAATAAACACCCGTGTACTACTGACTTGGCATGTTATACATTAATTCTTAATTTTATTTTATTGAACCAAAAGAAGCTGATTAGTCTCTTCTAGACAGAGTTTGTGAAGCAGAGGGGGACATAGTCATGGCTGCCACAGGTTTCGGTAAATAAAAGTTTTTATGCCGCAAATAGACTAAATCTTATTTTTAACAATAGTGTTGCTTTTCAGCAGATGTTTTATGTGTTTACTATGTTTGTTTTTGCCGAAATAAAAAAGATTTAATCAAATTCCACATATCTGGGTCAATTTTTTACAGACCTTTTATTGTATGACTAGAAATCTCATTCTCTAAGAGTGTGGAGCCAACCTCACAGAAAGCTGATAGGTACTCAACGTGGTGCTATATGGAGTCATACAGGATTGGGGGATGAGAGCGATCAGCTAGGAGATGGTGATATATGTTCAGGGAAAAGAGACTAACCTATAAATAGGGCAGTGATCCTGCGGAAATCTGAAAAAAAAAATGGACTTGAAGGTTCTGAAGTTCAGGTTGAGAGATTTCATGACAGATCAGATTTGTAGCCAATTTTAGTTTCAGTGAGCAGAGACTGATACTGCATTAAATTATTTAAAAAATTTAGAATGGGTAGAGATGAGAGCTGACAATAAGTCTGTGTTGATTGGTAAATAGTTGTAGGACTGGGGCTGGAGCGATAGCACAGCGGGTAGGGTGTTTGCCTTGCACGCGGCCGACCCGGGTTCTAATCCCAACATCCCATATGGTCCCCTGAGCACCGCCCAGGGGTAATTCCTGAGTGAAGAGCCAGGAGTAACCCCTGTGCATCGCCGGGTGTGACCCAAAAACCAAAAAAAAAAATAGTTGTAGGACTTTCCATTGAAAATATGTAGTATAAGTGGAAGTCTCAACCAGGATTAAGATCATGACAGAGATGAAAAAACACTTGAGAAATCACTGATATACAAAGAGGATTAAATCATGCAAATGAGCATAGCAAAAGGAGATAATGATGAAAATTATCTTAGGGGCAACTTTTAAGGGGTAAATAAAATGATCCATAAAAGTGTATTGAGAATTCGATCAAGTAGAGAGTTAAATGAGACTGATTTGAATAGAGACATTCAAGAAAGCGAGAGACAGAAAATGAAGTCATGAAGGAAGGAAACCTTCATAAGTCAAAGTGAACATTCTGACCTGCCGAAAAGGCATCATAAGATGATCTCTTTTCTATTGCTGATAGGAAGAACATTTTTGAATTTCTGATATCTTAGTAATAAGTCTGGAGGGATTTCTGCCCAAAACCGCTGGGTTCCAAGATTGGTTTGTGTGCCTCTGGGATCATGGCCATTCAGGAGCCAGGAGCCATTCGTGGGCAGCAACTTGGGGCATCGTTGGAGCAGGGAGAGGGACCAGTTCCACCCCCCATCCCGTGAGGCCCCTCATGTCATGTCACTGCAGTCTCATATCTGCTTACCCAAAGTGAAAAGTCATCTAAGGTGTTAATTCAATGCAGGAGTATTTCATTGCAGAATTTCTTTATGTTATTTATAGAACAGTTTTTGATAAAATTTTTTTTTATCTGAGTAGTTGATGCTCAGTTAATGTGTTTAGGGTTTGAAGCATGTTCCCTGCCATAGTACCCTGATATATTGTCCAGTTGCGTTCAGAAGCAAATTTTATTTCTTATACAAGCAACTACAAGCTGGTGGAAGTATTGCTTACTTATTTTGAAATATCTTGATTTAAGGTAATGTGAAAAAGTAATTTCTGTTACTACAGATCACAATCATGTATACATAGAAGACTTCTTAAATATACCATGGATTGGAAAAGAAAAGAGTCATTATTAATCCTTTCTCTCTCTCTCTCTCTCACTCAGTCACTCTTGCTCTCCTTCTCACTCTATTTTGTTTTGGGGCCACACCCAGCAGTTATCAGACTTTACGTCTGGCTCTGTGCTCAGGAATCACTTCTGACAAATATTGGGGAACCAAATGTGGTGCAAAGGATCAAACCAGGTCTTTTGTGTGCAAAGCAAGCACCTTACCTTCTGCATTCTCTCTCCGGCCTTCTACTGCTGTTCTTATTACCATTTGTGATTTTCTTGAAATCCCATAAATGGTCATTGGTTATAACTTCATTCAGCATCTTTTATCTGAGGAAATTCTAAAAAGTTGAGGGAAGAATGGAGTATGGAAGGGGACTGCTAAAATGGAATTGCTAGCTTAAATGGACCTTGTTATGAAGTGAGGAAAAGGAGAGTGACATCTTCTGTCGTCTCATACAGGCTGAGCACTAATATCTTTCACACTTCCACTTTTTCTTTTTTGAATTGATCCATTAACTGAAATATTTTATTCCAATTCTATGATAATCAGAGAGTTCCCCACAATCAAGAGAAAGTCCTAAGCTTGGAAAATAGCACAAAGGCACCAATTAACCTCAATATACTTTTTAAACAAAACAGGTGTTGAGTAGAACAGAATTACTGATGGGCTGGGTTTAGTTTCCAAATTACTGTGCTAAGAAATTAAAACAATCTGTGATTTCTTTATAATAAAAACTCAGAATGACAGAGGTATTTCAGTGGATATGTAGGACAGTAGAAGCTGTGTCTTTATTATTATTTTTATTATTATTGAATCACCATGAGAACAGTTATAAAGCTTTCCAGTCTAAGTTGCAGTCATACAATGATCAAACACCCTTCCCCTCACCAGTGCACACCCTCCACCACCAAAACCCCCAGTATACCCCCACTCCTCCTCCCCCTTTCCCATGAGGCCCCTTGTGTCACATCACTGCAGTCTCATACCTGGCTGTCCAATAGGCTCTGAAAAGATGGCGGCCATGGCGCCACATGGGAGAAAAGGTGGAAGGGACAGATACCTTTCCCCACCCGGGGTGGCACGGCACAGTAGATTAATGCTCAGTCCAGATGCATTTCTGACAAAAGCCGCTGGGTTCCAAGATTGGTCTGTGGGCCTCTGGAATCATGATCATTCAGGAGCCAGGAGCCACCGTGGGCGGCAACTCGGGACCTCATTGGAGCAGGAAGAGGGGCTGGTTCCACCCCCCATTCTGAGAGGCCCCACATGTCATGTCACTGCAGTCTCATACCTGGCTATCCAATAGACTCTGAAAAGGTGACAGCCACCATGCCACTGGGAAGAAAAGGCAGAAGGGACAAACACCTTTACCCACCCGGGATGGTAGGCACGGTAGTTTGATGCTCAGTCCAGGTGCATTTCTGCCATCAGAAGGAATAGTCCTGTAGCCACATACTGGGTCATGCTTGTAGAAGCTCATGGTCACCAGGATTCCATCTGGAGAAGGTGGGAAGACTGCACCTGCTCCATATGGGGCGTCCCAGAGATATTGGCTCAGTATGGGGCCCGGAGAATTCTCTCGTGTTGTGGTGCCAGCCAGCTCTCTTCACTGCTGAGTGTAAAGCTGTGTCTTTAAGAACTAATGGCTGGAATTAGTTAGATCTTGGTTCAAACTATGGGGCTGCCTCTTAGCTGCAGCTAAGTAATGTCCCTAATAACTGTTAGCAACGTGATGTAGCTGCTACCTTTATTTCGGGGATGATTTAATGCTATGATATTTTATATCAAATCATTCTAGCTAAATGAAAGGCATGCTAAAATCACTAAATGCTATATGCCATTGTATTTATTATATGACTTATTCACCAACTTATTTGATTTGACATTTTAGAAGTTAAACATACATTTGTCTAAGTAAATTTGAAATATTCATTTCTAGCATTAACTTAAAAATATATATTGAAATACTGAAAATTATTAAAAGAAAAAATTTTAACCTCATCAGTAGTACTTCACATGTTAAATAGAAAGGTATCTAAGAGTGAATGAAATATTAAAGGGTTTATGAAGGCCTTTGTAGCTCTAAGCATTTTTACAATTTGTGTAATGAAGACTTAAGAGGGAAAAATATCACATTCTAGTATTGGCAGATTCTAAGATTAAAAAGCTTTAAAATGTTATGCAAAACTAGAAGTTTTATGGGAACTGATGAAAAACCACTTGCCTGTATACAATCAGCCTGAATTCAATCCCTGGCATCCCATTGGTCCCGTGAGCACTGTCAGGAGTGATTTTTTGAGTGTAGAGCCAGGGGTAACCCCTGAGCACCGCTGGGTATGGCCCAAGGCAAAACATTAGCAGTTTGCATGTTTTCTTCCCTCATAAAAAGAATGAGGCTTTCACTAAAATCAAAATGATGGATTTAAAATAATTCGTGAAATTAATCAGAGTTAGCAATTTTCCTCCTTAGAAAGTGAAATTCTAATTTTGTTTCTCTCTAAATTTTGTCTGGCATCTTTAGTGAATAATAGAGCGGTGCTGTACATCAGAGTATTACGTCAAGCAGCCAATGGCACCACGGATCTGGGTTCACGTCAACTTCATTATTTTCTTGGGTGTGATCCTAGATAAATTCATTACTCAAGCCTATTTTCTCTTCTAAATTGAATTCAATAAGTTGTAATTTACTTTTCTCAGAGTAATTTTAAGTATCAGATAACATGTAAAGTAGTCTAATAAATCCTCAAATCAAATTTTTGAAACTATCACATAAAATAAAACAACATATAATGAAAAAAGGTACTCAGATAACATTTTTTCCTTTTTTATGCTGTCCAACATTATTCTTCTCTCTTTAATATGGTAATGAAGAAACAATGTTGAATGAAAATATTATATTTGAAGCTTGCTGAATAATAAGTATTATTAATTCTTATTTAAAGTAATAATTTTTGAAAAGTAATTGTCTTTCCTGTATTTATTTGGGTAAAGTCCCGAGTTATTCAAATACTAATGTGGGTTCTGCAGTGATGTTATTTTGTAGATATGATTAAAGCTTGTAATTAGTTCACTTTCAATAAGGGAAATTAATATGAAGAACCTGGATTAACTAGATTCAAATTAAAAATTTTAAAGCAGAGTTAGGTTTCCCTGAGAGAAGAAATTCCCTTTAAGCTTCTGCCAGTGAATTCTAACTTGCTTTTATTGATAATCTTTCTCCTAAAATGTTCAGATATTCTTAACTGCACCTCAGAAATGTATAAGTAACTTTCTTGCACCAAATCTCTGAATATGTATTTGTAATAGGTTCCACTTCTCTGGTTGAAATGGTAGCAATTTATATGACTATCCTCTTTGAAAAGAAGGTGTGATAGAAAAATATAGATGATAAGAGATCAACTTCCCAATCACGTTGTGGACCTCAAAATATATTTCAGAATATTTAATAGAAATCCATTTTCAGAATTTTTGGTAATAAGTTGGACCTTTGGAGATGATAACTATTCATGCAGAAGGTTGGGTATGTGAAAATATATTATTTCATTAAGAAAACAAAGCTTCATGACTATTTCCATGTGCAGCATATATTGTAAAGTAATGGGTACCAAACCAAGGCCCCACTTGTCAAGAAAATCATTAGGTCTTCACCTGGGGCATCCTGTAAGGGAACACGTCAGTTCCCCTCGCTGCCACAACAGAGGTCCGGCAGCAAAAACCTCCATAACTCAATTGCTTCCATGCTCCCTGCTGATCTCCACGGGCTCGATGATCCCCATCCGTGAGTGAAACTTCTGCAAAAACCCAGGTATGCAGGACTCATGATGGAAATCCCCAGGCTCGCTCGGAGTTGGGAATGGGGGACCTCCCCCCATCTCCTTGTGTTTCTGGTAGCTTGACAGTCATAGTGAGGAACTGCCTCTGGTGCCATAAAGTCTCATGAATGGCCATGTGGCAGAGACTCTCAAATAAACCTCTCAGAAGAAAGCAAAACAGAATGATATGCCACAGAGATGCCTCCGGATCCCAGAGTCACCATCCAGTTAAAATAAAAACTTAATTAACCTCTGTTTCTGGACTGCATGGCTGCATTCACAGCCGCATGACATCTCATATTCTGCATCTTATATATTGAGAGTAGCACACCACATTTGATGGGGTGCAAAGTAGAAGGCAATCCATCTTGAGGAAAAAAATAAATAAATGTATATTATGTATAAGCACATAAGGCTCAACCTCTAGCAACCTGTTAGTATACTATCTCTTATTGAAGGGCTTAGTGACTCCAGGGTGAAATAAAACAATCTTCACACACTTTCTTCTAAGAAATTTTTGGATCATTTTTAGTGGATTATTCATAATAAGCAATACAAAATAAATTATTTACGTCCTGCCTTGGGGGCAGAGTTTGGAGATCAGGGTGGAAACATTTGAAATATGATGTTGAGTAGGTGTAATGGTGGTGGAATTGGTTTTGGAATATTAAGTGTAGAAAATTATTGTGAACAACTATATAAACAATGAAATAAAATTAAAAAAGAAAATCATTATACTGGAACTATGAGAGAGAGGAAGCATAGGACAACATAGTACAAAGAGTAGGATTCTGAATTCAATTACCTGGATTAAAATCATGGCGTGGTAACTCATTATTGATTGCTTGATCTTGAGCAAGTTATTTCACTTCTCTGGAGCTCATTTTTATTACTTTTTAATCTAAAAGTGGAATAATAATACCTTTCTCTCAGAGATATTATAAGAACCAAGAGATTATGCATGTATTATAAGGCCTGCATTTAAAAAGCAATAAACATTAGCTAATTGTATTCCCTTCAGACTGGATGCTGGCATTTGTTCTTTTGTATTTCTGAACTTCTTACTAAAAATGACACTGGAAAGAGCTATCTTTATTTAGTGGGCAATTGCTTTCTGCTTAAGGGAACTCACTTATTTACCTAGTGTGTCATATGAGAAAGAAATAGTAAATGTCTGAAGAAAATTTCTTAGATCAGGTTTCCCAATTTTTTCAGATAGATTTATTAAAATTTTCACATTTCCTCCCCAAAAATAGACCCCTTAATGCATCACTGACAATTTATGTCTTCCTCCGTTGTACTTCTGGACAATTGGTATTGCTGAAAGACGTCAAATAGATCCAATAGGATAGGGGAACAAATGTTCAAACACATGCTTACAGATTGTTGTCTATATCACTTTTTAGATTTCATTATGTAGATGATTTGGAAGTAATTGAATTATCTTTTAAAACACTTATTGTAGACTTTCCTCTTAAAATATTATTTGGTAGCAAGCACAACTAATTGCATTTAAGGTTTAATGACACAGTGACACTGGAAATTTACCACAGCCTCAAAGTTAAAAAGCATTAAAAATAATGCAGGTAGAGGAGAAAGAACAGATATTGTGTGTGGGAGGGTGAGGATGATAGATATTATTTTGAACATTAAATCCTACCTTAGTGGTAATAGGAGTGAAAGGGCAGGCTAAGGGGAATGATCCAAACATTATCATTATATTATTGAAAAGTAAGAAT
Organism: Sorex araneus; assembly: GCF_027595985.1. Taxonomy (NCBI): domain Eukaryota; kingdom Metazoa; phylum Chordata; class Mammalia; order Eulipotyphla; family Soricidae; genus Sorex; species Sorex araneus. The sequence goes on along the minus strand of NC_073303.1, from coordinate 84,225,162 downwards.
AAAATTAAGAGTGGGAAGAGTATAAGACTGAGAGCAAAGACCTAGAAAATATCAAAGATTCATTGTCATTGTCACTGCCATCCCGTTATTCGTCAATTTACTTGAGCAGGCACCAGTAACGTCTCAATTACACTCAGCCCTGAGGTTTTAGCAGCCTCTCCTTACTCATCTTTCCAAACAATTGGAGGCTCTTTCAGGGTCAGGAGTATGAGACATCGTTACTGTTTTTAACATATCAAATACGCCATGGGTAGCTTGCCAGGCTCTGCCTTGTGGATGGGATACTCTCAATAGCTTGCCTGGCTCTCCAAGAGGTATGTATTTATCTATTACTGTATTTGGGATATGAATACACTATGGGGAGCTTGCCAGGTTCTCCCGAGAGGGGAATAGACTCTGGGTAGCTTGTCAGTTCTCCATGATGGAGAACTAGGCTATTAGATGTCATGCGGCCACTTGATTTTATAGTCTCTGGATCTTGGCCATTGATGGGATTACACAGAGCCAGGGCAATTTCTGGGTGTGACTGCCTAGCTATTGGAAAATGGGGGATCTGGGTGGAAGAGGCCCAGTCCTGATCTGAGCAGGCTTAGAGATCTTGTCCCTGGGTCCTGCATACCTGGGTTCCTCACACAGGGCATCAAATATTAAACTACAAGATATAAAAGAGAAGGAGAGAAGAAGGGATATAAAGAATTGGACTGTTTTAAAGAGGTTATACTTAGTAATACTACTTACTTAGTAAGGGAGAAACTAAGAGAATTAGTGGATAAGATCACTTATTGAATTTATTCCATTAAGAAGGGCACATACTGGGGAAAGAGACATAGTATAGCATGTCAGGTGTTTGCCTTGCATACTTCCAACCTGAGTTTAGTCCCCAGCATCTCACGTGGTGCTCTGAGCACTGCCAGAAGTGGTTCCTGAATTTGTAGAGCCAGGAGTAACCTCTGAGTATTGCTTGGTGTGGCTCCCAAACAAACAAACAACAAACAGAAAGGACAAGTAGTGCCTTACTGGAGAAAGTTTCTTTGGAGTTATAAGTATAGAAGATGGATTTCAATAGCTTGAGTTAAGTACAGGAAGAGAATAGAGGTCTTAATTATATAAAGCTTTTCCAGGAAGTTCATCTCAGAAGGAAAGAATCAAGCAAGACCACATCAGGAACTTTATTAGGTCTTAATGACCCATGATAACATTGAACAACAATATTACCAACAAGATGATAGCTTCTTCTCTCCAGATGTGAAGAGTATAGTACTTGTTTAGCAAGTATAAAGTTGGGATTTGGCACCACTTAATGTTGGTGTTACCTAATTTACCCTTGAATCCCCACCCCACAACTCTGAATGAATAACTCCGAGATTGAGTGGATCCTAATTTGTTCCTGGTTTTCTCCTTATCTTACCATACAATTTATATATGATCTAAGCTCTACATATTGGATTATTTCTTATTTTATCAGAAATAACACTAATTTCAAGATGTTAGTCAACACCATTTGCAATTGTTCAAATGTTTCAACACATACCTTCTAACTGTTGTTCTGTTGCAATAGCTAGTTCAAATGTTCTGATATGTTACTACATGAGTCTGTGAAAATGTTGGACATACAATTTTCTATCAATTTTGCAATTATGTTTTGGCAGTTGCATGTGAATAGCAAAAAAGTACTATTGGTAAGTTAATTGGCAGCAATTTTGGAAGGAATGAGCAAAGCCTAGTCTAAGGATTACTTGAAGGTTTCTCTCTCCATTATCAGAAATCCTTTTATTCTACAATTACTTTTTGTCTCTCATATCTATCATCATATTTTTGCTACAGCAGCTGCAGCTACACTGTGGTTTTGTTATAATAATTTCATGCCCAGTCACATGTAAATTATGTGAATCCTTATTCTGTAACTTTGTATCAAAATTAAAAAAAATAAATTTTAATGAAGGATGAAAATTAGTGAAGTTGCATGTGGCCAATCTGAATTCCATCGTCAGCAACACATATGGTCTCTGAGCCCGGCCAGGTATGATCCCTGAGCACAGAGTCAGAAGTATAGCCTAAGCACTGTCAAGTGTGGTGCAAATACAAGAACATGAACTTTATACAAGATAAGAAAATCTGTATCTGAATACTTGAAATAAAATTTTATAGAGAGAATATGAATAAAATATTTGGGCAAAAAAGCAGCACTTGATAAATGCACAGTTTCTTATCTTCAATGCTAAATTGGCCTTATTTTAGTAAAATTATTTAATCAATGATACAATGGTTACAGGGCCACCAAAACAGATCTACTGTCATGTTTTTGAGGAATAATAATACATATTGTATATAAAATGCTTTCAAATATATTATTATTTATTAGAAAGACCTTTTACTTTTTAGGGATGGGCCAGTGTTGTTCTGTGCCTAGGGATCACATAGGCAGTTCAGGGATCATTCTTGGAGGGGCTTGAGGGACCAAGTGTGGTGCCAGGGATCTAACCAGGGTCAGTCACATGCAAGGGATGCTACTAATCCTGTGCTATTTTTCTGTCCCAAATCTCTGATTTTTCAATAAATGAAACAAAGAAAATGTAACTGAAGTTAACTGAAACACTCAAAGTATAGCTATTTTAAGCTATGATTTATTAACTTGAATTAACCCATGGTTCCTATTATCTAATTTAATGTTTAAATAGATCTATAAACTTTGTTCTAATGTATAGATGAGGTAATTGAGATCCTAAAGTTTGGGTAGAAATCTCAGCCCATAGAACACAAGTATTAAGTTATTTCCTGATAAATTAGGGAATAACACAGCTTTAAGATACTCTGAGCCAGAAACAGGAAATGATGACCATATGTATGTATGTTTTAGTATAAATTATATTTTATTATTAACTGAACTACCTTAAATAAGATAATGAGTCACTCTAGTGTTTCCTATTTAAACTCAGACTCCTCGATTTACTCATTTATGCATGTTCGCATTTATTCACCAGATTTCTTAATAGAGAAAATATAGAAATTTGTGTCTGGTAATATGGAAAGAGTTCTAAAAGGCTATTAGAGGCCCACTTTCAAAGAATCAGAGCTAAAGTACATTGTGTACCATGATTAGAGTAGATTGGACTGACTTCAGTGCCTCTTTTGGGGAGCAGAAGTTTCATTTGCTCTGTGTTGTCTTTGTAATTAGTTTCTTACTGGGAATATTTTAATTCTAGTGTGTGGCCTTCTATCTGCCTGCTTCCTTACTGAGTGCAGTGATTTCCTACTATCTTAATAACTACAATGACGATGTTCTGCTTAATGGGTATGAGCATCAGAGAATAATGTTAGTTCTGAACTTTTAACGAGTTTCACAATTAAGAAGGCATTGAATTTTAAGGTCTTAAAAAAAATAAGCCATTTCCCTAAAGACACAGCTGCCAACTAAAGAGCTGATAATTTGGAAAAGAAGTTGTTTTATGTTATGGCTAAAATAAATCCATTATTTCTTACGCAGATACAATTCAAAATGTTTAAAAAGCTTTCTGATTATACAAAAAATACTACAAAAATGAATAATTTATTAAAATTTGCTTACTTATAAACAGATTTTAAATATAGAAGTTTAAGGACAAAATTAATGCCAAATTATAGTAAAATAAAGTATAAAAGTAAAATTCTCAGTTTAAAATTTTAAAAACTCAGTTTAAAATTTTAAAAACTAAACATTAATGAAAGATAGGAGATATATACATATGTGTATACTATTTTATCAATGAAAATAATAATTGAAAAGATATTCAGTGGAATGTGTTATAATGGGCAATTGTTTCTAGGTATACCCTTTATTATTGTTTCTAGCAGAAGTTCTAAAAGTGTCTGTTGTCTTGCATGAAGCTGAATTTTGAATAAAATTTTATTATGGGTGGTGGAAAATGGTTTACTAATTCTACAACTGATTTCCAAGCTCTTAGTTTATTCTAGTTGCATATTCAATAAGGACATGCCAGGGATTTAATTCCTAGTTTAGAGAGGCCAAGTTTAATTAAGAGAGGGAACTAGTATATAGTAAAGATAAAAAGTATGCCTGATAAAATACGCTGAGAGTCAAATTTGATCTTGACGTTGATGTTGTATTATACAATCAGGGCTATGATTCCAGTACCTTTGGACATTTATCACTGAAGTTCCAGCTATAGGGATTTTGGTTTGTTAAATTTTGGTTCTGGAGTTTCTGACACTGCCAACTTGGGTTTATTAACTACAGAATTTTAGGATTAACTTCAGTAAGACTGTTGGTACTAGAAAAGTGGCTGTGTTTTTAAGACAAAGGTGACTAAGCTACTTTTACCTGGATCTCATAAATTCCAATTCTTTGTTTGCTTAGTTCCTTTTATTTGGTTTTGGAATATTAACAGAGGGTGTGTGTGTGTGTGTGTGTGTGTGTGTGTGTGTGTGTGTGTGTGTGTGTGTGTGTGTGTGTGTGTGTGTGTGCATGTGTGTGTGTGTTTAAAAAAATGTATATTGATTATTATTGTACGTTACCATCACAGGTGAGGGAAGTGGGTGATCAATTATTTGATTTAGCTTGAGAATATTATTAAGCCAGAATTGTTATATAACAAATTACAAAACAGGATCCCTAATGTCAAACAATTGAAAAAAAGCAGCACCCCCCTTTTTTTTAAGGTATGTGGAGTGATAGCACAGGTGTTAGGGCGTTTGCCTTGCATGAGTCCGATCCGGATTTGACTCTTCCTTCCCTCTCCAAGCTACCGAGAGTATCTCGCCCACACGGCAGAGCCTGGCAAGCGTCCCGTGGCGTATTTGATATGCCAAAAACAGTAATAGCAAGTCTCACAATGGAGACAATACTGGTACCCACTCAAGCAAATTGATGAACAGACAGTGCTACAGACAGGGCTAAGGTATGGTGACCAGACTTAGGTGTGGCCAGGGTTTCTGCTGGCTCTTTCTTTGGTAAGCACTGCCAGTGATGCTCCGGGAACAATGCAGTGTCAGGAATCCAACCTGGACTTCCTGTATTCAAAGCATGTAGTCAATCCTATGGATCTATCCAATCCTGACACTAACTTTGCCTACTCACACAGACAAACCAAATGCATTAGAGAACTATTTTATTATCCTAGCTGTTAGCTTCTGGTTTTGTTTGATTGCTTTAGTTTTGGACTACACCCAACTGTGTTCACGGCTTACTCCTGACTGCTCAGTGATCACTCCTGGATGTGCTCAAGGGACCATACTCGTTCATGGGGTTGAACAGGAGTTGGCCACATGCAAGGCAAGTGCTTCAATCAATGTGCTATCTTTGCAGCTCTCTAATTTATCTTATTCAACTCCATTGTATACATTATATAATATACTTTCATCTCTCTTATTAAAATTAAATTTTTATATTTGATCATAAAGACCATTCATTACTAGTTCATGCTTATCCATTTATTTTGTTAAAATTATTTATTTTTTAATTGAATCACTGTGAGATGCACAGTTACAAAGTTGTTCATGATTGGGTTTCAGTCAAATGTTCCAGTACCCATCCCTTCACCCATGTACATTCAGCCCCACCTTTATGGCAGGCCCCGTGTGTGTTTGTGTCTCTCTCTCTCTCTCTCTCTCTCTCTCTCTCTCTCTCTCTTCTTCTCTCTGTCTGTCTCTTCCCCTCTCTCACTCTCTCTTTCCTTTCGGGCATTATGGTTTACAATACAGATACTGAAAGGTTATCAGATATATTCCTTTATCTGCTTTCAACAATAAGTTTCTATCTAAAGTGATCATTTCCTACTATTATTGTCATATTGATCCGTTTTCCATCCTAAGAGCCCTTTGCCCCACACACACTTGTGGAGCATTGGTCATTGGTTGGAAGCTCCTTCCTCATTTCTACCCATAACTACTACCATATGCAATATTTTACTACTTTAATTTTGTTATATTAGTCTGTTCAGCTGTTTCTTCAACTGTCTATACAGTCTGTATATTCTTGATAGTATTTTCAGGAAAAGAAGGGAGAATGCAAGCATATTCTAAAATTCTTCTGGAATTACAGGCCACCCCAAAAGCCTCCCCCCCTCTCGGAGAGCCCAGCAAGCTACTGGAAGTATCCTGCCCTCACGGAAGAGTCTGGCAAGCTACCCGTAGCATACTCGATATGCCAAAAACAATAACAACAGTCCTCATTCCCCTGATCCTGAAAGAGCCCCCAGTATGCCATCAGGCTACACTAGCGTGCAGCAGAGACAGATGAAGACAGTACTGGCACCCACTTGAGCATGTACTATACATTGACCAAAGCTATTGTATAGCTAAGTCAAATGTCCATAAGAGTGTTTTAGCTTGAACCACCAGAACAAAATACCAGACAATGGATTGCTTAATCAACAGACATTTCTTTTTTTAAGTTATAGAAACTGAAGACCAAGGTGTAGAGCTAGGCGATGATGCTGACTGAGAATGACTGCACTGCAGGTAAAAGGCCTCAAGTGTGGTCCTCAGTGCTGCCTAATAGACTAAGAAAGAACTTAGGAATTTTGCTTTATTACTGGCAGCTCAACATGTGATCCTCTGGTGCTACAGTTTCTGGCCTCATTGTAGAAAGAGGTGTGTGAGCACCAGGAAGAAAGGATGCTACACCCAGGAAGAGTATGTGCAGGCACTGCAACTAAAGGAGTGTGACCCCACACAAGCACCTTAGCAGGAAGTGTGAACTCTGCAGCCAGATACGTGAGCACCGTAAACAAGCGTTCACAGTCCACCTATCAGAACAGCATCAACAGGGGAAGGAGAGAAGGAAAATAACAAAATAAAACACACTACTGTCTTTAAGAGAGAAAGAGAGAGAGAAGGAATGTGTTAAGAAAAGTCAGGGATGGAGAGATAGTACACCAGGTAGGGTTCTTGCCTTGTGTGCAGCTGACCTGGGTTCAATTCTTGGCACCCCCTCTGGTTCCCTGAGCCCCACCAATAGTGATCCCTGAGCACAGAGCTGGTGCAATTTTCAAAGAATAAAAAAAATTAATTTCAAAGTCAAGCCACAAGCAGACTCAGTTCTGTGGGCGGGGGGGTGGGTTATGGATAACAGTCGTCTCACTGTGTTTACATGGCCACTCTGCTTGTGTTTGGAAGGATTGCTCTGTCTTCTCATTTGGTCACTTACCCCATAATTAAATTTGCATATTCATAAATTTATCTAACTCCAGTAATAGCCCGAAGGTCTCAAATCTAACCACCACCATACTGGGAGTTTGTTAGGGCTAATATGTGAACTTATTATAGGTTTGGGGATTCTTAAGAGTATGATAAAATATATTCTATCATTTAGGGGAGAAACTAAAAAAAATCTATAAAGTAAGCTTTCTGAATATAAGATGAATACAAATTGGGTCAATAATCCATTTTACTAAGTGTTATATGTCTTTTTTTTACACTCAGCTTATGTTACTATACACTGGTACTTTGAAATATAACTATAAGCATAACCAAAGCTTAGAGTTGATTGATCATGTAGCACAATAGGAAGACTGAGGTGGAGCCAGCAAAATGCAGGTGTAATACTTATTATGATAACATTTTCCTTGTTGTTCACTGTTCTTTTGTTCTCAGTATTCTCCCCTTTTAACACTAGAGATGTGTATATAATAGAAACTTCAAGGCTTAATTAAATGACTCCTGTAGAAAGCTGGCATCCAACCATATTTCTTTTTATTCTATTTATTCCCTTATTTTTATCAGTTTATATTTTCTATTTTCATGTAGGGGTTCCCTTATTGAAATACATTCTGTAGTAGTTGTAGATTGTGCCATAATATTGTCATCATTTAACTTAAGTGAGATAACAGTGTACTCACCCAAAACACTGCTAGGAGTATACAAAAGGATATTTTCAAATCCAAAGTGAAACCTCCTTTTTGTTTGTTTTATTTTAATACCACATTCAGGTGTTCTCAGGGGTTACTTTTGACTCAGAAATCACTCCTGGTATTGCTCAGGGGGCCATATATCGTCCTGGTATTGAATTGGAGTAAGCTGCATTCAAGACAAGTACTTTAACCGCTGTACTTTCTCCACCCCACCCTATATTTTTGAAATATAGAAATTGCCTTTATATTCTTTTTATTGCCTACCTATAGCAGAATCTTATTGAATAATTTACAAATCAAACCTTGCAATCATCATGGTATCACAAATTTGAGAGACATTTTATTGAAAGTCCCCAAACAAAATTAAATTTTATTCATGTCAATATAGAAAATTGTGTTTTATGTACTACTGTGATGGTGAAATAGTTTCAAAGATACAGCTCATATCCCCAAGGGCTTGAAAGTCACTTTTAATGGGTGCTTTAATCAAGATAAGATAATGCCAGTATTAGAACACATATGCATTCCCTTTGTTATCAATTTAGACAGCTTATTTTAAAGATTTTAAGTGGCCATCACATAAATAAGAACCTTGAAATCTAAGGGGAAAAAAAGCAAGGGTGACACAAGAATGCATCAAGCAGAGATTTTTTTTTTCTCTTTTCCCTCCAAACATGTGTCCTTGTCACTGAAAGGATTTTTCAGTTCATCAATTAATCTTCCTTTTTATTATGTCTTGTCATGGTTGAAGAATCTTCTAAGGACTGATAACAGGAGGGGAGAATTGATGATTTATTTCAAGAGGAAAATCAGACCTAACATTTTAAGGTTGATATCAACGTCAGTGAACACTTTATTGTGTTTGGAAGGGCCTGACTAGTGGTCTCACATGTCCTAGAATTGCAGGATGCTAGAGAATTCTGTTATTCTCAACACAGAGTGTTGTCAGAGGAGCAATCTGGGCTTCCAGCAACATTAATGGTATATTTTAGAGCAGATATTTTTAACTGGCGGCCATAAGGCACCGTGGTGCTTCCCATGATATTCCAAAAAAGTAATAGGTGAAAAATCATGTAAATGGGGAACAAGAGCACGAGACAAGAGTGTCAGCCAGTAGGTTAAGGGGGACAAAGGAAGAACACAAGGGTAGGAGTGGGCCATGGATGAAAAGAATTGACCAATGTTATTCGGGAACACAACATGAGCTAGTGTCAGAGCCCAGATTTGAACCTAAATATTCTGTGTCCTACCCTGTAGTCTGAGAATCTGTCAGCTTTCTTGAAGATTTATTTCAGCAGTTGAAAGTTTTATATCGTGGCATTTATCATGTCTTTCTTAACCAAGGACAAATGCTGCGTGGCTTTAAATCCCAGAAGAAAACTGTCAGAACTTATTCTAAAAAGTGGTCAGAAAACAATGAGATCTTCTTATCTCCGTGGCACTCATAGGAATGGATGGGATTAAAGGGAGTGCACAATTGTTGGTAAGGACTTGGTCAGAGAAAGGACATGGCAGTTCCACCATGAACAATGAGCTATATTTGATGTCAGTGTGAAGGGAGATGGATTTGGACAAGGAGAGAACAAAATTGCATTGGGAAGGCGGGGTGGGGGGTGGGAGTGAATCATTGAAGAGATCTCGGAAGGCATAAGAGTGAGTGGCAGCAGAAGAAGATGTAGCTGTGTCAGTCTTCATCCTGGGAGCAGTAGTAATGAAGAATGAGGCAGGATGTGGGGTTTTTATGCCAAGTGTGATTGCTAAAGACAAGAAAGACATTTCAGGATTGTTTTTTTTTAATGTAGGAGTACTACTATTTATTCAGTCATTGATTAAGCTAATTGACTTGGGCATGAACTCCACTTTACTTTTTTATTTTATTTTTTTAATTGTTAATTGAATCTCCATAAAATGGACCATTACAAAGCTGTTCATGATTAGGTGTCAGTCATACAATGATCCAACACCCATCCCTCCACCAGTGTATATTTCCCACCACCATCCCCTGTTCCTATTTCCCTACCACCATCCCCCAACACCTCGCCTCCCCACCCCCAGCCTCTCTCTATGGGAGGCATTTTCCCTCTTTCTGTCTCACCCCTTTTCCTTTTGTGCCTTATGGTTCACAATACAGGTGATGAGGGGTCAAGATGTTTGTTCAGGGCATTCAGTATTTTTGTTGGGATGGTATGGCTGGAGTAGCTTTTCAATTGGGTGACCACTTTGAGGTGTATATGTGACTGCCAAGGCTTCTGGAAGTACATGGAAGTGAGGGGAGGTATCCCATCCCAACCCCGAGAAATCCTGGAAATTATATCTCAATCACAAAATCTGCATACCCAAATTTTCAGCAGATTATATCTTGGTGAACTCTGTCCTGAGATGGTGGAGTCAGGCCAGGTGTGTAGCAGTGATTTTGGATTGTGGAAGCAAGTTGCTTTCAGGGGCTCTGCTTGGGTGGGCGCTTGGACAGCCCCATCCCTTCTGATTTACCCCTGTCTGTTCAGCCATGCATGGTCCAGGGTTAATTGCAGCTTTTGATCTTTTTTGAGATTTATTTATGGGTCTCCGAAGCAAGGTCAGTAGTAGAGCTTACATGGAGGCACTGGAATTGGTCTCTGAGGTGACTGCCAGTGCTTCTAGGAGTATTGGGAAGTGGGGAGAGGTAGCCCATCCCAACTCTGAGAAAGCATAGAGACTTCAGTCACAAAACCCACATGCCTGAATTTTCAGCAGATTATATCTTGGTGAAGTCTGTCCTGAGACAGTGGAGTCAGGCTGGGGGTGTGGTAATAATTTTTGATTGTGGAAGCAAGTGGCTGCCGGGCTCTGCTTGGGTGGGCATCAGACTAATCCTTCCCCCTCGGATTTACCCTATCTATTCAGCCATGTGCAGGTCTGATATTTTTTTTTCTTTTTTACGTTTTGGGTCACAACCGGCGATGCACAGGGATTACTCCTGGATCATGCACTCAGGAATTACTCCTGGCTGTGCTCAGGGGACCATATGGGATGTTGGGAATTGAATCTGGGTTGGCCTCATGCAAAGCAAACACCCAACCTGCTGTGCTCCAGTCCCAGGTCAGAGATTTTTGATCTTAGCTTTTGATCTCTTTATGGGTCTCCGAAATAAGGCCAATCAATGAGCTTGTACTGCTGAGCCAGAGGTGGTTTGTGGGCATGGCTCCCACAAACCTAACTTCTTGCCATTTGATTTCTTGGCAAACTTGGCCCCAAGTTGTTGGGACCAGCAATTTTGGGGTATCAGGAAGCCTGAAGTCACCATCACGCTGCTGATGCACTCAACCTGCACGGGTTGACCTGCTGGCAGCACCATACCCCCATTTTGGGATATTTTATAATGGTATTTTAGCAGTTACTTTTTAAAAAGTTGATTATACACACAGAAGTATTATGAAATACAATCTTTTATTTATTCAATGATGCTAATTTTTACTATTTCTAACTAAAAGTTTTGAATCTGTGGAGACAAAGATCTTTTGTTATATTACTGTCATATCTTCAGACCTATTGATATTGTTTAATGAACCAGTATGACACATATTGTATGTAGAAAATTATGATGTTGAAAGAAAAAGAAATCAATCCACACATACTGTATGTAGAAAAAAATATGCTGAGAAAGCAATCATACTCTGCATCATACTCTGACTCTTTAGGAGTATAAAATGATGAAATCTCACCCCCATCCTACACAACACATCTATTAAATCTTCCTAATTCTGTCTTTCTATCCCTTCTAAAAAACATTTTTCTATAGTATTCAATATTGATTTTGTTTTGTGGGGGCTCTCCCTTCAAGGCTAGCATGCTTCTTTTTCTATTTTCACTTGATTTCTCTATTCCCTCCAAGTTTCAGAGCTTCCTGTTTTGCCCTCTCTAAGCCTCCCCCTTCTCTAAGTTTCTCCTTGCCTTTCTTTTTGAGAGAGTTGCACTCCCAGATGTGGTCAAGGCTTACTCCTGGCTCTGTGCTCAGAGATCATTTCTGGCAGTGCCTGGGGACCATATGGGATGCCTGGGTTGAAACCAGGTTGACCATGTGCAAGGCAAACGCCCTACCCACTGTGGGTGTTTGCCTTGCACCCAGCAAACTGGGCCTGCTCTAAAATCTCTAAGTCTCCCCTGAACTCATATTTGTTACTGACCCTAAGATTTTCTCTTGCGTCTTTCCTTTTGGAGTCAAACTCTCTTTTTTCCCAGTTCTGTATGTCTAACCATTAAGCAAACTGTGCATTATTGCTACTGTGTATTCTGTATGACATTGAGCTAGATCTTAATACTATTCCCTCTATGTTGCTCTCAATATTTGCTTATAATTGTTCACTTACAACTGGAATTGATTTCTGTAGTAAGAACAAGCTGCTGTGTATACATATACTGTGTGTAAATATGCAGATTAGTGCTCTGTGAGTAGACAAAAACTATAAACTTAATATAACTCTGTCTTTCATATAACTGCTAAGAGATAAATTGTGCCTGAGATGTAGACATTATCCTCAGTGGATATATTTTCAAATACCAATATAACATGGTTGAACCATATAATTCAGTGGTTAAAGTGTTTGTCTTGCATACAGCCATATATGGCTCCCTGAGAAACCATCCTGGATTAGATCTGAGCATAGCTGGATGTGGCCCCAAAGCCAAAATAAACAAATATTTTTAAAATGTAAAGAGGATTTAAATGATTCCAATTTTCTAGGTATGGCATAGGACTTCCCATATCTGTAGCTGCAGAGAAAACTCTAGAATGCTTTTCACTCTAGCCACAAAGGGATATGGAACAGAAACATATGTATTGTTCTTGACTCAAACCAAGTGACCTACTGAAATATTGAGTAAAATCTGTCTTTGTCACACATTCATAGTCCTTCATCTCCACAGTTTTCATGCTGAACTAATCATCCTACACATATTAATTTATATGGGGGAAAATAGCAAACCTTATCCTTTTTTACTGTGACCTTTTGTTTTCTGTTCTCACTTTAATATTCCTACCTTTGCTAAATGTCACGTAGAGTGAACTTCTTTACTGTGCTGTGTCTTGTCACCCAATCTTAGAGTGTTGATTCTGATTCTACCACTATTTGGTGATTGACACAATGCCATCCATTCAGAATTTTTATGGATTTTCTGTTTCAAACTCCTAGAATCTCTTCCCAGTTCTAATTTTCACCTAACATTTTTGGTTTGCTTTTGTATGTTTAGTTAACTATCCATCCCTTCTTGACATGCCAATATTCTTTATGACACAATATTCTTTGCTTTCGTTTATTCTCATTCTATTTCCTATTAGCTACATCTTCTACATTTTTTCCTTCACATACTCATTAAGTTTAACATGTTTGATCTTTGCTGTCATTGTTTTCTGTAAATGATATGTTTTTTCAACAATATTGATCATCTGATTATTTAAAATCTGCATGTACTAGTTACTTTATAGGCATCACAATAAGTTAGTTATAAGTATTCTAGATATAGATACCCTTCCATATTTCCAAATTCTCTGTGTCCAAACTTAAGATGGACTTTATAGAACAGCATAAAGAGAATGATTTTTTTTTCTTTAAAGACCAGAAAATTTACAGAAAATTTCTGGTTCTTAATTACTTTAAGAGTTTGGAGTAGATAAAACTGTTCCTAAAGATTATTTGACTATAATAGCATTTAATATATCTGAAACAGTATCTTGATGATGATTTTCACTGAACACATAGAAGGCATTTTGCATTACTATCTTTCTTAAAACAACCGTCTTGTATTCGTATAGTTTTAAATAAAAGTCTCATTCAAATTATCCTCTTACCAAATACCAAATTTATTATTCTCCTACTTCCAGATCATAAAATAAAGGGTTATGTTATTTTAATTCTACTTTCTTTGGGTTCTCTTCATTCATTACTAAATGTCTATGCTTGCATCCTTGTTATTTGTTTCCATGTTAATACAATAGCATTCACGTTGATTTCTCTGCTTCAAGTTTCTTGTTTCTGCAAATAATCTGTTACCTTTTATGAGAATTTTTTCATAAAACACTTTCATGAATAAATTAGTCCTCTCAAATCCCCTTGTTAGCTCTTTTTTGCCTATGATATCTTAATTTAACTGTTATTTTTATTATTTTTATAAATAATTCAGACATTTTATACTCTTCACCCACTACTTATGAACTTTATGCTCTAGAAACACACTATTGCTCAATGTTTGCCAAATAAACTACCTATGTTAATGAAATTTTATACTTTGAAATGCCTGTATATCCTACATTAAATTTTAGTTACTTATAGCCATGTCTTCTAATTCCTGTAGCACATATGCATCTGTTCATTGCTTTTAAATTTTATTGTAAATCATATTTAAGTGTTATCTCTCTCTTACTCTTACATGCAAACACACACACACAAAGTCATTTGAGAGACCACAATACAAATGTAATAAAGATAATGAAAAAACTTAAATTGTAAAGAAAATATCAAGAGAAGTAGCTATTCTAACAATAAGGCGAATACAGCAATGAGGATAATTATTATGGTTTTGCACAAAATTTAACTCTTGGCCACTTATCAGAAAATATTTACTCATTAAGTTCATTCACTTCACAAATAACTTTTGGGTAAGTTCCTTGTACCTTATGTAGGTATTGCAAAGCAACTAAGGGCAAAACAGAGCTAGCACCACTCAAAACATCGATTAAGATTGTTAATAGATGATGCAGTTAGAGACATAGATCCATTAATGATTAAAGCATTTTTTTGGATTCTAGACTATGAAATTTCTCATTCAAAGTATTACAAAAATGTATTGAGTTAAAATAATGGGAAAGACCCCACTGATGGTTCATAATAAAAACAGAAGCATAAGTTTTCTATGACTGTAAATTAACTAATAATATTAAGGAGCAATTCAGTGGGAGAATAAACAGTAGGGACTTGCTAATTGACTGTTGAAATCACCTACTCTTTCTGACTTAGTCTTTGTTTTTCATCAGTTATAATTGACCCTATTCAACATTATCATTGACAAATTATCAAAATGCTATTGTGTACTCATTTTATATAGCTGCACCAATACACCCTATCAGTCCACATTAGTAAGTTAAAACAGGAAATTTTAGGAGTCTGGTGTGTGTGTGTGTGTGTGTGTGTGTGTGTGTGTGTATGTGTGTGTGTGTGAAGCAATAGTACAATGGACAGGGCATTTGCCTTGCATGCGGCCAACCTGGGTTAGATCCTGTGTACTCTGTGTGGTCCCCTGAGCCAGCCAAGAGTAATTCCTGAGTGCAATGCCAGGAGTCAGTCTGAGCACGGCCAGGTATAAAACTAGAACAAAAGCAGCCAATTTTATTTTTTATAGCTCTGGAAATGAGAAATTCCATAAAGTTTTCATGGAACTAAGTCAAGGTACAAGCAGTACTAGTTTTCTTCATGGAAACTCTAGGGTAGAATCAGTTCAGTTGCCTTTTCAACTTTAGGAGGCCGTCCATATTTGTTGGTGTAAAGTCAGTAACTTTATATATCTGTAGTCATAATTACTCAGTCACATGTCCCTGTAACTATTTCTGGAAAATATCATCTGCTTCTATACTTTGTACTTAAGTATAATGTGACTACTTAGTATATAATAAGTTTGTAGCTATGTATTCATGTACATAGTTGGGATACATCTGAATTATACAAAATTACATTTTAAGGTCCTTTATTCAGTCACATTTGCAAAGTCTTTTTTATCATATAAGATAATATATCCAACACATCCTATGAATTTAAGAATATTTTTTGTAGAACCATTATTCCTTCTACTGGCACGTTATAATTTACAGTAGAATGTGATTTTCCAACTACTTATCTAAAAGAAAAAAATTGCATAATCTAATTCTGTACCTTTTCCCTAAAATAACAGCAGTTACATTTACTTAGAATCCAGGGAAAATCATGTAGAGATATATGCACATATGTGTCTTGGGACATGTATATTTACTTCTGCTTTAATAAGGATGTAAATTACAAAGGAGATCACTGATGACCATGTCCAAATTTACTTCTTCTATAAAGAAAATTGGAGGTTCCCCTTCATCATTCCTATCTCTAATGTTTTGCATTTTCCTACTTTATGCCTGATAAAGAATTCACAACGGGTTTAAAGCATCTTTCTTTCCTTTCATGGAAGCAAAATAAGGCAATAAAAATATCTAACAATGCTGAGAAGCTCTTTCATAAATGACTGTGTTTATTACTGATGTAAAACATTTTTGATTTTGAACATACTGCTTATGTGATCTTCTGAATAAAGATAATTTTGCACTGTGTGAATAATTTCCTATTGTTTTCCAAAGCATGTGAGTAGTTAGAAAAAAATATTTCTATTATGTGTTTGTCATTTTCACTTTACAAAATTGAAACAATCTTGGATATTGTGGATACAACCAGATGGATGAAGATTTCTGATTTGAGTCTGGCATGTGAGGAAATCATAAAGCACTACTTTTGGAATCTGAATGATTCACTGGGTTTTATCTGGGGCCAATATCATCAGTACCTCAGCAACTATATAGTTCTACACAAAGTCCACACTCTATAAATATCTATTGTTTCAGTAAGAAATCATGTTTCACTCTTACCTCTAGTCTATATCACTTTGATTGGATTCCTCTAGATAATCATGATTTTACCAAATAGAAATGATTGGCATGACTGTCAGATTTGTGTCTTAGTACAGTTGCCTACACCATACCTCCAGGTGGTTTTCTCATGAGATATGAAATTTTCTACAAGACTTTTTGTTGAGTGCTGTCACCTTGACAGAAATATTCAGTAGTTCTGAACCACAAAACTCTTTTTTACTATTTTTAAAAAGTAGTACCCTGGGATGCATGCTGGAGAAATAATTAATATGACATTCTCATTCTGTCACCCATTTGCTTTCATATCCCACATTTGGAACAAATTATTCAGCAGACTAAAGGCTGCTTTGGATGGGACCTCTGAAAGGACCAATGTCTGCATCAGATTGCTTAACTTTGAGGATCAGTGATGTAATCAGGATTTGCAGAAAGGGCATGTGAATGGGATTGATGCTACATTGTATCAGATGATCTTTGGAGCAATTCCACTAGCTCTTTCATTGTGTTTCAAAAGCCATATTTTAGTTACTTGCTATAAAATGTGCTGAAAAAAAGAAACTATTCCTTTCACGCCTCTATCCCTAGGTAGTCATTGAAAGCTGTGAATTAGGCTTGGAAGAATGAAGGTCTGTGAAAATCTGTAGTCATTTTGTTGAGAGAAAGTAAAGCTTTCTACACTGCTAAAACATAGCACGTGGAAAAGGAGGAAATCCTTTTTAAAGAAATCAAACATGAACAACCATTTTAGGACAAGTCTTTTAATTTACAAACATTATATTCTTTTACATTAGACCCATTTCTTCATTCTCTATCCACCTTGGTCATCACTCTCTGGATCTTCCTCTATTTTCCAGTTATCCCAAGACAAATCACAAGCACAAAACTTCCTTTGTTGCATATCTCAAATGCCCTTTGTGCTGTTACATTAAACTCTAGGCTCTGCACCCATAATTTCAGTCACATAGCAAATTCTTCCTATGCTGTGGCTGTTTGACACATCTACTCCTTAGGTTTGTCATTAGGATATCTGTGAGTTCAAGTGTGAGACCCCTTCAGTGGCTGAGAAGTGCCACCCCAGGCACCTTTTCAGGGTGTTAGAAACTACGGCAACTGAAGCCTGAGTCAAGTAATTGTGATGAATGCCCAGGAATAGATATATTTCAGAGTCAGTTTACTCCCAAATATTAGGAACATAGTGATCTTTCTATGTTTAAGCAAAGAGCATTGCTCTATTGTAAAATATGAAAAGGCTATAAGGGAAATAGGAAAGCAAGTAATTGACTACTAATACAAAGTCCAGAGTAACAGTAGGTTTGATTTATAAGTAATCCAGCCTGAGTTGGGAAATTGTAACAATGAGAGGTAAAAACATAAACATGGAGGATTAGGAGTGCTAGGAAGAGCACTCTAAGCATCTCTGATGTGAAGGAAAGGGATAATTCATTGATGAAGCCTAAAACACCTAGGATTAATATCTAGCAGATATCTGCACTGCACTGTAGCACTGTTGTCCCGTTGTTCATCAATTTGCTAGAGTAGGCACCAGTAACATCTCCATTGTGAGACTTGTTGTTACTGTTTTTGGCATATTGAATATGCCACGGGTAGCTTACCAGGCTCTGTGGTGTGGGCAGAATACTCTTGGTAGCTTGCCAGGCTCTCTGAGAGGGATGGAGGAATCAAACCCCGGTCAGCACGTGCAAGACAAACACCCTACCTGCTGTGCTATCGCTAAAGTATTTCAAACTGCTTGACTCAATTGAAGTAATCTTTCAAGATGATAGTAAATATTCTACAAAGATGATTTCTTCATGGCTTCATCTCTTAGTCAGTTATGTCTGTTCTATTATGAGTTTTCTTTCAGAACAGAGATGAGTCAGCAGGACTTTTACATTTTTTAACACTTTAAGTTTTATTTTATTTTATCAAAACACAATAATTTACAAAATTATTCATAGTTGGATTTTAGACACACTGTGTTCCAGAACCATTCTATAACACTGTGTTATTTTACCTTCACCAGGTTCCCAAGTTCCCTCCCACCCACCAAAACTTCCCCTGCCTGCCACCTTCACAGGCACATTTTTAAGTTTGGTTGTTGAAGTTTGGATCTCACGTTTTTTGTGATGTTGACTCTGTACTTTATTTAGCTATACCGTTCCTGTATACCACCAGTGTGCCTGGAACCCATTGACCCTGCTTCCTGTCACTTCCTATCTATTCTTACCTTCTCTGACCTTTCAAATTCTTTCCTTCTCTGCCCTTTCCTCCTGATGCTCTGGGACCAATGTGATCTAGGCATTTCCCTTTTCAAACTTTACACTTCATACAGTTACTCTGTATACCACATATAAGTGAGATCATCCTGTGTTTGTATTCTTCTGACTTAGTTTAACACATCTTCCAGTTCTATTCAGGTTGTACACATACCACATCTTCATGATTCACTTACCTATCCAGCGATAGGACAGCTGGACAGCTGGACACCTAGTTTGTTTTAATATCTTTGCGATTGTGCCAAGTGTTGCAATGAATTATCCTGTACATATGTCTTTTTGAATGAATTATTTGTGTTTCCTCAGGGTGGACATTCCAGAAATGTAATTGTTGGGTCATTTTTAGTTTACTTAGTGCAATTAGTTCAATTCTTAGTTACTGAGATATATCCATATTATTTTACATAAAGTTGATCAGACAAATTCCCACCAGTAGAATGAGGGTCAGTTTACCCCCACCAACAGATTGTCCTCAGTTTTTGATAAGTGCCGTTCTCACCAGAGTGAGATGATATCTCATTGTCATCTTTATTTAGATTTTTCTGATAACATGTGATAATGAACATTTTTTCATGTGTCTGTTATCCATCCATAAGTTTTCATAAGAGAAGTCCATGTTCATTTCCATAGTTCAATTTTGATCAGGTTTTTGGGGTTTTTGTTGTTTATGTTTATGAGTACTTTATATAACCTGGTACTTTGAGGGTTGAGTACTTTATATGAACCCTTTATTTGATATTTTAAATGCAAATATTTTCTCCCATTGAGTTAACTGTCTTTTAGTTCAGCTCATGTTTCTTTTGTCATGCAGAAACTTTAATTTGATGTTTTCCAATTTGTTTATTTTTTATTCCTACACTTTTGTCTGTGGCATTGTATCACCATTGAAGACACCTTGGAGGTCCAGATTTTGACACATTCTGCCTATCTTTTCCTCAATGTACATTATAGATTCTGGTATAATAGCAATGTCTTTGATGCACTTTGAATTGACTTTTGTATAAAGTGTAAGATATAGATACAACTTTATTTTTTTTTTAGTATGTGGCAATCCAGTTTTCTTAGCACCATTTATTGCAGAGGTTGTTTTACTGCATTTTATTCTCCAAGTCCCTTTGTCAAAAATTTGCCGATCATATTAGTGGGGAGGTTGTCCTTGGATACTTTCTTCTGACCATTGATCAGTCTATCATTATTTCAATACCAATCTGTTTTGATCACCATGGATTTATAGCATTGTTTCAAATAAGGTAGTATGATACCTCTCAGTTTCTTATTTTTCACTATTGTTTTGTCTATTCAGAGTCTTTTCTGATTCCGTACAAATTTTATTATGCACTGTCTTAAATTCTTGAAGAATGTTTTCTGAATTTGTATAGGTACTGCACTGAATATATATGTAGTAGTTTGTGTAGGATGGTCTTTTTGATAATGTTAATTTTTTAAATCCAAGAGCATGGAGTATTTTTCCATCTCTATTTTCTAAGGTTTTCTTCTATTTCTTTCTTAAGTCTTTTGAAGTTTTCAAAGTATAGATTTCCACTCCTTCTGTTGTTTCTTTGGTGCTTGGTGTTTTTGGACACTACTTTAGATGGGGTATGTTTTGAAAGTTAGAATTGCATTAAAATATGCATACAAACAGAAAATAGAATCCAGTTTTTGTGTAAGAATTTTCAGAAAATAAACGCACCAATGCAACAAAACTAAAGTGACTAGAAAAAGAATGGGCGAAGGCGACACCGCACCACACCGGGCACTGGGCACAGGGCAGCCACTTCCCCCACCCCGGGGAGGTTGATGGCGATGATGTGGCAGGTGAAGGAAGGAACAGAGGCAAGATGATTGGTCTCAGTTGCAGTTTATTCCATTCCCATCTCCATTCTCCTCTGATTCTCCTCCTGCTTCTTCCTCCCCCATCCTACTTCATTCTCTCTGTCTGCATCTCCCTTGGAACTCGCCCCCAGCCCCCTCATACAGCTACCTTAAATCCCCCACATCTGCTCTGGATGGGGCGGGCCAGGGATTATGTGTAGGTGTTGTTACAATCCATAGGGGGTAAAGTTCTATCCCTTAGGGGATGCTTTCACTAGGACAGAATCTCTCTCAGCGGGACATCTGCCCAAGAGCGGAATCCCATGGGTGTGTTTCTCCTCTCTTTGTCCAACTAGCATATAAGTATTCATATTATAAATCATTTTGTATGGACATAGCAAGAGACGCATTAAGCTTATAGAATTGCTCTTCGGGGGTCACCTCGATCTCAGGCTACAGCACTCAGGCCAGATTAGTCTTTCCTAGCCCTAGCAGGGCCCTAGTCTCGTCGTTGCTTTTGGATCATGACATGACATGCCCATGACCAAGCTCTTAACATATAGTTAAGCATTAGGCGCTTTGGCCAGGACCATCTCAATGCCAGGGTAGCACACAACTCACCGCTTGCCCTGGGTCTATCCCGTCCCTTGTTGGGACCCTGCTTTTGAGGGTGCTAGGAAGTAAGGCCAGCTGAGGCTTAAGTCAAGAAAGCAGATGCCCGGGAATGAATAATATTTGAAGCCAATTAAATCCCACGTTACCAAAATATATTAACAACTGTCTTTCTTTGTCCATACAAAAAGGATATTGTTTTAAGGTAAACTATTCAAAAGACATAAGAGAGGAGAAAGACAATATTAACTTACAATACAATTTCACTGTCTCAGCAAGGTCTGACCTTACAAATTAACAGTTTGATTAGAGGAAGAGCAGATAAACTGGTAGAAGTGGTTACAGATAAACAAAGGAATGGGAGTGACTCGGGAGCACTTTGATGGGCGTGACTGATATACTAAGCTCCTAGTGGCAAGGGGAGCAGGACATACCAATGTAGTCTAGAATTGTTTAGAGATTATTAGTGGATAAACCCAAACTCTGTGGCAAGGGAGAAAGGACAAACCAATGATATCCAACATCCATGACCCAAAAGTACCCCCCCATTCCCTGAATTATCCAACAGTTGTTTTCAAAGAACTTGATAATTCCCCCAGTTCTTTCCACTGTTATGTATGATTCCTTCAATTTGCACAATACTGTCTTTTGATGAGAAGGTTGCTTCTTTCGTCAGATCTAACTTAAAGCCTTGTTGGGTAGACAGAATACCCCAACCAGGAGAAGGACAACTAAAGGACAGTGACAGTGCAGAAGTATGTGCAAGATCAGCACTATTCTCTCTGTAAGGGTAGGACATTGATTAAAGGAGAAGGAGAGGGGAGTGCTGGGAGGGTTTCAGAGGATAAGCTTTGTCACAGTGACTGAGAAACACATTAATAGACACATCTCTCATCCTTCACCTTACTTTGTAGCTTATACTTCACATCATGTCCTGTTTAACTGCCTCAGAGTAATGTTGACCACCAACCTGTGCCATCTGTCTAGGCGAAGGGTTTCGCCCAGTGAGATTTATGGCCTTTGATCTTCACATCATTTATCTGTCACTTTCACTTATGTCTGTAGTCCATATGCTCCCTTCCCGTATTGCCAATATTGTATGTCCCTGGCGTAACAAAAACAGCCTTCAGTTTTTGTATTCCTGATCTATGAGCTATTAACAAAATGTGGCAGTGGTTGCACTCTTATCTCTAAGTATCATAACCAACCAAGGATCAAAATTGTACTCTGATTACTGAACTGCCATGAAATATAGTTCCGCAACTCCAACAATATGCCATCGGTATTATGAAGCTTTGTCTGAAATTGTTATTAATGCTTTTGTATGACTTTATTTCCTTAAGAATGTTATTTCGTATCAAAACTCTCCTAATTTTTATATTTTCCATATACCTTTATTATTGGTTTCATTTGTATTTTTTTTTATTCAATTACTCAATCTATGAAAGGCTTCAGACAAACATTGCACGAGTTTCTGGGAAATTATTTTGTTGTTGTTGTTTGATTTTTGTCACATCCGAAGTTGCTCAGGGCATACTCCTGGCTCTTTACTCAGAGATCACTCCTGATGGGGTACAGGGTACAGGGGACCATGTGGGATGCTGAGAATTGAATGTGGGTTGCCCACATGCAAGGTAAGTGCCCACTTACTTTTGATCCAGCCCCATAGATTTGGGGAAATTAAAATTGCTTGGATTAGGATCTTGTCCTTGAATGAATTAAGGTTCAAGGACAAGATGATGTCATTGTCTGCCAAATGGCAAAAATAAGATAGGTGCACAAATACCTACATATTAAGTGCTTAAAGTGATGCACAGAATGAGAAGTAGATTGTTGAGGGCTAGAAGGGTGACAGTTCTTTTTTTTTTATAACAGGGAGAGCAAGAGAAAGCCATGAGATGGAAGTGACACTTAAATGGGTTTAAAGGGCAGAATGACTTGGGATATGTGAAGATTTAATAAGGGATCTTTGGACAAGTACTACAAACACCGAAAAGTTCAAACGAAATGGAATTGTATAAGGAGCCATGAAAGGAGTTTCTGTAAGAAATATTCTTAGCTAGAAGGACCAACAATAATGAGAACACTGCCAAACCAGCTACAACTTAAAAACATCCAGGTTTGTTCTGCTGACAGCTTAGAGGTAGCTGGTTCCTGAATATTCTCAGTTCAGTTGTGTAACCCAGAATCTGGTCTTTTCTTTTTTCACTGGCTGGAGTGATAGTGCAGTGGGTAGGGTGTTTGCCTTGCTCACAGCCAACCCAGGTATGATTTCTTTGCCCCTCTCGGAAAGCCCGGCAAGCTACCAAGAGTATCTCGCCTGCACGGCAGAACCTGGCAAGCTACCCGTGGTGTATTCAATATGCCAAAAACAGTAACAACAAGTCTCACGATGGAGACGTTACTGGTGCCTGCCTGAGCAAATCGATGAGCAATGGGATAACAGTGACAGGGAACCTTAGGATATTTACTCTTTTTGTAGGCTTTCTTAGAAAACTAACATTTGTGCTGAGTTTCATTTTCATCTTCACGCCAATCCTGACAAAGGCAATGAATACATTTGCTATGGTTGCCTTAGACCAATTGTGATGAGTCACTTTTAAAAGATTCGTTAGCAAGAAGAGGAGGATGAAGTGGAAGGGGCATAAATGAGAGAGATATGGGAAAATAAGAATAAAAGAATGAAGAGGGGGAGGAAAGAAAAAATATCTTAAAACTTGTTTTTTTGTGGCATAGCAAGAAATCAGTTTGGATACTGTTTGCAGCTATGGTATGGGTAACCCCATACTACTAAATCTGTTTTTAACCTTAATCCACCTCTTGACATTTGACTCTGGAAACACCTTCTTTTATTGTGTCACTCTTTGACCTTTGTTTTCCTTCTACAATCCTGACTGCTCCCTCCCCCTCAGTGTGTTTCACTGATTTCCCAACCACTAGGAGAGTAATAATTGTTCAATCCAGTTTTTTTCCTCTTCTAATACCTCTTAAAGGAGCCCTCATAAGCAACAATATTTTACTTAGTGCTTATATATCTTCAGCACCTCTTTAAACTTTCTTCTGTATGTTTAATCCTTGAACTTTCTCTTTCTGCCTTTGATCTGACTGCATACACTCATCTCAGCTTCTGTGTTCCCCACTACTCCATGCTGTCCCCAACCCCTGGAATATCAGTGACATTGTCCCCTTGGTTTGTCTAAAACAAATAGTTTGTCATGAATGACTTTGTTTGAAGGGTAATAGATTTTCTTTCTACACCTTTCTATAGATTTTCTTCTACAGTGGGTAGGGCATTTACCTTTCACACGGCCGACCCGTGTTCGATTCCTCCGCCCCTCTTGGAGAGCCCAGCAAGCTACCGAGAGTATCTCACCCGAACAGCAGAGCCTGGCAAGCTCCCCGTGTCGTATTCAATATGCCAAAAACAGTAACAACAAGTCTCACAATGAAGACGTTACTGGTGCCCACTCAAGCAAATTGATGAGCAACGGGATGACAGTGACAGTGACAGTTTTAACTCTCTACACCTTCTATAGTTTAATTTTTTTGTCTACATTTTGGGCTTCATTTACCTTCAACTTGTATTGTACAGGTTTATCTCATTAAGTCAATCATTGATTCAGTGACTGAACACACTCTAAATCTCCCAATCCTAGTCTAAGCGACCACACCAGATTACCATCAGCTCCTATCCAAATCATCAGCTCCTACTACTTCCTACTGATTTTTAAATCACTAGGAATATGTTTTATTAAACGCCTATATCTCCTTTACTTTCCTCCCAACTGTGCAATACTAAACAAGCAATACAGTCTTATCTAAATAAAAATATTGTGATGATGTTTTTTCTGCTAAAGATCTGTCCAATATTTTCATTGATCTTAAAAAACAAAGCCCTACAAGGGAATTTTTTCTCTTCAAACTCCAACTACTTCCTCCCCACACTGCCCTACTCCCTGCCCTCCGGTTCTATCAACTTCCCACTGAGCTTTCATTTATCCTAAAGGACAGTGCCCACTCTCCTTCCTTCTCAAATTTATTTTACCAATGCACCTTCCTTTGCTTAGGGAAATGTATCTTCTTCACACCCACCAAACTAACGTCTCCCTGTCTCCCTGCTCACAGCTTAAGAACCATTTCTTTTGAATCCTTTCTATGAATTTAGTTTTATGTCTTCAGAAAACTTTGTTTTCTAAGCTCACTCCAATATAATAAACTCACTAATTATGCTTATTTATATTATGACCATGAGACTCTTTTTACATTATTTGAGTAACATCTTTTGCCCTTCTGAATTTATGTCTAAGAGCATCAACTGAGTCTATTTGGGCATGTTTGTATTCCCAGTGTTTTTTTTACGATGCTTGCTACATCATTTCAAAAAATGAAGTTCTTTTTAAAAAGGAATGAATGACTTGATTTTCTATTTATGTCATAAAATTCTGGAGACCAAAGAGAAGGTCTGATTCAGTAAAATAGTCACAAAATATTAAGTATTTTCTATCACAAAAATTACTAAAATTGGGCCAGAGAGTACA
This sequence comes from Sorex araneus, assembly GCF_027595985.1. Taxonomy (NCBI): domain Eukaryota; kingdom Metazoa; phylum Chordata; class Mammalia; order Eulipotyphla; family Soricidae; genus Sorex; species Sorex araneus. Next base: position 84,199,439 of record NC_073303.1, on the reverse strand, counting down.
GGAGTTAAGGCATTTGTCTTTCTTGATCTTGCCTGGGTTAAGCTTTGGTGCTGCATACAGTCCATCAGTCTCCTCCAGGAGTGATCAAGAACTGCAAGTTTGGCCCTCTAAGCCCCCAAAATTATGGATGAATGATGGATTTGATTAATGTATGATTGTGAATGAGGCTAATGAATTAGTGGCTAATGATCAGTTTTGTTTATAAGGAGTTTATTACTCGAGTCAGCTAATGATCCCTGAAAGTTCCAGTAAGTACTTTATTCTAATGTTCTTAATCCATTCTTTTAAAACATGATTCTATTTAACATTATTATTTCATTTGTTATGGAGGATAGCACAGTGGTAGGGCATTCGCCTTTCATGCAGCCGACCCGTGTTCGATTTCTTCACCCCTCTCGGAGAACCCTGCAAGCTACCAAGAGTATCTAACCCTCATGGCAGAGCCTGGCAAGCTACCCATGGCGTATTGGATATGCCAAAGACAGTAACAATAAGTCTCACAATGAGACTGGTGCCTGCTCAAACAAATCTATGAGCAACTGTATGACAGTGACAGATTGTAACACTGTGATTTGCCAAGTTGTTTCTAATGCAGTTACTTCAGGCATTGAATGTTCCCACACCATTCCAACCACCTGTGTGCCCTTCCCCCACCAAAGTCCCCATTTCCCCATGCAGCACCCTAGCAGGCACAAACAGATTTACTTCATGTTGTTTGTTACAGCACAATGTAACAATACAAAGGCAAATGGAATGATCAAAACTTAGATCAAAGGAGTCGATTTGTGATGGTTGTATCTCACAATGATGTTACTAAAGTCCTTGTTTGAGGTTCTACTGTGCTGGTTAGTACTAGTTGAACCTTCTTTGTTACTGTTTCGGTTTGTTGAGTTTGGTGGTCTGTAATGCAACTTTCCAATCAGATTTTCTGTAATCCTACTGGATTGACAGTACTGTGAGATCTTTTCTTTGATTTTGATTTTTATATTTTTTAATTTTATAAGAGAGTTTGCAATATTTGGTTACATTTAATATTCAAACACCAATCCCACCACCATTACATCTTCCCACCACCAAATGTTTTCATCCCAAGCCCCAATCCCTGTACCAAAGCACAACCTAAATAAATATATTTTGTATTGTCTGTTATGAAAAATCACTGAAAGTGCTACCAAAAAATATCCATAGAGGAAATAGTGTGAAGATTGTTCTATTTTGGCAGGGGCCATTAAGACATTCTTTAGGATATCACTAACATGTTGTTAAAGGTTGAGTGATGTGAGCTTTAACAACACTAACATGTTGTTAAAGGTTGAGTGATGTGAGCTTTAACAACACTAACATGTTGTTAAAGGTTGAGTGATGTAAGCTTTTCAGATTATATACATACATCTGAAAATATGTATATATGTATATGTGTGTATATATACATGTATATATATATATATATATATATTTCCCTCTGTGATTTGTTGCCTACTACTTGAACCCCACCAGTTGTGTTGTGGTACTTATGGAGAATGGGTAGGGAGTGTCTTATAATGTGTCACACAACCGCAAGTGTGGCTGAACTTGTACATGAGGTTCAGCCCGAGTATGTGGAAAGAAGCCGTGAGCACAGCGACAGTTGGGTTCTGGAGGGTTTGGGTTGCTGGGACTGGGTCCCTTGGGGTGGGGAGGGCTCTCACCCACCCCCCTCTGGGGTGTCCCGAGTGAAACAGCCTGGCTCAGAGTCTGGTGGCATTGCTTATGGCGGGCGTCATGTTGCTCTCTTCTGGGAGAAAAAGCCATGTGATAGTAGTGTGAAGTCTTGAGGTGTTGTGTGTTCTAGGAACTATTGATCTGGAACAATTTGGTGACTTAGCAGTTTGATGAGGTTCAGTTGTGGAGCTGGACTGTGTCTGTGCTGGAGGATGCTGGGTATGGCCTCAGGGTGCCGTTCCTTCAGGCCAAAAGGGAAGTCTGCTGGCGCCATTCCAAGAAGGCCCCAGACTTCTCATCCCAGACCAGTTTACCTGGGAAGATTCGTCAGTATCATGTTCTTTTGTAGATGTGATGCTGGTTCATTTCTCTGCTAGAAACATCTATTTTAAATTATTAATGAGGGCCTAAAAACATATTCTTTTCTTCTGCTTTCTATTAGCAGATTATTGGTAGAGGAAGTAGAAAAGAATTCCTGCAATATATGACCATATTTTCACTGGTTTTCAGTGATTTGTGATTTTCTTTCCAACCTCCTGATCAGTTTTGTTGCAAGGTTGATGCATATTTTAGGGTTAATTCCCTCAGCCCCCTCAGTTGACCTCTTATGCCATTATATTAGCCAGACCTTTCATCCGGAGATTACATTTGGAAAACAGACACGTCATGGCATTTTCACAACCCAGATCTCAAATGTCCAGACTCAAGTTACTAAAGCTTAGGAAGAACCACATTTGCAATCGTAGTCGAAGAGTACCTGTGCTATTGGTAAAAATAAAATCATTTTTTTCACCTGAGTGTCTATTTTCATGTTGATTTGTTTAAACTCAGGTAAATCCTGAGTTTCAGCCTCATCTTGGCTTTTCTTTCTGATCAGGAAAAATTTTATTCACCAGGTTCTCGTGTTTTTCTAAACAGATGGTGCATTACCAGTAAGCAGCAATAACAATCCTTCCAACAAGTATTTAGAAACAAATAAAATTAAAATATTTGACAAGAGGGTATATGTGAAGCTTAATAACTAGATAAGTTTATCATAGTATTTTCTTTCCTTCTAGCATAAGATGCAATTGTGGGGGAAAAAGTTATTAAATGTCAAAATAAATTGAAATGGACAGCTCAGTTAGCTTCATGTACATCTCCTTTTGATCACAATTAATGAGGCAAATGCAATTTTCAAAGCAATTGCATTCTTAAAAGATAGAGGTCCTGCTAATCTTTTGTATGTAAATATGAGTAATGCATTATGGAAACTAGATGCTTCTTACCTTGTTGGAAAAAATATTAATATGATTTTAAACAACTTATGTAATTTAGCGATTGGGCAATAAGTCTGCAAAGAGGAATTCTGTTACATACACTAACATTGTGCATCATATTCCTCACTCAGATTTGAACAGAAAGACGAGAAAAACTAACACTGAGATACAACCATACATGTCTGTTTGTATTTGTATTCTAAATTTTCAAATTACTGTACCAAAGCAATAGTACAGTGGGCAGGGCATTTGCCTTGACACACAAACAACCTGGACTCCTGCATCCACATCATCCCTAATCCCACTGTGAATGATGTGTGAGCCAGGAGAAGGCCCTGAGCACCACAGGGTATGGCATCAAAATAAACCAATTTTGATGTACCATTTTTCTAAGCCAAATTCCTCTACTCAATAGGGAGAAATACATTGGAAAAATGTATATAGTAAAAATATATAAAGTTGAGTTTATTGGGTTAAGCATTGGATTAAGTATAATTTACAAATACTAGTTCATAAATTTACTCTTAGAAGACATTACTTCCTTTTCACATAAAGTGTCTTTAAGTGAAAACCTTGACAACGAATATATAATTGAAATATTGTTTTGTGCACGTTTTCAATAAAACCTGTTTAATAAATTTACTGCAAACAAAATTGTGCCAAATGAATATTCTGGCTTCTAATACATTTTTATTCAGTATTCTTTTAAACTGTACCAGTGACTCTGTGTATAGTTAAAGTATTTCAAAGTTTTATGTCAAAAATTTTGTACATTTTATTTCTTCTCTCCTAAATTACATCTATTTGTTTTATTCCATGAACAAAACCATGGAATCTTATATATTATTCCTTTTACTCATCAGATAAAGATATTATATGTGCATATGTGTTTTCATGTAATTATAGAGATATTAATAATTGTACAAAGTACTGCCAGATTGCATTACCAAAAGAGTGAATTAATTTAAGCTTTCACCCAAACTCCACAGAGGTTTCTAGTTCCTCATCTTCACTAAGAGTTGATATCATTATTGGTATTATTACTATCTTGAGGGGACTGCTTCCAGTGATACTCAGTGAACCGAACCTGACAGCACAGTGCTAGGCCCAAGAATGATGAATGGTTGGGTCTGTGTTTCCTGGGATCTATGTGATGCTTCAGATCACTAGGATGATACCTTTGATGCTCCTGGGCCTATTTCCAGCACTGTCTGGGGACCATGTGGCACTGAGGATCAAACCTGGGTCAAGCTCATGCAATTATATACCTTGATCACTGTACTTTCTCAGATTGTTGTTAGTGATGTCTTAAATTAGCACATACATATTAATCAAATAAATTCATGAATTGTAGTATTTTATTTTGTCTGGTTATAGAAGTTATGACTTTTAATTTGGGCATTAATTTTGTTTTGTTACAAGGATAATCGCTTTTCTAATAAGCTTTCTTCTGAAAACTTCAGTATTAATTAGGAAACTAGTATACACCTTAGAAATAAATAGCTCCAGAGTCCTTTTCAGGAGTGTACCATGTAGTTCTTGGGAGTGCAGGGGGTCCACCCTGAGATATTCAGTGAACCTGGTCGAATGATTCAACGCTCAAACCCACTGATGTGTCGCTGCTGTGCCACAAGCTGAGAGCTCCCAGGGCAGCCCTGATGCTGCTCAGGGTGTGACTTGGACCACTCCCAGCTGTGCTCAGGGGAAGTCATTCAATTATGGGAATCAAACTTGAGTCTCTGTGCATTCAAAGCATGCACCCTGACCAAATGATCTGTCTCCCCAGCCCTGGTATATTTTCTTTCAAACAAAGTCGGATATGACTTTAGGCAATTTTTTATAGACATTGCTTCCCAGCCAGTTTGGTAGTGATAGATGCAAATGGAATCTCCTCCATCCTCTAACCACACAATCTGTAATTCACAGCTTCTTTCATTGATATTGAAGGGGAAGTAAAGGTTTTATGACTCAGTAAATAACAAGGGCTGAATGAAAGTGGTCATTGACTACTGATGGCAGCTTACTTTGCAAAGAAGTAGGGAAGTTTAATCCCCTGATAAGAATGGAAAGTAGATGAGTACAACCTCCATCCTCCATCAAATGTGCATGATATGAAAAGCTAAAGCAACTGCTCAGGTTATCCTGTCCATAGGTCAAGGTCCTTCATGTGTCCTTCCAGCACAAACATCTTGTAGTGAATGACTATTTTCCTAGAATCAGAGATTTTAACTTTCTCTGAAACATTGACCTTAATAGCTTGGTCATGATGGACTTATTTTTATTAGTTTGTTTTTCAGTATGTCCTAGGATTCTTAGGAGAAATTATACTTCTCCTTATATAGCAGTATATCTGTCTCTAACTCTAACTAGACTTATATCTACATTTCTTACTTCAATGACTTGAAAATAGCATCCCGAGCTGATCTTAAATGTCAAAGTCAATTTATTCAAGAAGCGGGTTGATTATTAAAGCAGGTGTTGAAGATGCGATTTTGTTTTTGTTTTGAATTTATCTTTGGGGGATTTACAGTAGTATTGATGTCCTTATTTTACAGTTGTAGTTAGGCTACACCAATCCCTCCATTCCTGTTTCAAAATCCCCCCACCATTGTCCCATTCTCTCCTCTCTCTCTCCCCACCTTAGTCTTCTCAGTTCACAGTTCGGCCAATCCGGGTTTGTTTCCATCAAAAATTGTGTAATTCATTTTTTCTGTCTCGTTATACTTCACGAGCAAGGTCATCTGGTATTTGAAAGACTCATTATAACATAGCACCTGAAAGTGTTCAATTGATTCGTCATTGAATTGAATGAAGTTGAATTCTGTACCAAATATAAAATCTCTGTGGCTTTCTTGCAAGTATTACTAATGCTAGAAACCACCTCCTGGGATCTTGGGAAATTTGATGAGGTCAGCAATTTAGTTGGTTCCATGTTGGTGCAGTATTTAGTTGTTTCCTGCATGTAGTAAATGCTCTCTTGTAGTGATGCTGGGTATTAAGGAGAAAGAATTTCACATACACAATAAAAAAATTAAACTGAGTGTTAACTTTTGGTATCAAATGTATAAAAATCTGTTTACTAAGGGTACAGTGAACATTATTTCTACATTATGAGTTTTAAAAGTTAAAGAGGGAAACAAAATGGTGGACTCTGAAATGTTTCATAGACTGAGTTTTTCATAAATATCCATCTAAATAATCTCAGCTATTGGTAAGACAGCATGTGGACCTATCCTAGACAGTTTTTTGCTAGTTCACTATTGGATTTATAAATACTATTGATTCCTGTGTCTCAGGTCTGCCATTTTCACCATGAAAGATTTACTAGGCAATCTCAGAATCATTATAGCATTCAGATTCTAATATTTAATAGCTCAATCATATGTAAGGTAGACATTTTTTCTAAGTGTCAGAAGTACTTATATTTCAAGCAGTTCTTTGTATAGATATAGTACTCAAGAACACTTAGGACACACAAAATAAGTTAAAGAAGTCTGTACCCATAACAAGCTTTTAACACTAGTATGGCTAAATTCCTATGATTGTTAGCATAGTTAAAACAAAAAAAAAATAAAAAGAAGTCAGTACAGTTAAATGTGGAGGAAACATTGACTTACTAAAATTTGCATGATTTATTAAAAGACCTGATAGCAGAAATCTGTCTTTCAGTCTCATCTCCCTGGTTACTTTCCTGTCAGAACTACACATTCATTTTCCTTCCTCCATAAAATGGTGCTGTTATGAATACACCCACATCAAAATAAGCTCAGGGTTATTGTGCATTTTACAAAAAGATCAAAATATACAAGAACATTCATAATATTATGTCTATCACCATAAGGGTTGTTCATTCAAAGAAGGCCCAAAAGGGAAATAACACCCTTGCTTATTACTTAAGGTGATAAAAGTGAATACTTCCCCCGCCCCAACTCAATGCCTGTCAGCATTTCTACCCAATTATCTTTTCTTCTACAAAGTATTGTTTCTGCTGATGCATGATTTCTCCTTTTGGGGGAGTGAGTATAGAGGAGAAAAGATTGGGATATACCAGGAGGTGCTCAGGGCATAAGCACCTGCTCTGAAATAAGGGATCATTCCTTACAATACTCAGGGGACCATATCTAGTGACCTGGATCAAACTGGAGATGCCATATGAAAGACAAGTACTGGAAACCCTGTACTATTTTTCTGGGTCCACAATTTCCCACTTTTAACCCAAGGATTGGTTCTGAAAGATCATTTCCAAATTATAATGCTATTTTCATAGCCTGACATTTACATTCAGAATAGCTTCCCGAGTTTTAAAACTGCTAGAACCTCTTATCTTAATGAATTTGGCCTTTGACTATACAAATCACAGAGCACAAACTTATTCACACACATCACACCACAGACAGCCCGGCAGAGTCCTCTGCAGACAGCTAGTCTTAGCTTTTCCAGAAAGCCAAGCATCAAAGGACACATAAAGTTATTTTTCCAATATTTTCACATTTTTGCACACTCCTGCTTCACATCTATCATGTGCAAAATCTGAAACAAGCAAACAAAAGGAAAATGAATCTTAAAAATTAACTCTGTGTGTATTAGATATATGTCCCTGAGCCTTAGATTTGTAACCAGTTGCAGTGCTGTGGCCATCTAGATAGCCTTAAATCCTCAGGCTTGAATTTCCTCATAGCATGACTTCACGGTACAGCATTTAAGATTCTGCAATTTCTTCTTCCTAAATTCTATGTCAGATTTGTGACAAATAGGTAACACGAGTTAAAAAAGAGATAAAATGGCCATTAACAGGTTCTTTGGGGGATTGTTATCACCTTAAAATTTTTGAATGCAAAAGGTAAAAGTAAACTTGATAATATATTTCCTATCTAATTAGCTCCAGCTACTATATAAATCTAAATTTATCATATGTAAACAACATTTTTTCCCCTCAAAATTCTGAAGGCTGGGAATGGTCAGGGTGTTGTCAGGCTGTCAGCATGGTTAGGTCCTGTTGTCATGGTTAGGTCATGACAACACCGTCATGACTTGGTTAACTCTTAAAGACTCCATCACAGTGGGATTAGGGTTTCAGCAAATGAATCTGGGCACGGAGAACACAAATATTTCATCAGAACATCCTTGATATCCAGTCTAAAACTGTCTGTACTTAGGTTGGAGAGATAGTATAGCAGGTAGGGCTCTTGCCTTTGTTTGGCTCAATTCCCAGACTCACCAAGGCCCACCAATGATGATCCCTGAGCCCAGAGCCAGGAGTGAACCCTGAACACTATGGGTGTGTCCCCAAGCCCCTCCCCACAAAATTTAGCATACATTTAACCTAAAAATATTAATGAGACACTTAAATTTTCTTTTATCAAATTTTCAGAGTTCTTTGTGTCTTATACACTAAAATATATGTCAAACCAGGTGCTATATTTTCACCAACTATTCTTGAGCATTATTTGTATGTCACAAGTTTTGCGTTAAAAAAAAGGTTGGAGTCAAAGAGATAGTATAGGAGATAAGATCTTTGTCTTGCATTCAGTAAAGCCTAGTTCAATCCCTGGCACTGCATATGGTTGTCTGGGCACCATTAAGACTTACCCCTGAGTACAAAGTCATGAGTAAATCCTGAGCACAGTTGAGTGTAACCCCAAAACAGAAAACAAAGCACGGATTCAGCTGTTCAGTTTCACTAACCACATTTCAAATATAATGTAATGACTATCCTACTAAACAACCTAAAGACTTTCATTTAACTCAGATCTGGTTCGACTTTACTGGAAAATTATATTTAGGTCTGCACTTAAGAACTATGAAGAACTCCAAGACCAGTGAGATGGTGCAGGGTTAAGGCACATGTTTCACATGAGCATTGCAGGACCCAAGCAACCCCGTGTTCACATCAAATCCTCACACTGAACCACTGGCCCAATTGGCCAGGAATGACCAGGAGACGCCTCTGCGCCTCCTGAGCTTAAGTTGGGAGAACCATTCCCCCCCACAAAATAAAAGGACTTTGAACAAATAAAGATCACTTCCAGAGACACCCATATGACATTACACACAAATATTTTAACAATCTAAAAGTTGGGGGAAAATAATATCTCTATTATGGTGTAATAGGTTGAAGCGAACTTCTTTTTGTGTAGTATGTGTGATATAAGAATTGTTAAAAAATATTCTCTTAATTCAGAATTGGCGGTCATGTGGGCTTATAAAAATTAAGGCAAACATGCTCCTGTCTGAGATGGTTTAGCTGTTGGGTACTTGAAGAAATGAAGAATTGGATCAGTATTCTATTTTCTCTGATTTTTGTTTGGGACTTATACCTTGCAGTGCTCAAGGCTGACTCCTGGCTCTGCAGACAGGAATCACTCCTGGTGTGCTTGGGTTTGGCCAAACCTGGATGGTCATTGTGCAGGGCAAACACCCTACCCACTGGACTATTGCTCCAGCTCCTGCATCAGTATTCTTTCCAGGTCCTTTCCTGCTCTTTTTTCTACGATTCTGGGATAACCCATGGATAGAGAGACCACACTCCAACTGCGTTCAAATGTTATTAGTAGAAAAGCAATCAATCTGCGTGATTACATTACTAATTCTATAGTCTTTTAGCTTCTGTTTTTCTTGCTTCAGAGTGTGTTCATAATTGATCAAGTCCGTTTTTAGCTATGACAGCAAGGTAGTTCTAGAATGTTTGAAGAATTCATTCTTTGGCTGTAGTAGTGGCCATGGGTCAGTGGTAAGTTAACCCCATCTATAACTTCAAAGCATACATGAATTCCACTTAAATGGTCTGCAGATGATTTCTGAGGTCAAGGGCACATCCATGTTGAATTAAATGCAGACTTGGCCTCTTGACCCTGTTTGCAAAAGATCTACTTAGGTTGTTTTCATTTTTGTCACTGTAGCTAAATCATAGACCCATAGAAAAGCATCTTGGATCTGGACCTGTGAATTTAGCATCAGATGCTCTACAGAATCAGCCTAATTTATCTTATAAAATACTTAAAGAATGTCACTTGAAGAGAGTGATTCTAGAACCTGAAAAATATTTTTGTAAATATTCATTCTAAGTATATGGCTTTCTTTAATTATTTTATTATTACAGGGAAATATGAATTCTTAAATAGTCCAAGTATTTTTGAAAAGAATTGTGGAGTGAGAAGTTGTCTTTGTTTTGTTTATACTAAGTCCTGGATTCACAGAACCGATCCATATATGGTGACAATGAGATTTAAATTTTATTGACACCCCAGTCCTTTGAGTGGTATTGCAAGTAAAGAGGACAGAAAGGAAAAAATAAAGCAGAAAATTAGAATTAGCTCTCTTTGGTTCTGAAGAGATTTCAACATATTAAAGCAGGGGGTTCTTTTTATTTAAATACTATTCATATCAAGCATGGGAGTAGTTTTACTTAAATGCTATGTTTAGAGAAAGAGTACTGTAAAATGCTGACATTGGACAACAAAGATGCAAACCAGTGATTATGTTTTTCAGTTACGAACCACATTTTTCAATATTTATTAATAACAGCTAAAAAATACAAAAAATTAATGCAGCTCAGTAATATAGAAAGAGCTCAGTAAACTTCTGAAAAAGATTAAATAGCCTGCTGGCATTCAGTATTGCATATCACAAATCAAAATATTGAGGACTAAGATATATTTTCATGAAGCACCTAAAAGGAAAAGAAACTGTCTACATTATTAAGATGTATAATATTCCAGTGAACTCTCATTGTGGGAATTACATAGGTTTTCTTGCAGCTAGAGAGGTGACTGAATTCAATATTGGAACAGGAATAGAAGTAATGCATTAGTTGTATTTCTTTACACTTATGTAACCAATAGCTCTAACTAGAAATATAAGGTAGAATGAAAAGCATGATAGATCACTAGTTTGCCTAAAGATTCACATTATCATTTCCAAAATTTTCACTCCAGAGATTTGTGCTGTCATTGGGTCTATTATGAATGAGTGATTGATTTGTTTAGGGAATAATTCAACCAAATGGCAGTGAATTGAAAAATGAGTAGGCTCTGAAGAGACACATTGGCAGTAATAACTAATTCTGTCTGCTGATAGGAATCAGCATAGGTCACTCAGGATATAGCCCCGAATGAAACAAATTATTCACCTTTAACCCATGATGAGTCACTTCCCAGCCTGCACCACTGACATTAATTAACCCTCTTGAAATTCTTCCACCATTTTAAATCTCCAGGCACACCCTGATTTCTATGGTAACCATTCATAACTTTTAAATTTTGCTTTGTTTTCTTTGCATAAGCTTTAAACTGCATGGTTGTATATTTTCACTCTATTCAGAAGAGTATTCTGTCCATCTCATGTTGACTACTGGTTCACTATCACTATTGAGTTTATCTTGAGAATTTATAAAAGTAAATGAAGGTCTTCACAGAATTCTTGAGGAAATCTAGTCTAATAGACAATGTCCATGGTGATGTATCTGATCATATTAAAGAAAAATTAATTGCATTTAAAGATTAATTTTACTGAAGAGCCAGGAGAAAGATCTCCCACAGAATAAACTGTGACTCCATCACCTTATTCTTTCTAGAGGCTACTGTGATGGATGGGTGGGAGGGTGTGGGTGGAGAGACCTTCAAAGAGTGAATGACTCCATATAAATTTCCCTAATACACTATGGCTTTATAATTCCTGCTGTGAACCATCAACTACATTTAGATTAGCCTTAATGGAGAACTGTGTACCAAAAATTCTTTCAGAGGACCCCCTACTGAGAGCTGATTACATTTGTCCAAATGCTTACTCAGATATGCACAGTTAACAGTGAATTACAGCCTTTTCAAAATTGACGTTTCAGAAGAAATAAATACCAAGGAGTGGGTGGAGAGAAGGCAGTAGCAGAAGAGATGGTTTTACAATGAAAGGAAACAGTAAAATTTGGAGACCTTCTTCCTGGTAAACCAAGCAGGCATTCCATGTATTTTTGTATCACTGCTTTCTTTTTATAATACCAGTTACATTTATTTACTATTGTTTTTCCATACTATAAAAATGTGGAAGTAGAACTTCACGTTGCTCTGTATGTATGAATCTCACCATACTATCATCAAACTCTAAGTCCTGACACCTTATCGAAGCATTAACCTCTACACATTTCCTTCATCTTACTTTCCCAATCTCTGTGGGAACCCTATTTTTTCAAATTCACAATTTGTGTCATTGTGTTTTGTCATTTTATTGGCTTTTATTAGTTATTTATATTCTATCCATGAGTGAAAATATATACTTATCTTTTACTTCTCTGGCTTAATTCACTTAGCATAAGCCCCTCAAATTTTACCTACAGCTCAAGAGACACGGTACCATCTTTTTCAGTAACTTAGTAAACTTCCAGTGAATATACAGATGCCTTTTTCATTCATATAGCAGTTCATGCTCATGACAAACACCGTTAGCATAGTTTTATCAGAGAAAACCTTAATTTATCCATTTTATTTTGCTTGGTTTGGGGACCACATCTGGTGTTCTTAGGTCTTACATCATCTTTAGAAATTGTTTTGGTTTATTATAGTAGTTGGCCCACATTGAACATCACTTGGAGGCCAGGTCACTGCACATGGTACTCGGATGCCTCCAGGACTATACTGAGAGGTGGTGCTGAAGCCGGAACCTACACAGGAGATGTGTGCTCACCATTTAGGCTACATCCCTCACCCTAGAATTATTTTTATTAGTTATATGATATATTGTAGAATATATTTTTTATTTTGCCATACATTTAACCATTTGGAGGTAAATTTCAAAACACCCTGAAACGTGAATATATTCGTGTGCTCTGACTTATCAATTCCACTTGGAAATTTAGAGCCTGAGAAAACTCTCACAATGATACCAAGATATGTATGAGGTCACTCATTGTAATATTGGTTATAATAGTGACAAAATCTGTAACATTTATTGACCTTTCAAAATACACTTGATAACTCAGCTGGGTAATTAAATAGATTTATCACAGATACATAAAATACATAAATATTTATCTATATATCTCTATATGTATGAAACTAGAAAATATCAAAGGAAAAACGTGCAAAAACATGCATCACAAAAGCATTTATCTATATTTTAACACAAAATGGTATCATGTATTATTTACATACACACAAATATATATATATATAGCATAAACACACATTAGTATTGTCTACACTTAAATAGAGTGCTTCCTCAGAAAAAAAAAAGATGAATTTTATTTATTTTATTTTATTTTTGCTTTTTGGATTACACCCGGCGATGCTCAAGGATTATTCCTGGCTCTGCACTTAAGAATTATTCTTGGCAGTGCAGGGAGGGATCATAAGGGATGCTGGGGTTCAAACCTGGGTGGGCCATATGCAAGGCAAATGTCCTACCTGCTGTACTATTATTCCATCCCCAAAGGGATGAAATTCTTAAACTTTCTTAAGCTGTATGCAAAGCTATTTATGTCTGAAAAATAAAAGATAAGTTCTGAAACAAATATATTTATAGTTAACTCACTATACGTATACAGTATGTAGTGTACAGTATTCATACTGCATGTAGTATTCATACCCATGTATATAAGGAAAAAGTAGAGAAAATCAGATGAGATTATTTAGACAATAGCTTTTACCAAAATATTGACATTTAGATTGTATCAGGTGGTTTCATGAAAGGAAGTTTAAAAACATAAAGCTTCTGACACAATAAATTTATGTTAAATCTTTTGCTGGGGACCAGGAAAATAGTTGAGGGGGTGGGGGGAGCATTTGCCTGTCATGCATGAAACACTGTTAGATCCCCAGGCAGTAGTTTGGTCCCTAAATACTGCAGGTTGGCCCCAGTAGCCAACTGAAATGGCATGGTTTCATACTGCAGAGCCTGAGCACCAAATCATCAGGCCCAAACCACAGCCTGGAGTGCCACCAACACTCACTGGCACTAAGGGTGAGACCCCACATGAAAGGAAAAGGAATGTGGGGGATGGGAGGAAGGAGAAAAAGTCTCTTCAGGGTGTTTCTAAGATTGGTATTGGTTTTCCTATCCAAAGTTTATACAGTATGCATTCATTATTTGATAACCACAGTTATTTTCTCTTTTTTTTATGATTTCACTGATGTCAAAAATCTGTCACTTGATGGAACATCAGGCAAGGGTATGCTGATTATTGTGAAAGGTGTGTGTCTCATCACACCCTTCTGGATGGAAAGTAAAAACCACATTTTAATAGATGACAAGTTATGGTGTGGTTTTAAAAAGATACAATATACTCCAGTTTTGTGTCCACTTTTGTAGGTCGTATCTAGGTTTATGGAGCAATAACCCATCTGGAAGATTGTATTTGATCCATTTTACGAAGGACATTGATCATTTAATGATCATTGCCGGCAGCCTGCCGGATGTAAATGTTGTGAACTATAGAAGCAAAGTTGGGCTAAAGCAAAGGAATTAGAATGAATGAGAAAGGGAGGGTTAGTAACAGCATAAGTAGCAATAACATAACTCAGTGTATAATCCAAATACAAATATAAGTAGGATTATTGCAAAGGAGAGAATGAGGAAAGAGTTTGGATTCAGTAGAAAGATGGAATTCAGCTCAAGTAAGTACCTTCTAAATTAAAGAACTAAAAAAGACAATGAAATGTGCCTTTAAAGCAAATTTTCCATCATAAATGGAAGCTGGTGATTGATTAATCAGGGAATTTGGAAATAGAATTTTTTCCCTTGAAAGAGAGGTTGAACTTGATTATATCTGAATATTATACAGAGAGCAACATTTAAAATCGTGTGCCATTTTATGTCTTTTTTGTACTTTATTACATGCTTCCCAGAAACCAGATAAGTTCTCTAAGATATTTTTATAGGTATATTTAGCATTATAAAGAGGTCTCAGGGCTGGGGAAATAGTACAGGGCTTAAGACATTTGTCTTGCATGAAGCCAGCCTGAGATTGATCCCTGGTATCACCGAAAATGATCCCTTAGTTAGGAGTAATCCCTAAGAACTGCCAAATGTGACTTACAAGTAAAAGCAAAACAAAACTCAAAACTTTATTTGGAGAATAAAAATGCCTTGATCTTGTATAAATATAGCATCATGGGATCTGAAGAGATATTATTGTGGGCAGGGCTTGTACCTTGCATGTGGCTGACCCAAGTTTGATCCTTTATATTCCATATGGTCCCTTGAGAATCTCCAGAAATGATTTCTGAGTGCAAATCCAGGAATAACCCCTGAATATTGCCAGGTATAGCCAAAAAACAAATGAACAAAAAAAAAGTAGGATCATGGAACATCAGATATAACATAAATTTGATATTAGAAATGAGAAGTAAATCTCATTTTTCCACGTTTCCTGGAGTTTTATGATTAGAAATGAAATGAACACTATTGATAATCACTCCTAGAATTTTCTCAACACTTGGTTATAGCTCTACAATAGCAGTGAAAGTTCCTGAAACTAGCCTATCATGCTTCTATCTACCACAACTACTCACTTTATCCCTGACTCCCAGAGAAAGTAGCTTTGTGATTTCTGCCTCTGTATCAATAAGCAACAATATGGGAGTTTGTTTTTAATTTTCCCCAATCACTTGCTAAAAGTTGGCTTTTCAAAATATGCTCATACCAATGTCTCTATTATAGCATTTCTATAATTATTAGGCAATTCATTGATCCTCAGTTTCTTTTCCTCTATTTCATATTTAAAGAAAATTTAGTTTTCAGTAAACACTTTAGGCCAGTTAGAACTTTAAAGAAAATTTGGTTTTTAGTGAACACTATGGGCCAATTAGAACCTAATGTCTGAAAAAATGTATTCATGTACGTATGCCTATTATCTAGTCAGGATATAATAATAGATGTTAATCTGAAGTGTTTATGCTTTATGTATAATATTTTTCAGAATGGTTAAGAGTATAATGAATCTATTCATTAGGTATGAGTTTTGACTTGATATTAACAAGGAAGGAGGAAAGAAATAAATAAAACCATGATGTAGTTTAAGATACATTGGCATTGAAATGATCTGAAGGTAATAGCTGACTAGTGGTTTATTTTGCTTTTTTTCACCCAAAACTGGACTCAGAACTGGTCTTCTTGGTGCTGAACATATGACTGAAGGGAAATAATCAGACTGTACTGCTGAGAAGAGCAGTGCCAGCTCTTTGTATGCCTTCCCGGTGTGAATGTTGCATTCTCAGCCACATAAAAACCATTTCTTCCTAGGGGAGATATATGGATCTTCCCTGTGGGTGCAACTTCTTGCCAAGTGTCATCATGATGCCTGGTTTCCCCAGATAGTAGTAATGAAGCAGGACTCAAAACACCTCACCTCTTCACGTCCATGAATCACATTGTCACTTGTAATTGCCCCAACAGACAAATTATTTTAACTAACTTTGGCATCTGTTCTTTGATTAAAGCTCCTGTATTGATTCTTTCTCTCTTGAGCATCACTCAGTTTGTCCATAGGCTCAAACTCTTGTTTGTCAGTGATGTCTTAGGAGAAATGATACAATCATCTAACAAGTACTGATCATCATACTGAAGGTGACATATAGATGAATTTAAGGGCTCCCTCATGGGATCATGAAGCAACATCAAGCCTGACAGAGACACAGTCATTCACCTATTTCATGTGATTCAGCCAAGCACTCCCTACCAACCCCTCCAACTCAGACTACGTGCTTTCATGATCCAGTCAAAGCGTGACATCTATATTTGTACTGAAGCCCTAGGGTGAAGGGCGCGTACTGAAATTGAAGTACAAGGATTGTGTACTCTTCTGGTTAAAGTGCAATAAATACAATACTATGGTTTTTCATGTTTTCACAGATTTACTAAACAAATCCTTAAAAATTATTGTTCCTAGCTGACAGATTTTGCATTTAGCATTTATTGGGGATGATTACATAATCTTGTGATGTGCTCATGTGGGCAATCTATTCAACATGTCAACAATGTTTGGATGAACACCATATTGGAAACATATTTGTATGTGAATCTACCTAGAAGTCATGTAGTTGAAGTTACTTTCTGATCCAGACTGCCTTTGGATTCCAAAATGTTTTCTGTTTTAGTTTTGTTGGGATTTGGGCCACAGCCAGCAGTGCTCAGGGTTTACTCCTGGCTCTGTGTTCAGGGATCATTCCTGGTAAGGCTTATGTGACTACACGGTATGCCAAAAATTGAACTTCGGTAGACTGTAGGCAAGTCAAGTGCACTACCTGCTGTATTCCCTCTGGCCCTGATTACAAAGTTTATTGCAATAGCTCATAGAAATGCTCCACAGAAGTTTCTGGAATGTCTTCCTTCTTCTGGTAGAGTGCACATATTAACTATGTGATATTAACTAATGTGGTGAGAATTGAGGGACACTATATGAAGAACTCTATTCCACATTCAGTGTCCTTCTTGGTTTCCTTGGCATTCTAGAACTGGTTAGTTAATATCTTAGATGTGGAAGATATTATCGCCAAGAATTTTTATTTACTAATTCATTTGAATAATCTTCCCTGTTGACTCTTTGCTGCTCTTCTACGTTTTGTGGATATCCTAGTTTACCAAACAAAAATCTGACATTCTAGTTTCCTAGGGATGAGGGGGAGAAGGACAAAAATAAGTTTAACTAATTCAGTATATAACCAGGCAATGATATTTATTACATAGTGGAAAATAGAAAATAAAGAGGGTTTTGAAAGGGAGTTGTTATTTTTACAGTTTGATAAGATTTCAATGAAAATATGAATTTAAGTAAGTGTTCTGTTAAATATTACTATATACAAGGGAAAGATATAATAAAACAATGAAATTTTTCATTTCCTAATATCTGAAAGTGTTTGTGCCTGATACTTTTCAGAAGATTATCTTATCACTTAGTTTAGTTACTATAGAACAACTCGCTGAAATTAGATTGGCACACCAAGTGGTGATTCACATCAATATTCTCCTGTCTTATAACTTGATTTGGAGCCATTGCCCCTGGGGGCTCTTATCTGCTCATCTTATCACTCTATCACCAAAGTCTGTGTCCCAGTACATTTGGGAGACAGCCATTTTTCTACTTTGAAATTCCAATAAAACTAAACACTTTACTTTTGTTTCATTTTTCTTTTGTAGATGATATATAGAAGCTTCTTAAAACTTTTAAATCCCCCCATTTTTCCCTTGAGACCTCCATCATTAGTTGTATACAGAGAAAAATTTCACATGTGCAAATTAGAAGTTCGTAATTTATTTACAGCAATGGTAATTTTGCATAGATTCTCTTCAGTCTGAGTAAATATAACTACTTTATCATGGTTTTATGGTAAACAAAATTGTGATAATAGTTATTCTGTAGTGTTATCCAGACTTGCAAGCTATAAAATAAAGGTACCAGATTAAAATGCAAGACTGGAATACTCTGGAGAATGAGAGGTTCACAGAGGCCTCTCAATTCCCAGCAGTGATTGTTTCTAACTTCAGGTGCATAATTACCACTGTGGAAACTTCACAGAATAATAAAGATGGACTGAAGCTTCTATAAACCATCTATAAATGGAAAGTGAAGCAAAGGTAAAGTGTCTACCTTTACTGGAGTTTCAAAATGGAGAAATGGCTGTCTCCCAAATGTAATTTACTTTCCTGAGCTTTCTGAGGTTCTTATGGTTCTCTGATTATTTTCTTTTTCTTTTTTTTTTTCTGATGACTTTCTTATCTTGTATCTGCCTCTATTTATTAAATGCCATCATCAAGAAGTAACAGCCTTGCCACTGAGAAGGTCAATTCTGATACATGGGTTCTGAGTGTGCACCAGAAAGCGTTCCTGAGTTCAACATCAACCCACATGTGAGAAGGACTGAGTTACTTCCTTTGAAGGTTAGTGAGAAACAGGCTGATAGGATGGAGCTCCTAGACCCACCTGAAGGAAATGCCAGTCAGCAAGGATCAGATGAATAGAACATCATCCTCTGTGGGCTGACTCACTTTCTTTCTCACTTTCTTTCTCTTTCTTTCTCGTTCTTTTTCTTTCTTTCTTTCTTTCTTTCTTTCTTTCTTTCTTTCTTTCTTTCTTTCTTTCTTTCTTTCTTTCTTTCTTTCTTTCTTTCTTCATTTCTTTCTCCTTCCTTCCTTTCTTCCTTTCTTCCTTTCTTTCTTTCTTTCTTTCTTTCTTTCTTTCTTTCTTTCTTTCTTTCTTTCTTTCTTTCTCTCTTTCTTTCTCTCTTCCTTCCTTTCTTTCTTTCTTTCTCTCTCTTTCTTTCTTCCTCTTTTTCTTTTCTATTAATTATTTAATTACCTTGAGATACAGTTATAAGGTTTTTATGTTTGAGTTTCAGTCATACAATGATCAAATAGCCATCCCTCCACCAGTGTACATTTTCCACCACCAGTTTCCCCAGTATTTCACCCCATCCCAACCTTCCCTCTTTCTGTATGGCAGACAATTTCCCCCATATTCTCTCTGTCTACTTTTTGGCATTATGGTTTACAATACAGACACTGAGAGGCTATCACGTTTGGTCTTTTATCTACTTTAAGCACACATCTCCCATACCAAACGATCCCTCCAACCATCACTGACTCAGTGATCCCTTCTCTATTCCAGTTGCCTTCTCCCCCAGCTCATGAGGGTGGCTTTCAACTATGGAGCAATATTACTGGCCCTTTTCTCTACTGTAATTCTGGAAACAACCCGAATGCCCGAGAACAGACAACTGGTTAAAGAAACTTTAGTACATCTACACAATGTAATACTATACAGCAGTTAGAAAAGATGAAGGCATGAAATTTGCTTATAAGTGGATGGTCATGGAGAGTATCCTGCTAAGTGCAATGAGTCAGAAAGAGAGGGACAGACATAGAATGACTGAACTCATTTGTGGAACATAAAATAACATGATATCAGCCTTCCTTCCTTCCTTCCTTCCTTCCTTCCTTCCTTCCTTCCTTCCTTCCTTCCTTCCTTCCTTCCTTCCTTCCTTCCTTTATTTCTTTCTTCTCCCTTTCTCCCTCCAGCCCTTCCTTTATTTGTTCCTTTATTTTTCTGATATTCTTTTATGATGATTTATAAAACATACTTCATTTAGCATTGGGGATTACATAAGTTTGGTGATAAATAGATTAATTTAGGAAAACCATGATTGGGTGGATCTCACTTGTGAACTGTAAAAAGTCATCGTCAGTGCTCTTGTCACCGATTGACTAAAGCAGTAATTTTGTGATGTCAGCAGGTGTCAGAGTATACTGGAAGACTTGCTAAAACTGAGAGCTGGGCCGTATCCCTATATCTAGGTTCCTTATAAATCTGCATTTTTGTTTGTTTGTTTCAAAGGAGAACAAGGACTGTTGTTTATTGGTGATGGGAAATTAACCATTACAACAAAAAAATAACAGTGAACTGTGAAGCCAGACCTCTTTCCTTTGATGGGGGCTGAGGGAGGTGATAGTGGGAGGAGAGAGGGACAGTAAGTCTAGATCAACTGCAGCCGGTGTCCTCAGAGCTCTGTACTTCTGGAGGAGACACCTGAAATTCTCTGGCCCTGAATAGAGTCTGGGGAAGCAATGTAAAAAGTGGGAATCTCCAGCACCACCATCCCCTTCACTGCTTCTGTTGAAACCCCACATAACCTCTGTGGTCTTGGGGGTGGCCTGGCTGCATTTAAGATGGTTTAATTCCCTGAACTTGAAATTTAGAAGACTCCTCTAAATCTTACACACAGACCATCCTGTAGCCCTTTATGTCCGTAAACTTGCTGTTCCTCAGATTGGCTTGCATCTACCTCTGGACACTCTTGAAGGGGACAGTCTCCAGAGTGATGCTGGCTCTGTGTTAGGGTTTGAGGATTCCAATGAGGACTCTCTGCAACTTCCTGAAGAGACCACTTCCTTCTACTGTCAGCACACAATCAGCCATGGGCTCCAAAATGATGTTTGAGAAAATTACCTGCGTGCAGAGCAGCTCGCTAACCATAGCCTAAAATATTGATCATGGGCTAGGGTGATCACCTTATTCACATCTTGACATTCCTATTTTTAACATTTAGAAGAATTTCAATCTGTTGAATCTGCTGCACCTACCCACCCTATTGAGAATTTCTAGTATAACAGATACCTCTATTTTTCCACATGGTTGACACTCCTTGTCAGGGAAAATGCTGCTTTCCACATGGAAGAAATGTAATAACTTCCCATTTATTGTATTTTCTTGTGTATTTTCTGAAAGTAACCCAAAATGGTCCCAAAGGAGGTATTATAAGCCACTTCTTATGAAACACAGCTACGTACATTACAACCTACCTATTACAGTTGTGTATTATAATTCAAATATATTTGTATGCATGTTTTGCTTATGAGCAGCATTATTTATAAAATTTGGAATTTGACTGTCTCTGTGAAGTCATTATTACCATTCAGTTCAACGTGAATTGGTTCCTCTTTCAATTCAGAATTGGTAGAGCAAACATATGAACATTTAATTTAATCCATTATTTTATCCATTATTAAAAAATAACAGCATATGTCACTATCAATGCGATGCCTTAAACATCAACGTATATAATATGATCTGTGTCATAGTATATGCATTCATAGAAATACACACACTTATATGAAAGTTTAATAGTTAACTCTTGGTAGCTTGCCAGGCTCTCCAAGAGGGATGGAGGAACTGAACCCAGGTCGGCCTCATGCAAGGCAAACACCTTACCAGCTGTGCTATCGGCTCCAGTCCAGGTAGCAGGGGAAAAAAATGTTATTTGAATCTGTGGGCTATGTTAAGTGGATCAATGAACAACAGAATGACAGTGATATAGAATAGTTAACATGTGCAATTGAAATTATCTTGGAACCAGAATTAAATTTTTCAGAGAGCTGTAGAGATAGCTCAGTGGGATTAGTACATACTTTATGTGTTGAGATATAAGTTGAGGCCCAGTCCCTGTTACCACATAATCCCCTGAACATTGCCAGGAGTAATATATGAGCACAGAGCTAGGAATAACACTTGTGCACTGCCAGATATGGCTACTTCTTTTCTCTTGAGGTAAGTTCTTTGGCAAATTAATAAATTTATTGTCTGTATTCTTTTACATTTTTGAAATATTGAAAAGAGGCCTCCCTCCTTTCATTTTCTTTTGATTCAAAATACATCTTATATACAATCAAACCATCCCCCGCCTACATTTCTTTACTCAATACTCACAATGGGATCAATCAAATTTGTCTAGTCAACTTGCAATGAATGGCTCTTCCTTCCTATCCTTGGAATGAAGGTCCGAATAGCAGAACTGAAATAACAATTTAAATGATCAGGACTGAAGCTCCTCTTGCTGGGAGAACCTACATGAAAAAACATACTCAAATGTTATTTATTTTTATAATAAGTGTGTCAAGAAAGACTGCACAATGATTAGCATCTGCAGTGGAATAAATTCTGATTAGGATTTTTTTTGAACAAATAAAAAGTACTAATGATTCCTAAAATTTTATTTCTAGAGAAATTTTGTAGTTAGTTGTTGTTTAAGCAGGTGCAGTTTAGAATTTCTGGGGAAAAAAATGGAGATCAGGGACCACAATCTAGTTAGGAGTTAATGGACTATATTTGAAGCTGCAAAAACAGCCAATTGCATGCCTTAGTTTTGCCTGGGTATATCAGCAACATTTTTAAAAAGAAGCTTTTGTTGATATTTCATGTGACTTTTTTTCTTGCTTACACAGTTCTCTTTCTTGACAGAGAGAAAATCAGTAGTCTTGGAATGCTAGGGAATCTTTCCTTTGATGTTGCTGTTTTGATAAGGTGTTCAACATCTTTTGAAGGTGCCTCAATGATAAAATGGCATCAGTTGTAATAAACTGTCTCACTTTCCAGAAAGATTCTCCTTTCCTCAATTTGACTTCTTTATTCTTGGCTACTTCTCTCTAATTGCATCCTGTTTTGTCTAATATTGCTCTAACTTAGTTCTCCCATTTGTCTTTATAATTTTCATCCAACAACTCTGTTGTTCTTTAGAGTACTTTCATTTAGTTCCCTAGCAACTGGTGGTGACATCTCAGGAATGTGAGAAAAGAAATCCCTTTGCAAAACATACAGTAGTGTAGTTCCATACAGAGTGGAGCTGCTAACTTTTTCCAGTTGAAGACTGCTTTCTGTACCGCTTTGATCTCTCTTCTTTGACAGTGCCTCCTGCTCGACACTGCACTGGCAGAGAGATCTGCAGGATGATGCTCATTTTTATGACATTAACCTCAGAGAAGGACGGGATTGTGTCCTCTTTGTGCCTTGCCTCAGAGTGATGGCAAATGTGATTACAGAGTCTCTCCTCAGTGTTCTCTGTCTGCCAGATGACACTGCTTCTCCTGGCTGAAAGCAGGTTCCTGAGCTCAGGGAAAAGGGGCAGGAAACAGCCCTAGCACACTTCAGGTAGTTACAGACCTGGCTCGATCATGAGACATGTCAGGTATAAGGTAGCTCTTAATAGGAGACAGTTTGATGGCTGTCTTTTTATCCCTGAAAAGTAGATGTGTAACAGTGTTCTAAAAGGACATTAAACTCTTATTAATTCAGCTGCAGAACTGATACCTACTGGAATTCATAAAAGCATTTTTGTACTATTAACACACTTCGATTTTTCCATAGCATTGTAGCACTGCGGCACTGTCATCCCATTGTTCATCAATTTGCTCGAGCGGGCACCAGTAACATCTCCATTGTGAGACTTGTTGTTACTGTTTTTGGCATATTGAATATGCCACAAGTAGCTTGCCAGGCCCTGCTGTATGGTGAGATACTCTTGATAGCTTGCCGGGCTCTCTGAGAGGGATGGAGGAATTGAACCCGGGTCGGCTATGTGCAATGCAAACGCCCTACCCGCTGTGCTATCACTCTAGTCCTGTGCAATTGCTCCAGTCCTACTGGAGTGATACCTACTGGAATTCATAAGAGTATTTTTCTACTACTAACATATTTAGATATTTCCATAGCACTAAAAATAATTTCAATCTCTGTAGTCTCAGTTGAAATGACTGCTAATTTTTGCAACTTATTACTAACTATTGTTTCTCTACATTTCATAGCACATTTATAGCACTTTTTTCACTAACTTGAATCCTAGTGGACTTCTACTTATATTAATTTCATTTATTTAATTGATACAAGTTTATTTAAGCAGGTATTGAAAATCACAATAGTATTTCCTTTACTGTCCTTTGAATATCTTACAATGGAAAGATGCAATGAGTAGAGTGAATAAAAGATGACTTATGTGGTAATGTGAAATGGACAACTATTCACACTTAAAAAAGAAAAATCCCCGCCATCTGACACAGTACTATTGAATCTGGAATCCAGTGCCAGTAGATTCCAAATCCTTTGATACAATCATCATCTACTTCCTCCTCCTAAAAGAATAATTGTAAATGCTGTGAACTATATTAAGATATAGTGTATTAAGGTAAATTTTATCCACTTAGGTGTATTCTGCACTGGAAGGTAGGGTTATATATCTGAAAAGTTCTGTTACTGAGTTGTGATAAATTTTATTCAGGTAATTTTTCCCTCTATTATTTTTTTTGTGACTGCTATTATTAAGCTATTCTACCTCACATTCTTTCCCCCCTACTGTCCTACTTTTAATTCTGTTTTTTAAATGTTTTATCATATTTATCTTTTTAAATGAGTTTTATATTACCACTATAGTTTTAATTTCCAAAACCTTGTGTGTGTGTTCCTAGTATTTCTTTCTTAGATCATCCAATTGCTGTTTTGTAAACATGTTTTTATATCACTTTATACAGATTACAGGTATAGAGTCATTTCACATCATTGTAAAATTTTCTTCTGGCTGAGCCGTCTTTTTTCTGACATTCTTTTCAAACATTTCAGGAGGAAGAGAGTAATGAATATTATGGGGAGTTTTGAATAGTATGTCACACTAGAACAGTAAGTCTGAATACATAGGTAGGTGTGAAGGTGTGTCTTGAAATTTTATAGGAAACCAGTGATAAGACTATAAAATGTGATTTAAAGATAAAATTTACATTTTTATGCCTTTTATATTGAAGACATGTCATGATTTTGGACTGTCTCCTTATGCTGCCCGTGAGCTTGACTGGGAAGTAATGTGATGATGTTGCTTCTAGTTGGCATCATGGTTTGACCTTTTCTCTTGGTCTGCTCAAATCCCTATAGACAAATGTCTATAGACATTTTAGCCCAGAGTGTAAAGGTTCTATACCCCATATTCTGAAGTCCTCCTTATTCTGAATTGCAACAGAGGTGGTAATTCATAATTTTAGTATTATAAATCTGCAGCTCATCTAATTCTCTTTTGAAATGCCTTGCCATTAATTTAGCCTTGAGTTACACAATCTAAGTTATATCAAGAGGGGACATAAGCTTCAACAAGAATTGAGTCATTCTACTTTATGAGTGAGAAATGAGATCTATGGTCTTTGACTTTTAATTACTTTTGTAATATTTGATGCACAATGAAAATAAAGATGCAAAGTATGCAGTGCATACCTATGTACCTCACTGTCATTGTCATCCCATTGCTCATAGATTTGCTCAAGCGGGAACCAGTAACGTCTTCATTGTGAGACTTGTTACTGTTTTTTGCATATCGAATATGCACGGGTAGCTTGCCAGGCTCTGCCATGCGGGCTGGATGATCTCGGTAGCTTGTCGGGCTCTCCAAGAAGGGCGGAGGAATCCAACCCTGGTCAGCCGCATGCAAGGCAAACACCCTACCCACTGCACTATTGCTCCAGTCCCTCTATGTACCTGAGAATGACAAATAACATTCAATGTACAGCTAAATGTCCCTCATATATCTTACCATGATCATTGTCTCTTGCTTTTCTATTTATCTTGCTACATGTGTATGGTAAAAATACACATGTAGTACATTAGCAAAGGACATGTATTAGAGAACAAGCCAAGTACATGTGGTCATTGGCCCACTTCCTTCTGTAGGCAAAGCATCTGGTTGCCAAGGACTGTTGGTGATGCTGCCAGATCTTAGTTTGGACCAGTTTGAACCTGCTGCTTTCCCTGGCATTTATGCCAGACTTCCTTTAATCTACCATACTGGTTGATGCCCAATTTAGTATCTGTAAAGAATTTAGAAATTATTTATTTTCTCCCTGTGCTCATTCCAGAAGGCGCTTGTAAGAGAATTATAGAACTATTACTCTAGTGTACTGTGTCTTCAGTTCCTATACTGATGATGAATCAAATGTGACACTGAATGTTGTAGGCTCCTCCATGTGACCACTGTGAGACTGTTAAGTGACACTGTCACTTTGCAGAGTATCACAGGGATTAGCAGAAGTATGAGAGGAACTGGAACGTGGAGACCAGCTAAGGATCAGAATATGATAGTACACAAGCATGTCATTCTCACTAGAGAAGATGCTGGATCTTTTTTCTGCCTAAGATAAGCTCATTCATGTCTAAATATGTTGGTAAAATGCTTGCCAATGTGTGGTATCATTGGCACATAGGAAGTTGGAAGCCTCAAATAAATATTCTGAATTTAATTTATTTTGCTTTGACATACCATTTAGCTTAAATGCTAATGTATAACTGTTTTGGTCTATATCCTCCAGTTTTTATATTTTTCACTTAAATATTTTTCTTTATTTTTATTACTTTAAACCTAATGCTTAAAATACATAAAATAGAGTAAAATTAAAATTGTATTTGGTGTCAAAAGGAGAGAGAACAAATTGAAATGCTCTGCCACAGAGGTGGGGGGCATGGAATAGGGGGTGGGAGGGATAAGTGGTGGAGAATGGACACTGGTGGAGGGATGGGCTCTCGAACATTGCATGAGGGTAAAACAAGCACGAAAATGTGTGAATCTGTAAAAAAAATTAAAAAACATAAAAAAATTGTATTCGGTGTCATTGGCCAAAGGAAGTTTCTAATATTTGTGTACCTTAATTCTTTTTTTTTGCTTTTATGTGATAGAAACAAAATCAATGTATTAAATTTTGAAGGGTTTTTTTTTTCTGTCATCACTGTCATCCCGTTGCTCATCAATTTGCTCGAGCAGGCACCAGTAACATCTCCATGAGAGACTTGTTGTTAATGATTTTGGCATGCTGAATATGCCATGGGTAGCTTGCCAGGCTCTGCCGTGCAGATGAGATAATCTCGTTAATTTACCGGGCTCAAAATAATATCATATGCTCACCATAGAGAATTTTGAGCATACCAAAATATTTGAGTCATTAAACTCAGAATATATTTAGAGAGAATTACCTCTGGAGGGCTGTGCATGTTGAAGCCACACCTGACAGTACTGGGGATCAAACTAGGGTCATCTGCATGCAAGACTAGTACTAGTACTGATTCTTCAGCTCTAGATACAACCACTTTAAAACTTTGTACTTCTGTATTTCTTAATATTTCATTACTAAGCTTTCTATTAAGAATAGAAAATTACACAAAATAATAAAGTACAGGATAATATTTAGATAACACAGGCTACCGAATGTCACTAACTCAGATTTCCTTTTCAAGAGCAAGGAAGATAATACAGGGGTTCTATCTGTATTGGATCTTGGAGCACCACATGGTCTCCCAAGAATCACTGGGTATGTCCCTAGCCCCCCGTGTGGTAGCCCTGAGGAATGCTGGCACCACGTGGCCCAAGTACACTAAGTGTTGGAAGCCCTAGCACTGAACTACGAGCCCTGTTGAATCAGCATTTCAGAATGCTCTCCAGCTTCCTGACATGTATATAAAACACACATTTCCTAAGATTCAAAGACTTCGTGTCATCATACATAGCAACATCTATAGGTATGTGTACCAACTTACAGTTTCTTACATAAATACAATTAGATGACTCTATAACCTGTTTTTTAAGTCTTTATCATTTACAATGAACACATTTTTCTATTTCAGTGCATATAAGCTTGTCTCATTATTTTTAGTGACTAAGTAAAATTGAAGTGCAAAAAACTGTGTAAAACTTCTTATTGTGACAGATACATAGTTACAGTTGACAGTTACACACAGTTACACACAGCACTTCTGTGTCTTATTTACATATAAAAACTTTCATGCAAAAAAAGGCCATAACTCAACTTTTAGGAGCTAATTTCACTAATATATACCAATAATCAATATTGGTATATTGATTCAAAGAGTTCTGGTTACGTTGTAAAATAGATCACAAGGTTATAGCAAAACTATAACAATGCCTGTTTATTCACATACTCAGCAGAACTGAATTTTATAATCTTTATACATTTAACTAGTCTAAACAGTGTAGGAATATAAACTTTCTGATTTTAGTATGAGTTTTTTTGATCTTGAGCATTTACACACATCTGCTATTTTGCAAGCAAATTGCCTATTTGCTGCAGGTTGTCTGCATTCTATGTTGAAAATTTTTGTGCACAAGTTATCTACACTATTCTTACTGCTGTCCACAACTGGTTAATGCATTACCTATGTGTTCAAATTCATTTCAGAATTTCAAAGCAAGATTTAAGAGACCTTTCTCAGAGCACTACCGAGAAGTCAGTAACTTTCTGAGCACTATAGGATGGATGTGGCAAAAGGTACTTAAATGGACAGAGTTGAAGTGGAATCTTGACTGTGTAAACAAATAGATGTACAACACTCAAAATTGCTTCAGAGTTGCTATGAATCTTGTACTTCTGTCCTCAGGAGTACATGATAAATTTAGGTACCTGTGTTCGTGATTACAAATTTACTTGCTTTCAAGCAAAAAAACACAAGGAGACACTGGATGTGGTTTGGGGCTTAATTATATTTCTTGGATAATTTTTCCAAGATTCTGTAGTTGATCCTTTCTTGCACTTCTCTGAATTTTTAGTATTTTTATATATTCATCATCGCTACTGTGTGAATTGTAAATGACATCGTAAGTGTGAGTCACCTGTTATACTTACTATTTTAAATCAGAAGGCCATGTATTCCTTATGTATAAAATAACTTACCTGATTTCACTTACACTTAAACATATGTTGTAGGAAAAGGTAATGAAAAGAAATACATTAATAAATGTTTTCCCTGTTGTTACACTTAACATACTTTCCCCAGTATTCCAACAAAGGATGTCAGGGTACTATCCACAGCTGTAAATATTGAATGATTGAAAGTATGCCAATGTGTCATATGGTTTTATGTGCACAATGAGAATTAAATACGATGCCAGGGAGGAAATGGGGTTAGACTGACTTGGTATGGTTCAGTCAGCATTAAAGACAAGTATTTTAATCACCGGTGTCTAATGGATTGAGAGACTCACTTGTAGTCAGATAAGATGAGGTTGTTAATGACTTACAACTCACCAAAAAATAGCACCAGCAATTAGAACAAAAAACTAAAGAAATTTCGATTGACTTTCTCATGTCTCTAATGATCTCTACGTTATTTGAGATGTCTGAATCTTTTATTTATAGTAGTAATGAATCCTTGCTGTCCTGAGAGCAGACTCCCTCCCTTGCTAATCTCCATCTGTAGTGCCTGACCAGTTTTTTTTAATCGTATGTTAGTTGCAGTGACTTACAATACTGTACAGTGTAGGGTTCCATGCATATAATATTCCAATTTCATACTGTTCACCAGAGTGACCATCTCAGTGAATATTCTCTCCACCATTGTCTCAGTTTCCCCAAACCTTCTCTCCCCAATCACTGTCTTCCTGCCATAGTGAGTTCAGTACTATAGACCAATTCTCCAGTCCCATTGCATTTGACCGTTTACTATTCCCTTACTATGCCTTTATATATCCCACATATAAGAGAGATCATTCTGTGCATGCCCCTCTTTTTCTAGCTGACTCACTAATATGATAGTCCCAGTCCCACCCATGTAGTGGAAAGTCACATAATTTCATCTTTTGTTATAGATGATTAGTATTCCATTGTGTATATGTAGCATATTTTTCTTTTATCCAGTCATCTGTTCAACACTTGTGTTGGTTCCAGATTTTAATTATCATGAATAGTGCTGCAGTGAGCATGGGAGAATAAATGTATTTTCTGATTAGAGTTTTTGGGTCCCTGGGAGAGTTTTTGGGGTAAATGCCCAGAAGTAGAGTTGCTGGATCACTGGAGTTCAAGTCTTAGCTTTTTGAAGAATATCCATGTGATTTTCAAAAAATGTTAACATAAAGAAAACTATATTTCATTGCTAAAAGAAATAAGTCAGATTAATAGTGTCAAAATGACCATTCTACCCAAATCAGTATATACATTCAATGCAGTTTCCTCTAAAAATACCATGACATTTTTTTAAGAGCATAGAACAAATGCTCTGAAATTTATACAAAACAATACACCCCACACCTTACCAAGTAGTCAATGCAATCCTCAGAAAAGAAAAAAATGGTAATTGCCTTTTCTTTTCCCGATTTTTTATACTTATGTAGTAATCAAGATAGTGTGGTACTGCAAGAAGGACAGAATCTCAGACCCATGAGAAAGAGTTGAGAGCCCAGAGATACACCCTCAAGTATACGATTATCTAATCATTGACAAAATAGCTATGAGTATGAAATGGGGCCAGGAAAGCTGTCTTCAACAAATAATGCTGGTAAAACTAATCAGTCACATGTAAATAAATGAACTAAGACCTTTACGTCACCCCATCTACGAAAGTCATTTCAAAATGGTATAAAGACCCTAATATCAAACCTGAACTCATAAAATATGTTGAGAAAAACGGGCAAAAAAAACCTATGACAAATAAACTAGAGAAATCTTCACTGATTCAATGCAATTAATCAAGCAAGCAGAGGTAAAGATAATTTGATAGGACTCCATCAAATTAACAGGTTTCTGCACTAAGAAAGAAATGATGACCCACCATTACTCTGGCAAAGGGTTAATAACCAAAATACATAAAGCACTTGTAAAAGTTAACAAAATGAGAAAACATAAAACAATAGGGGGAAGAGATAAATGGGAACTGTCTCATAAAAGACACCCTTGTCTCAAAAGCAGCCACACACAGGTTCAAGCAGGCCAGGAATGATCCCTTAGTGCAAAGCCAGGAGGAGTAAGTCTTAAGCACTGCTAAGTGTGCCCCCCGCAAAAAAAAATGTAAGTGGCTAATATGTATATGAAAAAATATTCTACATCAATTATCATGATGGAAATGTGTTGTGTGAATATTGGTCAGTCGGAAGTGCAGAGACAAGTCAGGTGAGAGAAATATAGAGGCATGGAGGACCACTGGCTCTCAGCGCAGTGGCAAAGAAGAGCTTTTGGTGGTCTCTTTTTATTTACTTTCCTACCCTATATATCGCTAATGAATTCAGTATGGCAGAGAGTCTCTTGCCCAGCATGAAGGTACCGGCAGAGGAACCCAGGTGTGTGTAATTCCATCAACAGCCAACATCCAGAGACTTAAAAGCAAGCTCCCAGAAGCTTCTAGCCTACTTCTCCCTCTGGGAGAAAGTGGAAAGCTCTGAGAGTTTCCTGCCCACATGGGACAGCCTTGCAAGCTTCCCACGGTGTATTCATATGCTAAATCCAGTAACAAGCTAGATCTCATTCCACTGACCCTGAAAGAGCCTCCAGTACGACATCGTTGGGAGGGCTGAGTCGAGAGAGACTTCTAAGATCTCAGGGAAAGGATGAATTGAGAGGTTACTGAGCCCGCTCGAGAAATCGACGATTAACGGGATTTCGTGATCATGTGATCATGATCGTGAATTCAGTACTCAGGGGAAATCATTAACAAGAGAGCAAGGAGTCAGGATGAGCACTGATTATCAGAATATCAAGGTTTACATTGTCCTGCTAAACCCATGAGTTAATGGTTACACTCTCCAGATGTGTAGTCAGATAGTCAGACCTTAGGCTTAATGGGTCACGACCCCCATATACCTGGGGTCTGCAGTAAGCAGGAAGACTGAATGTCAACACTTAAGGTTCAAGCTAGATTGAGATATGTGGGAAGGGGAGACTGTTTCTTTGTTCTGTTAAGTCTTTACATAAAACTAGGCTGGCACCAGGGGACCGCTGGACTTTTCCAGATCAATCAGACTCATAAGCTTCAGCTCATCCACCTTTCAAAGTGGGGTCTGGGTTCTGCTTCCTGCTTGCAGGGCAGCATTGGAGGACTCGGTCCATGATCTGACTAGGCACCAACAGAAATGCAAATCAGGACCTGGGTGAGATATCACCTCATATCAGTAACAGAATTACACAGCAAAAAAGAACAAAAATAACTGTGTTGACCAGGATGTGGGGAAAAACTCATCCACTGCTGACTAGTTTTTTAACACTGCATCATATTTTCTTTTCTCCAGAAGTTCAGTTTTCTTCTGCATGAGTATGCTGAAAGCAAGAACTTTAAAGAAAAACAAAAAACCTGAAAACAAAAGAAAAAAGATGTCAGGAGAACTATCTCAAATCATGAAATAGGGATTTAATTTATGATTGCTTCAGTTGACTTTAGAGTTTTCTTTAATTTCTTTTTCTATTTATTCATTTCTACTCAGAATGGAAAACAAGATCAACCCTCTGATGGTGGGTGGGGAAATGGAAATTTACATTCGCTTACTTTAGTGATTGCATTCATTGTTTAAAATACTAGGAAAATTTCAAAGCTGTTACTTTAATGATCTTAGCTATCAGCTCAGGGAGGGGTCTAAACAAGTTCTAAAATTGTCCTCTAGTCACTAAAGAGCTAACACAGTATGACTATGATGGGTTGCTTTAAGGAGAGTTGACTGTTTTTAATTGTCACATGAATTACCACAGGTCAGAGCATGCAAATCACTATAAAGGTGTCTTCTGAGGCAGTTTTTCTTAACTTTTTTTCTGACTGTGACCCTTTTCTGATTTGTTTTCTTTCCGTGGTTCCCTTGTCCTACTAATTGACCCTCTGTTCTCAGGCTATGATGCTGCATTTATATTTCACCAATGGCACTGTTGGGATATCCTGGGGGCCCACAGTGGGGCATGACCCCGGGTTGAGAAAAGCTGCTCTAATGCAGTGTTTCTCGATTTTAAAAGTGCATTCAGCCCCCCTGTTGGAGTGTGTAGTAACTGAGGAGCACAGCATTCTACTTTTTTCATTAACTTTAGTCCAGTGATTTTGCTGATACATAACCTACAGTTTGAGTATATAGTCTCATGCTCAAAATCTTTTTTTTAATAGTTTGATATTAAAATACAACTTCTCTTGTATTGTGATCCCGTGGGGTTGGTCATCTTGTAGGATTTGTCTAATCTAATACCCTTACTTGGTCACATGTGATTAAAAATTGTTTCTACAATGGCAAAAAAAAGTGATCAATTTATATTTTCTAATAATCCCCTCCTTTTTAATGCATTTCAGAGTTAACTAGCTATAGTTAAATTTGTGCAGTAATAATAAACTGAAAACATTTCATATTTTACTCTTCTAAGCATAGTTCACATTTTCCTGGATGTGAATACAGTAAGGAAGAACATTGTTAAGAATGATGATGTTATGCTGAGTGAAATGAGTCAGAAGGAGAAGGACAGATATAGAGTGACTTATTCATTTGTGGTATATAAATATATATATGTATATATGTATATGCATATGTGTAGTGCAAGCTTAATATCCAAGGCCAGGGTAAACAGGGGCCAAGAGGACTGGTCAATGTTGGAATCTTGCCACAAGAGTGGGGAGGGGCAGGGGGAAGGTGAGGGCAGTTAGGATAGAGAAGGAACCAACATAACAATAATAGTTGGAAATGATAATTTTGGATAGGGACTGAGTGTTGAAAGTAGGTAGAAGGGTATACCTGATAACCTTTCATTATCTGTGTTGCATACCATAAGGCCCAAAAGGAAAGAGAAAGAGAGAGACAGAGACAGAGACAGAAAGATACATAGAGAGACAGAGAGAGTGGGAAGGAAACTGGGACCATTGGTGGTGGGCAATGTATACTGGGAAGGGACGGGTTTTGGAACATTATCCGACTGAAACCCCAAATTTATAAAATTAAAAACTTGATTTTAAAATATATATTTAAAAAAATAATGATTATGTTAAGGCGCAGAGCCATAGTGCAGCAGGCAAGAAGCTTGATTACATACAGCTGACTTGGGCTTGATCCCAGGTACCCATCACTGTATCACCATATCACTATCATGCTATTGCTCATCGATTTGCTCGAGGGGGCACCAGTAACATCTCCATTCGTTCCTGCTGCATTCAGGGTCAGGGGAATGAGGCCCATTATTGCTACTGTTTTTGGCATATCAAATATGCCCCAGGTAGCTTGCGAGGTTCTGCCATTCGAGGTTCTGCATCACTCTCTTCCAGGAGCTTTGTTTTATAGTCTCTGGATCTTGGCCGTTGATGAGATTACATGGCGCTGGGGGCACTATGGGGATGTGACTGCCGAGCAACTGGAAAACTGGGGATCTGGGTCAAGGAGGCCCAGTCCCGAGCAGACTTGGAGATCTCAGCCACAGGAACCAAATACCTGGGTTCCTCTGCCGGTCCCTTCATGTGTGAGGCTCATCCAAGCCTGTGGAGAGTGGCCTTGAGCATGGCTCTGGCTGGGTTCTGGAGATTTTCAAAAGACTGCCAGGGCTCTGCTTGGGGTGGGGAGGGAAACTCAACCCCCCCCCAGGGGGCCCTAGTGAAGACAGTCTGGCATAGGGACAAGAGATTTTGGTAGCCATATCGCCCCCAAACTCCACCTAGAGCAGCCCTGAGCAAAAAGCCAGGAAGCCCTGAGCAACACTGGGTGTGGCCTGCCCAAAATTCAGGGGGAAAATGGTAATGTTAAAGAAATATTATCTTGCAGTTCCAAATCCGCTACTTTGCTGCCTGAACTTTCCAGTGGAATCCTTTGCTCTAGCCCAGACTCATTCCCTTCAGAGTACCATGTCTCCCTGTCATTCTGATTTCTCACTGTGCTCCAGGTCAGCTCAGATTCCACTTGTATCTATGTCAAAACACAGATCACCTGGAGTCTGCAGTGGTTCAATAAATGTTAGTGGGAAGATTATTATTAGAATAAATACATAAAGTAAAATATGATATGTCAACCAGTGAAATACAACACATCTCAGGAAATAATTTTAACAAAGATAACACTGTAGCACTGTCGTCCGGTTGTTCATCAATTTGCTCAAGCGGGCACCAGTAACTTCTCCATTGTGAGACTTGTTGTTTCTGTTTTTGGCATATAGAATATGCCACGGGTAGCTTGCCAGGCTCTGCTGTGTGGGCGGAATACTCTCGGTAGTTTGCCAGGCTCTCTGAGAGGGACAGAGGAATCGAACCCAGGTCAGCCGCGTGCAAGGCAGACGCCCTACCCGCAGTGCTATCGTTCCCGTCCTAGCAGGACAAAAATGTTATTTTAAGTGAAAAAGAAAAAAGAACACTTGAATATAACAGTTTGCTTTGTTTGCTTATAAATTTTCTTTTTATTGAGCCATAATTGACATAGAACATCAATAAAAACATCATGTTACTCAGGTGTCCAACATAATGATTTAATGTTTATATGCACTGTAAAATTGTCACCAGTACAACTCTAGTTACATTCCACCACCACATTAAAAAAAATAATAGTATTGGAAGCCAGAAAGATAGCATAGCAGATAGGGTACTTACTTGCCTTGCATTTGCCAACCTGGGTTCAATCTTTAGCAACCCATATGGTCCCCAGAGTCCTGTCAGGAGTGATTCCTGAGTGATTCCTGAGCCCAGAGCTAGGAGTAAGCCCTGAGCACTGCTGTATGTGTGTCACTTTACCGCGCCCCCCCCCAAAAAAAGAAAATTTTTTATGATTCGGAAGATAGCATAGAGGTTTAGGTGCTGTCCAGTGCAATCCCTGGCACCATGTGGTATCCCAGGCATTAATAGATCATATCCTGGAGACTCCTGAGAACTACCTACATATGGTTCTAATGGTCTTCGAGCTCTCAACAGGTACCCAAGTGGTTCCCAGCACTGCAGAGCCTAGCAGTATTGCAAGACCCAAGGAATATTGCTTTATAGACCCTACTATTATACTGTTGAACTCTGTTAGCTAAGTAGCACTGCTTGGGAAGACCCTTCAAAATAATAGGCCAAAATAAAGAAGCCGGAGCTGCTAAACTCAAAATCTTCAGCACAACAAATCATTATTTCCATCGTGGATTCCATTTCCCATTTACTTGAAAAAGATTGATTCTTTTGAATAAATTGTCAAAGGTAAAGAAAGTCCATTAAATCCAGTTCCCCACAGGAAAAATACCAATGCAGTTTTGCCAAGCTGTTCACAACATGAATCTGGTAATCCCTTGATAGAGAGTTTATTGATTTTTTTTAAAAAAACTTCTTGGTGATCTTTCACAATATAATTCCTGCAAATGCTTCTAGTTGAACTATAAATATGGAAGTTTAATCTGAATGAGAGGTTCTTTTACATTTTCTGTTCTTACCAACATTTCTATCCAGTGAATGGGGATGCCACTTCTCATTACCCTATCTTGAGTAGCACTACATAGAAGGAAAAAGAAATGTGCCTTTTCTAAACTTGATTTCAGAGCCCCTATTTCTCTTTGGTTTGCTATGTTGAAATCTGAGTTAGTGCTGTTGACATCTATGTACTCTTTAGTTGCCAACCAGGTCTCCACTTTCACAAAAGAACTGCTGGAGAAGTTCTGGCCCTGAGAAGGTTGCTAGGATAAAAGGTACCTTTCACTCTAAACCATCGTCTCTCTCTGTGTGGTGTTCCCTAAAATGCAACACACAGCCACTGGAAGGTCATTCTGAAGCAAATGTAGAAAGAGAAAATTTCTAGATTCCTGGTTGGAGTGCAGATTAAATAAAGTTGGCCATTCAATTACAAGCATGCTGGTAAATCAATATTTGTTGCCATGGTGAGTTGGCTATAAAAGAAAAAAAAAGATGGAGGTATTTATTTGTGGGGGAGAAATAGAAGAAAATAGAAGAAATAGAAGCCCTTCCATGTAAAAGTTATATAGAATTCTGCAACTGAGCAAAGAATGCTGTAATGTGGAACTTAGATATAAATTACCATTTTGTCACATGAAATACATGATACAGATATATAGAAATGCATGATTTTAAATAATCCCATTTTTCTTTTTCAATATCACATACTGATTTCCAAAATTATCACCTGTTTATTTTTCAGTCATAAATTACCTCTCCCACTTCACTTACAAAATTATCTTATTCCATCCAATTCATATAAATACAAAGTTAATTTAGCTAAATCCATTATTATTTGAAGAATATATGCAAGCATATATTCATGAAGCATTCATTCATATATTTGAAACATTATTGCTTATCATATGAGGAGGATGAACGGATTTAAACCATTTCAGTGTGACTGCTGTGGAAAAAAGTTCATCAGGGCTTACTCCCTAAAGATGCATCATCTAAAGCATGAGGGTAAACGCTGTTTCCAGTGCCAGATATGTAGTGCCACTTTCACTTCCTTCAGGGAATATAAACACCACATGAGGGTTTACCGGCACATTCTCCGCAAGCCTCGGATTTACAAGTGCAAAACACGTGGCGCTATGTTCACCAACTCTGGAAATTTAATCGTGCACATGAGGAGTCTGAACCATGAAGCATCAGAGCTAGCAAACTACTTCCAGAGCAGGTGAGGTGGAAAACGAACACCCACCCAGGAAAACTGCTTTCTAAACTCTCCCTGCTTTCAGGGAAGCCTGCTGAGGTTTTTTATCAGGTTGCCAGCTAATCAGTCACATTCCCTCTAAATTCCCACTCTCTGATCATCCGAGCTCATAATATATATATATATACATATATATATATATATATATATATATATATATTGCAACATCTTATAGCCTAGTTCTCCTTCTGGGAAAACCTGGCAAGCTATTGAGAGTTTCCTGCCCACATGGGTGAGCCTTGCAAGCTCCCCATGGCATATTCATATGCCAAAACCAGTAACAATAGTGGGTCTCATTCCCCTGACCCTGAAAGAGCCTCCAGTGCGGCACTATTGGAAAGGACATGTAAAGAGAGGCTTCTAAAATCTCAGGGCTAGGATGAATGGAGACATTACTGAGACTGCTCGAGAAATTCGATGATCAACAGGAGGATGATGGTGATGATGATGATGATGATGATGATGATGATGATGATGACAACGATGACAATGACGATGATATTCATATATATTCAGTGAAAGTTCCCTGATGTAGGTAACTTTTTTTCTCTGAATAAAATTTTGTTTTATATGCGCTTATTACACAGGAGCAATATATAAAACAATGCTATGTTCCTTGCATATGTGTGACCTAGTAAAATACAAGCTATCCCATGCCCTGGGTTTTTTGAGGGGCCCAACTATGGCAGGGCCTTCCCAGCTGTAATGTAGGAGCACCAGAGTCATTGCCTATCATGCCTGGCACATTTGTGAGGGATCTGATAGATGCTTGGCTTACAGTACATTACATAGAGTATGGTACATTACTTCTAACTGATGCTGCTGGAACCTCCACACCTGTAGATGCTGATGGACTGACATGAGTTGGGACCTGAATTTGGGGATTTGCTCATTTATGGCCTGTGTTCCACCCTTTGGGGCTATCCTAAACCCTGGATTATTGAAACCTTATAGAACACAAATATGCCTAAATAAGCATGCAGTATTTTTTCTATTTAATATTCTTTGTTTGATGTTATTTTTGTTTAATATTGCTTTAAATATAAATTCTATTTGATATTGTCTCTCTCTCTTGGAGAGCCCGGCAAGCTACCGAGAGTATCCCGCCCACGTGGCAGAGCCTGTCAAGCTACCCGTGGCGTATTCGCTATGCCAAAAACAGTAACAACAAGTCTCACAATGGAGACGTTACTGGTGCCCTCTCAAGCAAATCGATGTACAACGGGATGACAGTGCTACCGTGCTATTTTTATTGCTGTTATGAGTGGGTTTTTATACATCACAATTTGTTCTGATGCTTGGCATTAACCAATAGTAACACTTGATTTAAAACTGAATAAAATTTAGCATCTGGAGAAATTGTACAGTGGATAGGATGCCTGCCTCACATGTTTGCTTGGTTGGTCGCTTTGTTGGTTGCCTGATTGGTTGGTTTTGGTTTTGGCCCACACTGGCAGTGCTCTGGGACTATTTTCAACTCTGTACTTAGGGATTGCTCTTGGTGCTACCTGGGGAACCATGATAGACATAAAACCCAGACTTCCCCCCGCCACACACACAGATAGAAACATGTGCTCAATCTGTTAAACTCTGTCCCTAAATTAAGCCATTTTTATTGCTTTCTTTTTCAGTTTATTTCTCTGCATTTTCTTTTATGATGTTGAGCCCATTAATTGAGCATTTTATATCTCAAGTAGTGTACTTTGAGTTCTAAGTATTCCATTTTGGTTTTAACATTTTTATGTTTGCAATTGCTTGTTAATTGCCATCACTGCTGTAGTGGATTAGCAGTGAGATAGCTATGTACATCAAGACCATGAGTCAACACTGTTGTTAGCACCTGATTCAAAACATAAGTACATTTTATAAAGAAAAGTGAGTTTGCTAAGGAGGTGGTATGGTGAGAAGAAGGAAGCTTGGAGGTATTGATAGAGGGATACTGGCAATGGTGGCGGATTTGCAGCTGGCACAATGAATGCCCAAAACACTGTTATTAAAAGTTTTGTGAATCACAGCACCTAAGGTAGAATGAATAAATAAAAAGAAATACTTTTCAGATCATTTCTTTTGGCATAAGCTTTGATTATCTTTTCATGCATGTACGATCTTTCTGATTTGTGGTATAATAGAGTTTTGATTAAAAATTAGACATTTTATTATGGTATGAGACTGTATTTTAGTTAATTATTCTGCTTTCGAATTTTTTTGTGATATTGAAACAGTATCAGGAAAATTGAAACAGTAAGAAAAAAGGGTAAAATACATAATAAAGGCAACAATCATAAATTTTTCCATTTTGATTCCATTGATGCCTGGGGTGAGGACACCCATTACTTCTAGGTATAATGAGAGTTTCATGTCCTGATATTGTTTCCACTGCCACAAAGGTGGAAATAATTTTGTTTTATCTGGTCCTTGGTGAAATTTCAGTTCTCAACTACGCTTTATTCTATGCTACTCCAATGGTGAAAAGATGTTATATACCATGTTATTGCTTGATTAAAGCAGAACTTTGGGCTTCCTATGTAATCTTCATTGTCATCATAGGCATTCAGAAACTCATTATTGACTATGAGAGATTAACCCTTCAGCTAACTCATCCAAACCTCCTTGCCTTGTTACATATTTACAAGGCTACCTCTTCAGTCTATCTTGAGATTAGTAATTGAGTAGTCACAGGGTTTATGTGATGTTTGGCTAGAACAGAACGATACTGTTTAAACATTTCTTTTGCTGTACTGCAGTTTTCTCAGGTCCATTTGAAACACTGAATTTTTTTTGTTTTGTTTATTTGCATATCAGCTGGCATTTCTAAATCTGTATTTCTAATGATCCTTGAGCGCAGTAAATTCTGAGGACAGCTGGGTGGGCCCCTCCACCAAAAAGCAAAACAATACGGACCTGAGTTAGCATTTCCCTTTCTGGGGTATATATAGCCATCGAAATAAATACAAAACAAAACCCCAATCGCCACATCATCATTCCTTCAATTTCTACCTGCTTTCCTTCATTCTCTTTACCTTCCAGTCATTTGATATTTCTTTTATGTGCAAGGTTCAAGGTTTTTGGAGGTAATTTGGGGGAGGAACACACAAATAAATCAGTTTCTGTTCTATGCTCCTGCAAGTGAAAAATTTTTCTGGGATTTGTTGTATTTGTTCTTATACATTATTAAATTTATTCTTATAAACAGTACCCCAGATCAGAACTTCATGAGTGAGACGAATTATGTCTATAAAACACTTCAAAATTATACATTAAATTTATAAAAGACTTGCCACAATATAAATTCATCTTGGCTATCAGTACAAGACTATACTTCCTCAAGATGTTAGAACTTGACTCAGGTTCTGAGGCTGATTTTAACATTAGTTTTATTTCTTGAGTATGTTAGGTATTCTTTAAATCTCAGTGGACACATCTCTGATAAATTGCAAGTAAATAAAATCATATGCTACAGTGAGAATAAATACATGCTAAATAAAAATGAAACTGTTTACATCATAGTTTTTAAATTAGTATTTAAGTAGATACGACATTTAATGTCTGCCCACAATAGGTTATAGGCAGATAGTTTTCTCTTCTCTAACTTCATCAGAAACAGATTTGTAAAATAATTAGTACTTATTTTGCTTTAAATATGAGGTTCTTTGAAATATAAATCAAAGCATCAGAACTATGTTCTTTTTTAATTTTAACATAATTTAGGTTGTGTTATTAAGTAGTAAATATACTTTTGCATGAAAAATTGTGAGGAAAAGCGTTATCCTTATAAATGTCTTTACAAATATGGATTTCAACTAGAAATGGAATGGGTAAAGTTAAGATGTGCCAGAGTCAGTAGTTTGATCACTACATTATTAGATCTCTTTCTAGAATATAGATAACAATACTTTACAGCACAGCGGGTAGGGCGTTTGCCTTAGACATGGCCGATCTGGGTACAATTCCTCTGCCCCTCTCAGAGAGCCCGGCAAGCTACCGAGAGTATCTCGCCTGCACGTCAAAGCCTGACAAGCTACCCATGCATATTCAATATGCCAAAAACAATAACAAGTCTCACAATGGAGATGTTACTGTTGCCCACTTGAGCAAATCGATGAGCAATGGGATTACAGTGATACAGTAATTTAGCAGCACTGACAAGTAAAACTATGGTAGAAGTAAATGTAAAGAGAATCATCAAAGGGAAAATAAACTGTTACTTTACTGATGATCACTTCCTTTAACACTACTCATTTTATTACACATTTGATAAACACCTTCATTTTCAATTGATGGATTCTGTATTATATAAAAAAGTTGATATATTCATTTATACCCATGGTACTTTATAATATAAAAATGATTTTATTTATTTATTCTTGAGTTTTGGGCCACACCTGGAAATGCTCAGGGATTATTCTTGGCTCCGCAGTCAGGAATAACTCCTGGCAAAGCTCAGAGAGCTAGATGGGATGCAGGGGATCAAACCCAGTCGACTACATGAAAGGTAATCACATTACCTGCTACGCTATCTCTCCGGCCCAACAATTTTATTTCTAAATTAGAAATATAGGACTTGCTAAAAATGTGTGCTTTGAAGAGATTCTTTTTTAAAAAAAAATTTTTTAATTGCATTGAATCACCATGAGATACTTACAAGCTTTCATGTTTGGGTTACAATCTCACAATGATCAAACGCCCATCCCTCCACCAGTGCACATTCCCCACCACCAATATCCCAGGTATACCCCCTTTCCTCACCCTCCCCCTGCCTCCATGGCAGACAGTATTCCCCATAATCTCTCTCTAATTTTGGGCATTATAGCTTGCAACACAGACACTGAGAGGTCATCATGTTTGATCCATTATCTACTTTCGGCATGCATCTCCCATCCCAACTGGTTCCTCCAGCCATCATTTCCTTAGTGATCTCTTCTCTATTCCATCTGCCTTCTTCCCTCCACTCATGAAGCAGTATTCCAGCTATAGGGAAATCCCCCTGGCCCTTGTATCTACTGTCCTTGGCTGTCAGCCTCATGTGATTTTATTTTATGCTGCACAAATGAGTGCAGTCCCTCTATGTCTATCCCTCTCTTTCTGACTCATTTCATTTAGCATGATACTCTCCATGTTCATCCATTTATAAGCATATTTCATGACTTCATCATGAAGAGATTCTTTTAAAAGAAAATTTTTGCAAGTGGTCTATGCCTCAAACAAAAATGACTTTTTGAAAAATGAGAAAATGCTCTTAAAGAAATTTCTGGTCCACAGTCCTCTCTTCTGTCTTCTCACGCTGGGTTATCATTTAAGTGAAACCTCCATGGGAGTCTTAAATATCACAGCAGGCATGTTCCTTCTAGCTGTTTGTAGGATTGTACAGGTCACCCAGCCTAGGGGTTCAACTACAGTGTTATTGGATCCATTATGACTCCACTGGAGGATTGAAATTCAATCTCCAATCACTGTTCTGTAACAAATTGGCACTTGGACTTGTGTTAAAATAGTTAGCATCTTCCTGGCTTGAGCTATTCATGGACTGCAACTTCATCTTTAAGGTCGGCTTCCACTTGAGAAAGTTGGAGGAGTTAAGTTTCAAGAAACTTCTGATAGAGAAGGATTCTTAGAACATAAATCAAATTATAGAATCACTTTGGTTAGAAATGAATGGATGTCCTTTACTAATATGAATAGATATTCCCTCTATTGCCTTTTTTGTGAAATTTTTATTCTGAATACATACAATAAAAATATGTCTAGTAGTCACTGCCTTATTTGTTTATGACATAATTTGCTTTATGTCTGCATCAGTCTTTGCTAGGAAAGAAATTTGAAAACCCTCCTCTTGGCAATAGTCTACTAGAAATACAAGGTGTTTTTTTTTAAAAAAAAATAGCTATGTTGCTAAAGGAAGTATTTTTAAAGTTTTCTTGATCACTGAAATCCTACTTCCTCCCATAATTAAGCCCCATAGCTTTAATTTGTTTATTTAGCTAAGCTAATTGTGTTGATATGAGATTACTGATTAAAATAATCATTAATAGTCAAAACATCAAAAAAATTTTCAGTAAACTTCAAGTTTCATAACACAATGTATTGTGCTCAAAATTGAGGGGCTAGAGAGATAGTGGGTAGAAGGGTCGCAGTGGGTAGGAGGCTTGCCTTATACGTGCCAACCCAGGTTTGATCCTTGGTACCACCCAGGTGTGATCCCTGAGCACAGAGTCAGGTTATCTGACTTATCAAGGATAAGCCGTCACTACAGCCAGACATATCCCAAGTACAATGTTTAAATAGCCAGAATTTTAAGACGGCCAAAATTCAAGTAATTTAAATTGTATATTTTATACACATACATTCACATATCTGATTTATAAAAATGTAATTTAACAAGTATTTTATATGCCATAAATTTATACTTAATTTTTGTCTTAAATAAATCTACACAAATTTATTTGTCCAAACTATCTAATATGATAAGTTTTTATAGCATTATATATTGATACACATTATTTGGGGGTAGGTATTATTTCATTTGATAAACAAGCATATACTTTAAGTATATATATATATAATATTTTACAGATTTTACAGGGGGTTATTTATTATCTTAATTTTTATGAACATCCTTATATTAGACATATTACCTATGGTATTATGCATAAGCACATATTTGAGTGTCCTATATGTTGATTCATTAAATATGAAAAATGACATAAATAAGAGTCCAGAGAGATAGTGCAGGGATTATAGTGCCCTCCTTGCAATTCTCCAATACTGATCCAAGAGTCTTGATACTTAATACTTTCATAATGATGCTTCTGCACTTGCCCAATTAAGATAAATTCCTGAAAGTGGACTTAAACTGAATGAAACTAAACTTGAATGCAGTTAAAAGTATTTTATTTAGAGACAACGTCAGACCTTTAATGTCATTTTAATATGCCTGTTCTTTAATTATTTTGATCACTTTTTATTTTCATGAAAATATTTAACCATTCTTTGGGAATTTAGTTCAAGAGTCTCTTTCTTTATAGAAGTCCCTTAGCTATGCTACTATTGCAAGGCGGAGAATGAAACTTTACCCTGTGTGCATCTATAGCTCTTTGAACACAGCATATATAGCATTATAATTATTTTATATTTCTGTTTTTGCTCCAC
Organism: Sorex araneus; assembly: GCF_027595985.1. Taxonomy (NCBI): domain Eukaryota; kingdom Metazoa; phylum Chordata; class Mammalia; order Eulipotyphla; family Soricidae; genus Sorex; species Sorex araneus. Next base: position 84,154,702 of record NC_073303.1, on the reverse strand, counting down.
CAGAATATAAACTAGCTCCTCCAGGCCAATAATTCTGTCATTTGTATTTATACCCCAAGAGCCTGCCTCATAGCAATGGTTAAATGCCACTTACTGAACAAATGAATAAATGAACAAAAAGAAACACTAAATGGGTGATGTTCATAGAACTGAATCTAAAATAACTAATGTGATTCTGATGGTAAGAATGAATCATTAAGAAAACTATTTTATGCTGCTCCTCCAGTCTTTGCAGTCATTACAGTCATTAACCATTACTTTCACTTCCTAAACTGTCACTTTCTAAATGACATGGTATCATGTGATTTTCATATTGTCTGTCACTCAAAAGCATAATATGGCCTCTAGAGAAACAAATAACTGTAAATTCTCTCTCAATGAATTCTTTTTGAAAATTTCAGAACTATCTTGAACTTGGTATCAATTGGGTAACTTAAAAATTTAAAATCTTTTTTTAAGTGCTAAGTATTGCTATTTAATATTAATCATCATTAGACATAATCCAAGCAGCTTTCCTGTTTAATATGTATATGTGACTCTATCAAGAAAAATAAGGGTTTTTTTCATAATATTTTATTTTAAATAATGTAAAAATACAGTATACAATGTAAACTCAAATATATATTGAAATATTTGCTTTTCTTATGTATTCTTCATTGAAAGATAATTGTAGGTGCTTTAGTGGAGTGAGGGATTTATTTATTTACATTAAAACCTATGTCACGGGGCTGGAGAGATAGCACAGCGGGTAGGGCGTTTTCCTTGCACACGGCCGACCCAGGTTCAAATCCCAGCATCCCATATGGTCCCCTGAGCATGGCCAGGGGTAATTCCTGAGTGCAGAACCAGGAGTAATCCCTGTGCATCGCCGGGTGTGACCCAAAAAGCAAAAAAATAAAAATAAATAAAACCTATGTCACATATTATGAAGCTATATCAATGAATTTTTATAAAAATAAATCTTACTCTGAGTGAAGTAAAGGTTGGGAAGAAGTCCTAATCAATTCATTAGAGTGGTTGGTACCAGCAGAAGCTGTAATAATGGCAACAGTAGATATACGTCATTTCCTAGGGTTAAGAGAGAGTAGAAAAGCTCATGGTTTTTTCCTGGACTATAAAAAGCTTACTGAAACCTATGTATATTGTCTCCTGAGTCCATCATATAATTTCTGAGCAAACTATAAATTATGGGGCAGGAAAAAATAACTATACATAGGATATTGGCCCTAATGGTGTCCAATTCCTAATCTGTGTGTCAAAGGCAAATAAAGATGCAGATGGAATTGAGTGTTTATTTCAGATTCTGTTTGAGCTGTTCACCTGGATAATCCTGGTAGGGCCAAGGTTATGATCAGCATCTTTTTTGTAAATAGGGGATAAAACACAAGAAATGAGAGGATAGGAGCATGAAAACTCAACACACTGTTGTTGACTCTGAAGATGAAGAAAGAAGGTCATCTGGCCAGTTTCTAGAAGCTAGGGGGAAAAAATCAAGAAAATAAGAGATTCCAGAAAGCAGCCTGTAAACAGCTTGATTTTATCACAGTAAGATCTATAGTTTCATAACTGCAAAAGCTAGTAAACTTCTCAAAATTGGTATGCAACTGCGGGCACTTATTGATAACTGTCTGTATGCTTGCCATGATAACTGTAATTAACATTTGATGAAGAAGCTGAAGCCTGACCAAGATAACCCAGCTGGTCAGTTTCTGAAAGATGAAATATGTCCTCTGAAGGATGGAGAACTGGCCCACTTAGATGTGGGTTGGAGAGCAGAAAAGACAACTAGATCACAAAACACATCACTAGCTGAAAATGTAATTTCTATCTCTTGTGAGAAAGCTCCTGGCAGATTTTACTGTTATTGGGACCAGAGGCAGAGTACAGCTGGTTAAGCTCTTGCCTTGCATGTGACACTTTCACCCTATATAGTCCCCTGAGAACTGCCAGGAGTCACGCATGACTGTAGAATCAGGAATAAATTTAGTGCACTGCTGGGTGTGACACCCTCAAAAAAATAAAAGATTTACCCTCATTAGGTAATATGTTTTATTGCAAAAACTCAGAATATAATTAAATAAATAATATAGAGGAGACCTAGAGATGATATGGCAGTTAGAGTGCATGCCAGACAGGTATTCAAGGTGATTCACTTTCCAGAAAAACATGGTCCACCAAGCATGTCTGGGTAGAACCCTAGTAGCTATGAACACTGTCAACAGGTATGGCCCTGGAGGCCCCCACACTACTGAGCAGCCTGAGTGATCCCCAATACCAGAGGGTCAGAACAGCGTTGTATTCTTATACCTTTGCATTGAATCACTAGCAAAATTTTGCTTAAATCAGCTGAAAATTATATGTAAGGGACCCTGAACATTCTCAATGCTGCTTGGTAATCCCCTATCAACTCTCATGATAATTAGCTTATTGTTTCGAATTCTTTCATATATGCAGTAGCAATGTTGTTTTGTTACTGAAAATCAAGCAACAGGAAAAAGATGTATAACAAATTTGATCTGTTTATTTCACAAAATAATTTGTTTCCAGTTTCACTGGAATTTTCCAAGAGTTTTTGTCATCTATTCTCTACCAGAAGCATGAAAATTCCATTGGATATATATATATATATATATATATATATATATATATATGAAGTTTTAATACTATTACTACTATTATTGGTGAACCAAATCATGAGCAGGTCCTATCTACTAGAATGGAGATTCAAGTATCCATTGGACCCGGTTGGATCTAGGGATCCATTGCAATCTATGTGCCTCATAAAGCCTGGTTACTTGTTTATACAAATATAGAAATGTCTCCAAAATAGCTTTTATTAGGTTAGTAGGACTTTCCATGGTAGATCCCTAAAGTTTAGATTTATGTTAATCTTATTAACATAAATAAGCTGTTATTTATTTTTCTTTCAGAGACATAAAAATATTTGCAAATTATAGTAAGCTAAAGTATATGATCAAATGAAATGTATGATCACTTCTTGATTTATACTAAGTCCATGAAGGCAAAACTTGCATATCATCATATCAAACATTACACCTTTGGGAGTTCATTAGTTTTGAGATTTTTATGGTCAAGGAAACGAGGGTGAAGCTGAGTGCTCTGTATACTTTCCAAACATAAAGAAACCTTCTCTAAAAGCTCATTTGAAATAGGATATATCAGTTAAATTTATCTGAATTTTAATTAGAGTTTTTTTTAAGTTCCCACTTTAAAGAAAGATTCAATCCTTCGTGGTTTTAAAATACTCATAAGTTCATAGGCTGTGGGTTATCAGTTATGGAGTATGGCTAAATTTCAAAGCCTTTCATGAGACTATGGTTTGATCAAATGCTTTCTCATGATTCTGCCAAAACATGTAACCCTGTTTTGATCTTTTTTTATTTTGTCTGCCTCTAGCAAAAAGTAGGAAAGTCCAGGAGGAATGAGAATAATATGTATCTCACTATTCTTACTGTGAAGTTGAAACCCCAAAGGTAGTCATTCCTGAAGAGAAGAGCTCTTAATGCAGTGTCTGTTTGGACCAAAGCATCCCTTGTAGATTTATCTTGGATAAATGTCTAGGAAAATGTTTGGTCATCTGCAGCTTTTATAGCTCTTTAATTAAGTATAAATTAATTTTTGCAATTAGTAACAGTAATTATGAGCAATTATGCAAAGTACCATGTGAAACATTAAACATAATATGTGGATCAAAAAGAAACCTAATGTATTTTGAAGGTGCTCCTATTTATCACTATCAGCATTACTTAGGCATAAAATAAAGAAGCAAGGACACTTATTGAGCTGCGGTTAAAACGGGGTGTGGTTAATGATTCATAGATTTATAGAAAATATAATTTTCTCCTTGAAGCCTGATATGAAAGTATCTGACCCTGGAGGCAGAATTTAACAACACAACCTTCTCCTTGCCATGTACACAGAAATTAAACAAGAGATATTCAGCCTCCCCCAGGCTCTTTGGATATATTCCAAATGATCAATTTACACTGATACTATGTCCACAGCTCTAATGGAGACTTTAAAGCATTTTGTGTTTGATTTTAAAGTTTGCAGTTTGATTCTGAAAGTTACAATCCAATAGATAGTATTTATACATACAATGTAATATTTAGATTATAAGTGGTATTTGTTTTATACAGCTCTAAGAATAAGGTAGGAGTAATTTCTCACCTTGTGTTTCCTATATTGCCATCACAGTACCACTTATGAATATTGCAATGATTTCTTCACTTTTATATTCAAGATGATGCCTCATCTTGACTAGTAGAAGACTCAAAACAACTGCTAATATATTTGAAGAAAGATATTGTGCACTGCTTTGTCACCTTTCAATAGACCAAGCAGACCAAATATCCGCAAGGATATACTTTATTTGAGGGAATATATGAAAGATAGGGGATTAATAGTCCTAATTATGAGACTTTTCATCCCCCCAAAGCTTGAATACACATTCTTCTTCATTGCAATGGGACATTCTCCAAGACAGAACACATGATAAGCCAAAAAACATACCTCCATAAAATTAAGATGATAGAAGTTGTATCAAATATTTTTTGAGACCACGAGGCACTAGAAATAGAAATGAATCATACCCAGAAATGGAGAATCAAATAAAACACCTGAAAATTAAACAACTCACTACTCAACAACCAGTGGCTTAGAGAGGAAGTCAAAGAGGAAATCAAAAGATTCTTGGAAATAAATGAGAATAAAGATATGAACTACCAGAATATGTGGAACACAGCAAAAGCAATGTTGAGAGCAAATTTTATAGCTCTGTAAGCATTCATCAGAAAGGACGAAAGAGCATACATAAATAATTTAACCACACAGCTTAAGAGCCTGGAAAATGACCAAGAAAAGGAGCCTAAACCAGGCAGAAGGAAAGAAATAATAAAACTTAGAGCAGAAATTAACAAGATGGAAATCCAAAAAACAATCTGAAATATCAATGAAACCAAGAACTGGTTATTTTAGAAAATAAACAAGATTGATAAACCACTAGCAAGACTCACAAAGAAAGAGAGAGAAAGAACCCTAATAAACAGAATCAGAAATGAAAAGGGAAACATCACAACAGAAACTAGAGAAATTCAAAAGATCATCAGAGATTACTTTGAGAATCTTTATGCCACAAAATAAGAAAATCTCAAAGAAATACGTAAATTCCTGGATTCCTGTAGCCTCCCTAGGTTGAACCAAGAGGACTTAAAATGAACCTGAACAGACCTTTCACTATCAAGGAAATTGAAATAGTAACCAAAGTCTCCCTTAAAACAAAAGCTCTGACCCAGATGGATTCACTAGTTAATTCTTCGAAATCTTTAAGGAGGATGTACTTTCAATCCTTTTCAAGCTTTTCCAGGAAATTGAAGAATCAAAGGCTTATCCAAATAGTTTCTATGAGGCAAATAACATCTTGATACCAAAAGAAGACAGAAAAACCACAAAAAAGGAGAATTATGGACCGATATCCCTGATGAACACAGATGCAAAGATATTCAACAAAATCCTAGCAAACAGAATCGAATAACTCATCAAAAAGATCATAACCAAAAAGAATTCATCCCGGCGATATAAGGATGGTTTAACACTCGAACATATCAATACAAAAATATATAAAAACCATATAAAGGAGCAAGAAATGTGAAGTGGAACAAGGGAAACCTCTTCACTAAGTGGTCCTGGGAAAAGTGAACAGTTTCCTGCAAAAAAATGAACTTTGACCTTTGTCTAACACCAGGCACAAAAATCAGATCAAAGTGGATTAACGACCTCATTATCAGACCTGAATTCATTCATATGGTACATGGAGGAAAATATAGGCAGAATCTTCCAAGACATTGTAGCTAAAAGCATCTTTAAGGATGAAACACCACTGACCAAGCAAGTGGAAACATAAACAAATGGGACTACATTAACTAAGAAGCTTCTGTGCTTCAAAAGAAACAGTGACCAAAATACAGAGAGAGCCAGCCCACAGAATGGGAAAGAATATTTACCCAATACCCATCTTATAAGGGATTAATATCCAGGATATACAAGAAACTAGTAGTATTGTACAAAAAAATAAAACCCTCAAAGCCCATCAAAAAATGGGCAGAAGAAATGAATAGAAACTTCCTCAGAAAAGAAATGCAAATGGCCAATATGCACATGAAAAAAATGCTCTACATAACTAATCATCAGGGAGATGCAAATCAGAACAATAATGAGGTATCATCTCACATCATAGAGACCAGCACACATTCAAAAGAACAAAAGCGCCCCTTTGGATCCGGCTGCGGAGCGAACAGGATGGAAGAGCCCAAGGGAGCGCCCTTGGACTCCAGGCAGCCCACTGAACTAATTCCGGCATGGGACCAGAGACCCCATGGTGCGCTGGAACAGTGGGACCCGGGCATCCCCCAATTCTTTTAACCTCTCTCTCTCAACTCCTTCTAATGTCATCTTAGCATCAGCAATATGTAATGGTTCGCTTTTAATGGGTCGGACTTTTGTGGGAGATCCTAACAAGAATAGTAAGTCTGTTGCTGAAATATTGAAGGCAATCAAAACGGTAGCCATCTCTCTAGACTAAACTAAGCTATATCCCCACGCCAGCTGAGAAGAAATTTTCTTCTTTCTCGGGAAGAAACGCGGCGTGTCGCCAACTACAGTGTGATGTCCATTAAGCAAACAGACCTGGTGGCGTGGGAATGGGATATAAGGGGAAAAATTATGTACATGGAACAGTGGGACGCTGGTGGAATCTCGAGCCGGAGCCGATACCAGCGCAAGACCTTCGGTTCCAGAAACTGCTTCCAGACACTCTACTAGTCTATCAACTAAGCCAGAGCCCCACGTCTGCTGATGACGGGAAATAACCATCCTTTTCGTTTTTTTCGTTTTTTTTTTTCTTTTCCCTCGTCAGGCAGCGTGGCGATTACTAAACAGGCGTGAACTCGGTGGCGCGGGGCAAGGGGGAAAAAGAAAAGTTATGTAACAAACAGCGGGACTTAATATCTCTATATTCTTAGCAGTGGAGAACTATCAAATGCCTCCTTGGCAATAGGACTGCTTTTCTTTTTTGGGGGAAACCCCAACAACGGTAGTGAGTTGTGTGTTGAAACATGGAATGTAATTGAGATAAGGCATAAATGAAGTGAAACTTATCAAGTACAAGGGTGGGGACTGGGGAGGTGGGAGGGGGCGGCAGGTATACTGGGGGGGTTGGTGATGGAGGATGGGCACTGGTGAAGGGAAGGGTGTTTGAGAATTGTATAACTGACATAATCCTGAGAACTATGTAACCCTCCACATGGTGATTCAATAAAATTTAAAAAAAAAAAAAAGAACAAAAGCAACAAGTGTTGGTGTGGATGTGGAGAAAAAGGGACACTCTTTTACTGTTGGTGGGCCAACTGGTCCAGCCTTTTTAGAAAACAATATGGACAGTCCTTCGAAAACTAGAAATTGAGCTTCCATATGACCCTGCAATACCACTTCTGGGAATATATCCAGAGTATGCAAAAAAGCACAGTAGAAATGACATCTGTACGTGTATGTTCGTTGCAGCATTGTTCACAGTAGCCAGAATCTGGAAAAAGCACAATTACCGGGGCTGGAGAGATAGCACAGCGGGTAGGGCGTTTGCCTTGCACGCGGCCGACCCGGGTTCAAATCCCAGCATCCCATATGGTCCCCTGAGCACGGCCAGGGGTAATTCCTGAGTGCAGAGCCAGGAGTAACCCCTGTGCATCGCCAGGTGTGACCCAAAAAGCAAAAAAAAAAAAAAAAAAAAAAGCACAATTACCTGAGAGTAGATGACTGATTAAAGGAACTTTGGTATATCTACACAATGGAATGCTATGCAGCTGTTAGGAAAGATGAAGGTATGAAATTTGCTTATAAGTGGATGGTCGTGGAGAGTATCATGCTAAGTGAAATGAGTCAGAAAGAGAGGCATAGACAAAGAATGACTGCATTCATTTGTGTAATATAAAATAACATAATAGGAGACTGACAGTCAAGGACAAGTAGACACAAGGGCCAAGAATATTGCTCCATAGTTGGAAGCTTGCCTCATGAGCTGGGGGAGAAGACAGCTGGAATAGAGAAGGGATCATTAAGTCAATGATGGTTGGAGAAATCGTTTGGGATGGGAGATGTGTGCTGAAAGTAGATAAAGGACCAAACATGATGGCCTCTCCGTATCTATATCGCAAACCATAAAGTATAATGCCCAAAAGTAGAGAGAGAGCATGGAGGAAATTGTCTGCCATAGATGCTGGGGGTGTGGTGGGGGGCACTGGAAAGGGGAGGGAAGTATACTGGAGACTTGGTTGTGGAAAACGTACACTGGTGGAGGGATGGGTGTTTGATCATTGTGTGACTGAAACTCAAATATGAAATCTTTGTAACTGTATCTCACAGTGATTCAATAAAAATAAAATAAAATAAAAATAAAACCATATAACAGTATTAATAGATGCAGAGAAAGAATTTGACAAGGTCCAGCACCATTCAGTGTAAAAACTCTCAAAAACTGAGAATTGAAGGAACTTTCCTCAGTATAGTCAAAGCCATCTACCACAAACCCAAAGCAAGTATTATTCTCAATGGGAGAAACTGAAAATCTTCTCTCTGCGGTCAGGGCCCAGACAAGGTTGCCCACTCTCACCACTTCTATAGTACCAGAAGTTCTTGCCATTGCATTCAGGCAAGACAAAGATATCAAGGGCACCCAAATGGGAAAGGAAGAGGTCAAGCTATCACTATTTGTGGATGACATGATACTATACTTAGAAAATCCTAAAGACTCTACAGAAAAGCTCCTGGAAACAATAGGCTTATATAGTAAAGTGGCAGCTACAAAATCAACACCCAAGAATCCATGGCTTTCCTAAATACAAATAATGAAAGAGAAGAAAAAAGATATGAAAAAAATTCTCCTTCAACAATGGTGCCTTAGGAAATCAAGTACCTTGGAATCAACTTAGCTAAAGAGATGAAGGACCTACACGAAGAAAATTACAAACACTGTTTTAAGAAAAACAAAGAGGACAACTGAAAACCCATTCCCTGCTCATGGAATGGGAGGATTAACATTGTCAAAGTGGCAGTACTCCCCAAAGCATTCTACAGATTCAATGTGGTCTCTATAAGGATACCACATACTTCAAATAAATAGACAAAACACTCCTTAAATTCATATGGAGCAGTAAAGTCCCACAAATAGCTAAAGCAATTCTTGGGGGTATGGGTGGCATCATCTTCCCCAACTTCAAACTGTACTACAAAGCAGTAGTAATTAAAACAGCCCAGTATTGTAATAAAAACAGACTCACAGATCAATAGAATAGAGTTGAATATCCTGACATAGACCCTCAAATATATAATCACTTGATCTTTGATAAAGGAGCAAGAGATGTGAAGTGGAGCAAGGAAAACCTCGTCAACAAGTGGTGCTGGGAAAACTGGTCAGCTACAAGTAAAGAACTCAGACCTCTCTCAAACACCATGCACAGAAGTTAGATAAAAATGGATTAAAGACCTCATTATCACACCTGAATCTATAAGGTACCTGAAGGAAAATGCAGGCAGAACCCTCCATGACATTGAAGCCAAAGGCATCTTTAAGGATAAAATACCACTAACCAAGCAATTGGAAGCAAAGATAAGCAAATTGAATTAAATTAATCTAAGACGCTTCTGCACATCATAATAAACAGGAACTTCCACAAAAGAGAAATACAAATGAACAAAAGGCACATGAAAAAATGTTCCACATCGCTAATCATCAGGGATATGTAAATCAAAACACAACTAGATATCATCTTACACTACAGAGACTAGCACACATCAAAAAGAGCAAGAATAACCTGTGCTGTCTCGGATGAGGGGAGAAAGAGACTCTTGTTCATTGCTGGTGGGGAGGCCAAATGGTCCAGCCTCTTTTAAAAATTTATTTTATTGAATCATCATGTGGAAAGTTACAAAGTTCTCAGGCTTATGTCTCAGTTATACAATGCTCAAAACCTGACCCTTCAACAGTGCCCATATTCCACCACCAAAAACCCCAGTATACCACTCACCCACCACCACCCACCCCCGCCTGCATAACTGATAAATTTTACTTCATTTTCTCTTTACCTTGATTACATTCCATATTTCATCACAAAATTCACCATTGTTGTTGGAGTTTCCCCCCCACAAAACCAGCCCTACTGACAAGAAAGCATTTGATAATTAGTTTTCCATTACTAGAATGGAGAGATATGATTAGGATTTCTGTATTTTAGTATTTTAGTAATTAAGTCCAGGGAGATTTATGTTAGAAATTTCATCATTTCCCTTCCTGGGACAGTATGGGGCAATGGCTTAGTTCACAGTCTAGAGACATGGCTGCAAGCAGTTTCTGGGACCAAAAGTAGTCTAGCTGGCCTCCAGATCATGGTCAATCAGCAGCAAAGCGGCCACACCAAAGCGTGTGGCCACCCGGGTCGAGTCTCAGCGGAGCTTGAGCTGGTATCAGCCCCAGCCAGAGACTGCCCAAGCATCCCGCTGTTCCAAGTTCAAAACTCTATTTTTTTTTCTCCTTCCTGCGCCACCAAGTTCATACCTGCTTATAATCCTCATAATATCTGGCCCAGCCTTTTTGGAAAACAATATGGATATTCCTCAAAAAGCTAGAAATTGAGCTTCCATATATGACCCAGCAATACGACTTTCCATCCCCTTCTTTTTTCATCTGTTTTCTTTTCTACCTACTTATGCCTTTCTTATTTTACCTTTCACCTAAAAATAGTCAAGTTGTTCTTTACTGATTCATGTTCTGTTTTAAATTGGTGACAAGTTGGTTTTGTTTACTCTGGGGTATCTTGTTGCCTTTATTTTTTTTATTTCTTTGCCTTTATTTTAATCTCAGATTCTTAGAATGCCTCATTTGTTCTCTTCTTTGCTGTGATATCTCTTGATTAGCTTAAGCCCTCTGTCTTCTGCTCTCCTATGGATTGATGGCTTCCAGTCTGTGCTCCCTTGTACCTTTGATGATTTATCGTCACTGTTCTGAATAAAAATCACTCTTTTCCGGGTTCTTTGTTCACTAGTGTACAAGTAATTTTAAACAATATTCAACTCTTAACAAGTAAATGAAACTATTATTTTAAGATTGTCTCCCATTTCTTTTTTCTAAAAATGGTGACTGATATCAAGTATTCAATTTTAGTTCAATGACTATTGGATTGGGAAGAGATGTACCCAATCTGGGAACCCAGGGTTGGGCCAGAAACTTCAGCACATGATTGACAAGAATCAGTTAGGCAGTATCTCTAAAATATGTTTATACTCTGAATTTTCAAAGCAACCTGGATATAGTCAACTTTTATTTTCTGGCTCTGAATCATTATTAATGTAAAGTTGTAATACAAAAGTTGATGTCTCTGAAGATTACATTTAGAGACTTGAGATTGCATGTAAACTGATCAAATATTGAAAAATATTTTAAATGATGAATTTAAAACAATGATATTTTGTTCACTTCAAAAATGCTGTTGTTAATTGACTTTTTAAAAGACATACCAAAATATAGTCTTGTTAATTGGTGTAGATTTTAAAACTTTTTAAAGACATACCCAAATTTAGTTCTCATAGTTGATGTAGATGTTACAACTGTATTTTGTCTCTTTCTTCTATTACGCCCTTTGTACTGCGTACTCTTATCTCCATCCACCATCAATCCACTTCAAATAAGTTAGCAATGGATAAAATTAATAGAATTTTCTCTAAGAAGGAATGTAGTTTATAAGTGGCACAGGTTTGTCATATTTTTCTTATGTGTGTTTTCTTCAGTATCACAAAAGAGAATGCCATTCATGCATCTTTTGACAGAGAAGAAAATGGGTTTTTCTCTGTTTGAAAAGTTCACTTTAAAGGTTTTTGTGATGAGCAGACAGCTTTCAAGTAGGCTTGCTTTTCCTAATGAATTTTCTGCAACTGCACTTCAGGGTTTTGGGGTTTTTTATTTTGTTTTGTTTAAATCTTCCTACGTAGATTCATCCTGTATGGACATAAAAAAATAAAAATGCACATTTACATCACTGATGGGTCAATAAATAAAGTATTAGGGGAAGATTCCTGGGAGCTAATTAGAGTGGAAAGCAGAGACAGGACATTGAAAATATGGCACAGCCTTTCTGCATTACTCTGATTATTTTGTGTTACAGACATTCCTGTGCATTTTCCCAGTTGTGAGTGCAGAGGATGCTGACAGATTACTGGGAGATGAGGATAAATGAATGGGTTAGATATAGTTCATATGTGGTTGCAGTCAGGAATTTGCTCTCTTTGCTTTTCCTCTTCAGCTTTCTGAAGGTGAATCTTAACTACGGTTGTATTCAGCTTACTAGATGGAGGACATTTCTTTATGTCCAGGAAATGAAAGCTATTCAGGCATGCACCTGCAGCATATTTAGAAAAATACCTAGGGTACCATTTTCATTTCATATCTGTAGTTTCTAGTAGCTTAAATATGACTAATTGTTAAAACACTTTATTAGCATATCTTTTATTTTTAAAAAAGCTAGAAAAGTGCTTCAAGTGTAAGATTACTGTGCAAATGCAGCAGGTGGAATTATAAAAATTTTGCATACAGAATGAAATAAATATAACATGTATATGATAGTGTCATTGTTGGCATTAAGTAGATTATGTGAAATGTATCTGTTTCACCATAAGCAACTTAGGTGTCCATTATAGTAATGCACTATAGAATCCTTTTAAATTGCAATCATATGAAGTGAAAATCTAATAACCTATTTAATTAGTATGGTCTCATAATTTTATTGGAGTCTTCAAAGGGATTTTACCTAATCTAAAGAGATTTTCATGCAGGTATGTGAGCTCAATAAAATAGGATTAAAAGGGGATACTTAACGCTACTTAATCCCTAATTCCAGAGCAAATGAATATGTAAACTTTATGTGAAAGAGCTGGGCATTTGTTATCATTAATGACAGCCTAATGTAAGGCAATAAATCAAACAGAAGATTTTAAAATCTACACTTTATATAGAAATGTGGGGATGGACAAAATGTTCGGTGTTTTCCCAAAAATGTATCTGTTTCAGTCGTGAAAGCTTTGTAACTGTATCTCATGGTAATTCAATTAAAACAAGTATGAGTTTGGGGCTGGAGTGATAGCACAGCGGGTAGGGCGTTTGCCTTGCACGCGGCCGACCCGGGTTCGATTCCCAGCATCCCATATGGTCCCCTGAGCGCCGCCAGGGGTAATTCCTGAGTGCAGAGCCAGGAGTAACCCCTGTGCATTGCCAGGTGTGACCCAAAAAGAAAAAAAAAAAACAAGTATGAGTTTAAACATTATGAAACTCATTAAATGTTTCAATTCTGTTTTATTTAGCCAAATATGTTACTAAAAATAATGATGAATTAATATCACAATATAAGCTATCATAAAACATCTGCCTAGATTTACTTAAATGGAAAATTATGCCAAGCTGTATGTCTAGCCTCTGCAAATAAATCTAAAATCTATTTATTCTTCTAGTTATAATCCTCAATTATTCTAGTATAAAATTTCATATAAATTTATGTATGAAATAGGTACTGTTATTCTAGTGATTATGATGTCCATCAGTGTGATGAAAGTGAATGTGCAGATTGCTCTACCTGTAAAATAAAGATTAAAATGTATAATTATGTTAGATTCAATGCTAATGGAGTCTCTTTGTTTTATTGCAGCTCTCGGCCTTGGAGAGGCAGATCTTTGACTTCCTTGGCTTTCAGTGGGCACCTATTCTTGGAAATTTTCTGCATATAATAGTTGTCATATTGGGTTTATTTGGAACCATTCAGTACAGGCCTCGTTATATTGTAGTGGTAAGTATTTTTTTATATTATCCCTCTTCATATAAATACTGCAGATTTGCTTTTTAAAAATACTAGTTGAAAATAATTATAGTTCTTATATAATGCAGAATTGTTGTACTAATTGTCATGTATTGAATTCTGTTGAGGGTTATCTGGATTGTCTATAAAAGATGACACACTGAATGTTTGTAACAAAATGAAACTATCATGACAATCAATATCAGATTTAGTGTGGCACATAGGGTATCTGAATTCACCTTTCATGAGGAAATTTAAAATGGATTTGGATTGTACACGAGGTCTTTGAGTCATACTGCATATAAGTAGACATAAAATGCACTTAACTGACATCTATCACTACCCTAAAGAGCAAACCCACCTGGACAGAGCTGGTTGCTAGTTGATGAAGAATAGCTTAATTTTAATTGTCCAAGAACATTACAAATGCATTCCCATTCTCTCACTAAACATTAAGGACCTACTATATTGTTCCTGGGCTGAATATGAGAAAATAGCATAAATTACAGAATTCTTACTCTCCAGGGACTTTTGCTGTTAGCAGTAGAAAGGCACAAGAGTCTCAAAAGGTGATGAAATGACCATCAATGAAGTTGGGAGAACACATAAATGAACCAGCTTCAGGAAAATGGGAGCATGGAACGTGTGTGCGCTTCTTTGTTCCCCACCTTCTACTCCTTACTCTTCATCTTCTCACCTCTGCCACTTCCACTTGCTGTTTGTACCCCACTCTAGCAATATGTCCCCAGTCCACTGCATGCACACTTCCTTGAATATATTTTAATTGTCATTTTTCACCTTGATCCTATGTCTGTACCTTATTTATGACCTTTTTTTGCATGTATATCTGCCCAAGAAAACAATGATTTCTTGGAAAACATGGAATGTAATGGGGAAATCGATAAATACTCATCCCTTCAATAATTTAGTTCCATTACTATTTAGAGAGTCCTCTAATGAGAAGACAAGCCTCACAGTTATCTCCCATATCATTTTCTTTGTATCTCTCCCTTCCATCTTCCTTGTGTGTATAGAGACAAATAGACCTTTCAGAATCTTCGAAGAAAAATATCTACAAGATAAACAATCCATGTTTTGGCTCATTTTCATTTTCTTTTTTCATAGTATGCCAAACCATGGGCTGGAGCAATGATAGCACAGTGGGTAGGGCGTTTGCCTTGCACATGGCTGACCCGGGTTCGATTCCTCCACCCCTCTCAGAGAGCCCAGCAAGCTACCGAGAGTATCTCGCCCAAACAGCAGAGCCTGGCAAGCTACCCGTGGTGTATTCAATATGCCAAAAACAGTAACAACAAGTCTCACAATGAAGACGTTACTGGTGCCCACTCGAGCAATTCGATGAGCAACGGGATGACAGTGATACAGTGATACCAAACCAAATCTCTATTATTTCATTTGCTATCTTACTTAAGACCCTCTCCAAGAAAGGAGAGACAAAGCAATGAACTAACAACCCAAATATGTTATTGGGTTTAATCTTGTGTATAAAAGTAAGGATGCCGATACAGACATGTAGGATATTTGTACAGATTAAGTATGGCTTGTCCTTGTCCAGGTATTCCAGATAATACATGGCAGAATTTTCTCACCTTTGCTATTTTTAGGTTCACAGAGTAGCTGTATCAGAATCAGTGCTCTACTTCCATCACTGTCATCAGTTGTTATGATGCTATCATTGCTGTCTTTTTTTATATTGAAAATGATCCAGACCTACATTTCTGAGTAGATCATGGAATAGTATGGGGCTCTAGAGTTCCTCTTATGATAATAAAAGTATGAATTGTCTATTGGAAAGAAATGCCAGAAGCATCATGAAGTGAGAAGTCTGCATAACATAATCATTGGGAAGGGAAATTAAACTATTTTAACTTTCTCACACCACTGCCTACCTGATCACAGATGACAGCATCCTAGATCCTACTTTAGAAAAAGTGAGAAAACTACGTGTATTTTGACAAAAGGTACAATTTTAAGACACTCATACAACTGGTATGAAGTCCTGGATTTCAGAAACGGACCATGCACCAAACCTGAGGAAGGGCTTCCCCTACCCTAGAGCACAACAGAAGATGGAGAACAGGGCTAGTAGTTAAGTGGTTAGGAAAGATGTCCCCAACTTTTGGTGGATTCAAATCTAAGTAATTACTCTAAAAGATGCCCCGAGGCAAAAACAAAGCAGAAAATTTCAGTGGAAACTCCAATGTCATGTCTTTATTTCAGACTCTGGGAACAGAATTCCCATGCTCTCAGATGTCTAGGCAGCAATGAACTATAGGTGCTTTTGAAAACAAGGGTAAAATGCTTGCCTTATGTGGAGTTGATTCCGGTTCAGTCTCTCATACTGCAGATGGTCCATCCATTATTTCCAGGAGTGCTCGCCGAGCATTGAGCCAGGAGTAAGCCCTGAGCACCTCCCGGTGTGGTCTTCAAACCAATAATAGCATTTATCATTTTGAAATAAATAGACATTGGTATTTTCTCATCACACAGTGTGTCACAGTTGTATAGACATGCCTCAGAAAGCCCCAGCTTTCCAATAATCATGTAACGAGACCTATGTCAGAAATCCATACTGACTTCTCACTAAGTCGGGAGAAAAGTTTTTGATTATGGGATATTTTTCCCTCCAAATCACCTGTGATATTCTTAGTACTGGCTTCTTGTATTGACTAAAGGCACAGCCAATAATGCCAATCAAATTTAGTCCATTTCTACCTAATAGACACTTTGGAGGATAGAAGCACAGATGCTGAGTTGCTGGAGTTTCTCGCCACACTGGGCTTTATCATGATTGAACTTAAAATATGAATCACCCTATGAAAATGGGTGAGGCCAAAGAACAAGCTCTCCAATATCTACAGAGAAGCCTTAAAGTCTGTAGAGTAGAAACTGAGCTTATATAAATCGTCCTTCTCCTCCTACCTTCTTTGCCTTCTACCCTCCTTTCTTTGTGATCTCATACCAGCCGGCAGTCTTGCTAGATGATTTGCAGTTCCCAGAGACTGCATGCTCTGTCACTCAACTTCTGCTGGAACATGCTGTCTGTCTTACGCACTTGGAAGACTCTTCGTGGTCCTCAACTGAGTGTGAAGCTCCCATGAGCCTTAGCTGACCACCCTACACACCTTATTCCTTTCCCCCTCTATTCCCTTAGATCCTGGTGTCTATCTTGCCACCTTGCAGAGTTGCCGTCCTCGCTTCTTGGCCAGCTCTGTTATTTAGTGTTCTCTGAAAGAGGAGCACTGCTGTAGTCTAGGTCAATCCTGGTATGTACAGATCTTGAAAGTGCTTAAAACTCGGTTGAGTAAAGAATGAATGAAAGGTTATTGATTGAATGATTTTATAGGACAGTCTAGACAGTAATTCATTATTTCAGAATATCTGAGTTCAATAAGAGAAACCAGCATTTCTGCCTTACTATCTTAATCTTAATTCAAGGAATTTCCTAAAAGGCAACTGAGAACTGGTCTACAGAACTGGGTTTGCCAAGGATTGAGAGTAGGGACGGATGGGAGTCAACCTTGAGGGAATGATCGGAGGGAAGTGAGGGAAGCAGACACAAGTTGAGGGTGTGTTGTCGGAATGTTTTGACATGAGATCCTATCATTAACAGTAACTTAAAGCATGATACTTCAAAAGAAAAAAATAAAAGAAGTATATTTTGCCCTATCTGTACTTACCATTATCTAACTTACTCCTCAAGATATTTTTCTATGAAGTGGAATGCCCTTAGCACCCTGCCACAGTAATTAAGGAGATCCCTTTACAAAGAATATTAAAAAAATCCACTCAAGTCACCAGAGTACTAATTCTCCCATCAGATCCCATCACTGTGGACATGGTAGAACTTACCATTTGCATATTTGCTATTAGAACACAAAAATCAATATGTTATATTTCACAACTTAAAAAAATACCTTAAGTGCATTTATATAATCTTTTATCTTTTTTTAATTGAATCACTGTGAGATGCACAGTTACAAATCTGTGCATGGTCGGGTTTCAGTCGTACAGTGTTCCAACAGCTATGCCTCCACTGGTGGACATTTCCCACCACCAGTGTCCCCAGTTTCTCTCCTGCCAGCTTGTCTCTATGGCAAGAACTTTCCTCTCTCTATCTCTGTCTCTCTGTCTCTGTCTCTGTCTCTCTCCCGCTGTCTCTCTCCTCTCTCTCTCTCTCTCTCTCTCTCTCTCTCTCTCTCTCTCTCCTCTCTCTCTCTCTCTCTCTCTCTCTCTCTCTCTCTCTCTCTCTCTCTCTCTCTCTCTCTCTCTCTCTCTCTCTCTCTCTCTCTCTCTCTCTCTCTCTCTCTCTCCCCCCCTCTCCTTCGCGCAGGGGCTCCCTCCTTTTCCTCCTCCATCTGTCCAGCAGCCACCCTGCCTCCGTAGAGTCCCAGGGAGTACTTGAGCACTCTGCTGGCAGCAAATCAGGGGCCGCAGCCCTGCTGACTGAGTCTGGTCTCTCTGCTCTCTGCATGCTCAATGAAACGAATGAATGTGAACTTCTTCATCTGTGAAAATCTTTGATTTTTTTTTTTAGTTCTGTTCTGTTTGGAGGCTTGGTGAGGTGCCCCCCCTTGGTGGATCCCCTGATGGGTTTGGCACCACAGCTAGTGCAGGGCCTCACAGGCCCCACTCTCGCCTGCTCCTTCTGTGTGTCTTACATGCTTCTTTCTTGCACGATTGGGATCCTTCGTGTTGAGCCAGTCATAGAAGAGAGTCAGAACGCTAATCTCTGAAAAAAAAGAAGAAATTTAAAAAAGTAAATTAAAAAAATTAAGTGAAACATAATTTTTATATATATGCTTATAGACATTGGGCTGGAGCAATAGCACAGCCAGTATGGAGTTTGCCTTGCACATGGGGGATCCAGGTTCGATTCCTCCGCCTCTCTTGGAGAGCTCAGCAAGCTACCAAGATTATCCCGCCCGCATGGTAGAGCCTGGCAAGCTACCCATGGTGTATTCGATATGCCAAAAACAGTAATAGCAAGTCTCACAATGGTTTCGTTACTGGTGGCCACTCCAGTAAACCGATGAGCAATGGGAAGACAGTGACAATGATACAGTGATACATATAGACATATATATGTATATATATATATCCCATATATAAATATGTATACCCTCCCGCCCTCCCTTCCTGAAACTGCCTGTATCTGGGGAAAGCAATTCAAAACATTTCCTAATGCATAACAAATTAATAAAATAATTAATGAGTAATTTTAGCATGATTAGACATTGCTGAATGTGATTGGAAGAAATTTTATCATTATAGAATCTGTGCTGATTTGCTTATTACTAATGTTTCTTATTAATTTATCTAGCTAAAACATTTTATGATAACATTATACATATAATTATTCTACAGGTGCACACTCATTCAATAAAGTACTCCAATGAATGAATGTTTGTTAATATTATTCTAGACATCCATTTTTACACATGACTTCATTCAGGGATATTGAAGGGAAGGTTTGTGACAACTTCTGTACACTTGACAATTTTACATTAAAAATAAGGGATAGACAATAGACAGACACATTCATATGTATAAACATATATGCATATATACCACACAGAAAACGTGCATGATTATTTTCTCTGGAAAACCGAATGGTCAGGAAAAAGAAATCAGGTGATAACATGACTTTTACTTGTGTCCATAAACTAGGAAAGCACTTTAAAAATAAAGTTAGTTTTATTGGCATCTACTGATAGCAGTAGAAATTATTGGCTTTTTAATTACTAAAGATCTTAAGGAACCCCATATGGAGAACTTTTTCTGAGTGTTTTGTTCCTTCCTAGAAGGCTTTAAATTATTGACATTTTGTTATTGATTTATTTAGTATTCATGCCTTTCATCTGCACATTTTTATTCTTTTTCTTCCCCCTTCCCCTTTCTCTCTAGTATACTGTATGGACTGCCCTCTGGGTCACCTGGAATGTGTTCATTATCTGCTTTTATCTGGAAGTAGGTGGACTTTCTAAGGTAAGTGCACTTTAAAAGAAAATACAATGATAAATAACAATTACTACTAAAATTATATGTATATATATATTAATCTAAAGAACACTTAAAAATGGAATACTGAAAAATTAGTTTGAGTACCATTTAGGCAAAAGTGAAACCGGGAGTGTGTTAATTTAAAGCAGCTTCCAAAGGATGGTCTCATGGTTAATTTTTTAAAACTATGGTGAAACTCAGCTTCAGGCATCTCCTCATGTGCACTTTGAATAGCCCTGGTGCCACAATCCCTCAGCACTATATGTTCCATGAGAATTGTTTGAGTTTAATGTATGCAAAGTGGAAAAGAAGCGAGGAGCTTAGTTTGAATATAACAAATATGAATAGCGAGATGTTTTCTTCGCTTGAACATTAACTGTGAAATAAAGATTTGACAAGAAATCCTTCTGTGTGTATATAGAGCCTATGCTTATACTGGTACGGTGATTCTTTATCTGAATCCTGGTTAGAGAGAAGAGTTGTCTTAACACAACATGATACAAAGATTGTTTCTGTTACACAGTTTTCATTATTCTTCTCCAGAATCCACCTCCCCACCTTATAAGACCATCTTGGTCAGATTTCTAGTTGTGTTTCTTAAACATTTTTTTCTCTAAACCAGCATGATTTTTATGTGTATAAGTTGTGTGTGTGTGAAAATTGTGAAATTACAAAACAATAGTATAGTTACCAAAAAACTACAACATTACAGTTACCAGAAATCTTTTTTATGATCTCTCATTCCCAATTATATTTGTGCTAAATTTGTTGTTGTGTAGCACCATCATGTTTTCTTAGTAATCATATTTTCTTAGTGTTGTCATTGTTCTCATTAACACCAGTGGTTTGAGTTTTAGAAAAATCTCCTTGACCAGCATAGATGCTTTCAGAAATGTACAGCTTCAATGAAGTTCATTTGTAACAAATAATTATTTGATTTTTTAATCAGTCAAGCAGCAAATTACCCTAAAAAGTTTTCTTCAGATCACCCAGAAGTGGTTAATCTTTGTTTTATACCATAACAACTGAATTATTAGAACTTTTTGTCATTTTCTCACACTGGCAAATGTATGCAGGAACCAAAAATAACATTTCCAAGTTTTATGCAAATGCACTAACATCTACCTTTAATATTAATGCTATTACTTGCATTTATCACTAATTTCCAGCACAGAAAAAAGTATATAAATCAGCATTCGGTTATCTTTTGTAGCATGCAGATTATAATTTTTAATGGATAAAATCATGAATAAGATAATTGTGAATAATCAGCTAAGCTAGAATATCAGCTTGTAGCATTTTTAAATCTCACATTTGAAGTCATTTTAAGCTATGTTCTTTATTTAACTGGAGAAAATTGTTTTCCATTTTCTCCCATATAAACTGATTTAGAATAAATAAGCCTAGAGGAATTTATCCTATGGCATTTTCATCATAGATTGTTGGAAGATAACTGAATTTCAAATCATAAGTCTTTAGTTCAAATTGTGTCTTTGTCACTTATTAACCATGCACCCCTAGGCCAATCATTTAACCCAGCAGAGACTTTGTGAAATATAAAAAGGGTTCAGCTTTGTCAATAATGATAATAATCAATGTCTGTTATGTGTTTAGCATTGTTTAACATTGTAAGCTTCAAAACAACTCTGTGAAGGGATTAAAAAAATAGTAATAACAGCAATCATTTGTTCCATGCAAGTCTGATTTCCCTCTGTTCTTCAGGTTATTTTGTGATGCTTTGTGTAACTGCTTTTCTAAGTGCATGCCCAGGATTTTTCACTCATTTCGTTGATGAAAATTATTTTGCAAAATGATTATAGTAGGCCTAGTTATTCATTTGATTACGTATTCAAATGTCATTAAGCAGTCACCCAGGTATTCTAGATCTTTAAATGGATAGATGACACCAGAAGGAACATCCTAAAGATTTTGTTTCTCCTATTTACTGCTTCAAAGGCAGGCAACATCTCTGTGGCTAGACTACGTTTAGCCTCAGTTTCAATATGTAGGAAATAAATTCTGAAAACTAGGACAGACTTAGATATCCTTTATGAGTCAAGTACCCCTGTCAACTTTCACACTGGACAGTATTTCATAAACAGTTCCTTGCTCTTTTGTGATGATTTATATGGTAATATTTTAGAACTCTCCATCTTCTGCTGTTTGTGAAGGCATTTCTTGGAAATAATTGCTTAGATAGATTAATCTATAAGATTTTCTATATCCTTATTCTTGTTCATGTTGTTTATTCTAAAATAATGAAATTTTCTTGGGAAAAAGGGGGTTATTTCATATTGATCCCCACAGTTTCCATGGATCAAGAGCTTATTGCATGAAAGGCATCTCTTACTTTCCTCAGTAACCTTCCAGATGATGTGCACACCGTGTACAAGAACAGCCATACGTCTTGCCTACTGTGGGAATTCTTTAGTTCAGCATCAACATATTTCCTTTGCTCTTATGCTTTTCATCAAATACGTGCATCATTCATTTGTCACTGGGATCTCAAATGCTCTGATTCTCCCCCAGATGTTCTAGAACTGGAATGAAATATATTGCTTTTATGGAATGTGTACAGGTATGGTAAAATTTTTGGTAACTGTGGTTGTGAAACCAAAACAAAATAAAAGCACAAATTTTATAGTTTATTGAAAACCCAGTGACTACACAATGAAGAAAGTAATAGAACTAGTTGTATCAGGTTGTTTAAAGAATTAAGTAAGATACTTATAGCTTAGAAAACATTTGTTATACTATAAGTTTTCAGAAAATAGTGATACTCCTAGTTGTCAATGACATTATCATCTCTATTATCATTGAATAAATTCGTAGACATTACAATCCTCATTCTACAAACCTCTGGGACATATATTTATTACTATGCAAGAGTTATAAAAGTGGATTACTAAAAAATATGTAACAGTCCCTTAGGACAGAACCTAAGATCTACAGATTAACTCTATGGCTTTAACACTCTTAATTAAATTCCTTTCCTTCAACATGTAAATAGCTTGTTGGAAATACTTTTGCATCTGTATTCTCCTCCCTCTTTCGCTACTACTCCCCCAAGGAAATCTTTATGCCTCTTTAGAAGTCTCTAAGGTTGTCTTTTACGCCAGTTTAAGATCATCAAGGGCACAATTAATAAGTTATTGCTGCTTCTTAGGAAATTGTAAGACTTGAGTTCCTTTCTCTTCCCTAGAAATACATTCAGAATGCAAATATGAAAATCCAACTCATTTGACATATTTAAAAATACTGAAAAGCAAGTTTGTTGAATATACATATTTCCTTTTTTAACATTTCAAATAAATTAAGCTGATTCGGATGATGTTGATTTGACTACCGCTAATTACAAAAACTTTAAAGTAACATTCTGTTGAACTAGATCCTGAAAAATATGTAGAATTTACACATAAGGGATCCTAGAGAATTTTCAGTGTGTCACATTTTCATAGAATATGTTTTATATCATATGACTATATGTTACTGTTATTTAGAAATGACCAGTGAGTGCAAAGAAATTCCATGTTGATTTATTTTTTCATTAACTTTTTTCAGGGGCTTCCTAAAAACTTACGTACAGAAAGTGGGAGGGAGAGAGAGATGAGTATCCCTTATGCCAACTCCACAGGAAATATACATTGCCTTTACCCAAAAGAAAAGCCTATTTCATGTGTTTCTCTATTATGGTTTGAAAAAGCACTTACTTTCCATAGTGAGCTATGATTTGTGTGTATTTCAAGTCGTAAACAAAAGTTAAACCATGTCCCCGTATAGCAATAATGAAAGCATGGTCTTGTTCTCTTTCAACTTCAAGAGTCAGTCACCCTTTTACATGAAGGCCTTCATCCCTGGTGTGACTTTTCTTGACTATTTCATCTGAGCATCCAACAGGGATCAATGAGATTATTCTTTTTCAAGACTCATTCTTATCAACTAGCCTGAATTGTTTCTTTCCTTGCTGAGAAAAGCTCTTTTTTTTTTTTTTTTTTTTGCTTTTTGGGTCACACCTGTCAATGCACAGGGGTTACTCCTGGCTCTGCACTCAGGAATCACTCCTGGCGGTGCTCAGGGGACCATATGGGATGCTGGGAATCGAACCCGGGTCGGCCGCGTGCAAGGCAAACGCCCTACCCGCTGTGCTATTGCTCCAGCCCCGAAAAGCTCTTTTCTTGATCAAGACTTATTTTCCCTGAAGGCAAGATTCTTGCATTCACTTAGGCCTTGGGCAGATGCATTCAAGTGGGAAACTTATAGAGAACTTAAGTTCTCCATAGGAATAATTGCATTAGAAAGAGAAGTCTCCAGTTATCTTAGTGGCTTAAAGTCCATCCATAGTTTTTGTAAAGATTCTCAAGTTTTTTGTCACTGTCACTATCACTTTTATCCCGTTGCTCAGTGATTTGCTTGAGCGGGCACCCGTAACATCTCTCATAGTGAGACTTATTGTTACTATTTTTGGCATATCGATTACACCACAGGTAGCTTGGCAGTCTCTGCCTTGTGGGCGAGATACTCTCTTGGTAACTTGCCGGGCTCTCCGAGAGGGGCAGAAGAATGGAACACGGGTTGGCCGCATGCAAGGCGAATGACTTACCACTGTGCTATCATTCCAGTCCAAGTATTTTGTACCTCAAGGAATTATTTTTCTAAAAACAGGTTACAAATGAATTCAGGAATATGTGGCATGTTCATTTTTGTGTAAACAAATGCAACATGGTGTGTCTACTAATAAGTTTTAAACTTAAAAAACTGTTTTTTCCTCTTAAGGAATTCTTCCTATCTGGATACTTTTCAAAAAGAATCTTGAAATGTAGTATTTACAGAGGTATAAATCTGGACTACAAGATATTTTTTATTTGATGGTGCTTGAAAGATAGTTCAGCTGATAGGAGACTTGATTTACATGTGGCTGACCAGGGTTTGATCCCTGGCACCCCACATGGTCCCCCCACGCACAACCAGGAGTTATCCTGGATCATAGAGCCAGGAATAAGCTCTGAGTACGGCTGGGTGTGACCAAAAATAAATTCTTATTTGGGAATGACATATGAGTAAAAGATAACAGAAATAGCATCCTAGAAATCAGTAGGACTGTGTTTACTGTTGTAACTTCTAAAATCTTTTCCAATTTATCCTGCTTCATAAAGTAAAAGACACATCTCTACCAGAGACATACAATGAAAAACTACATTCATTTTTCTATATTTTACTTTAACAGCAAACTAGTTCAGATTTTGAACTAATATATTACTATGTACTTAATACAACAGTTAAGTACATTAACCATTGTCCTTAATAATTTAAATATTTTTGTCCTTAATAATTTAAGTATAATTAACATCTAAATGTTACATTTAAATGAGACCCAAGGATTTGCAAATATGTCATTTTATGTTTGGTTTCTACACAATCCCTTTCTAAAGTGATGCAGTTACATTCTTGAAAATTTTTCTGGGCCAGCGCATATACCCTAACATACTTTTTATTTTTTAAAAAACTTTTTATTAAATCACCATGTGGAAAGTTACAAAGTTCTCAGGTTTATATGTCAGTTATACAATATTCAAACACCCATCCCTTCACCAGTGCCCATATTCCACCACCAGAAACCCCAGTATACCCCCCGCCCCACCCCCTACCCCCTACTGTATAACTAATGAATTTCACTTCATTTTTTCTTTACCTTGATTACATTCCATAATTCAACACAAAACTCACTATAGTTGTTGGAGTTTCCAACCAAGAGAGACAGACCTACTACATTTGATAATTAGTTTTTCATTGCTGGAAATGAAGAGATATGTAGACCCACTGCTATAAGTACATAACTCTCTCTCTCTCTCTCTCTTTTTTTTTCCTTTTTCCTTTTCCCTTTTTTTTTTTCTTTTTCCCCCTCATCCCCCTTCCTCGCCTCATAGTATGGCGTATGCCACGCCGCGTCGGCCAGCGTGGGGCTTTTGCTTAGTTCACAGTCCAGAGGTGGCTGCTACATTAAAAACCTTCAATATTTCAACAGAAACTTACTGTTATTATTTGGAGATTCCCCCCCAAGTCAGACCTGTTCAAATGGAACCGTTTCACATTGCTGACAATTATAAATGCGGTTTTGGATTTCTGTATAAAGTCCAGGGAAAATTCTGCCAGAAATTACATAGCCCAGCTCACAGTCCCAGTGCATTGCTGTAAGAAGTCTCTGAATTCAAAATCTTTAGGCGCAGAGGGTCCGATTCGCGCTCAGCGGCTCCGGATTTATCTGGGCCGAGGGCGTGCCAGTTACGCCCCCTTCCCATGAGTTCCTGGGAGCCCCAAAAGTAAAAACCGAATACCTGTGGGTTTGGAGTCACAGAAGATGGCGCCTGCCACGTGGGTGCCGCCAGGCCGCTGCTTTCCGTGCAGGAAGACAGGGTGTGGAGGAAAAAAATCCACCCCCGGCAGCACAGAGTTGTAGCCCAGTTCGGTGTCCCAGTGCATCGCTATCGGATGCTGCGCTGGATGCCCAAATGTGTTACATCTCTGGAATCAAAGTCTCTAACATACTTTTTAATGCAAAAATTTTAACTACGCCCATTCTTCTGCCATGTGTTTAAGCAAATTTTTCTTCCAAAAACAGTATCTTGCCCAGAACAATAGTACAATGGGTAGGGTGTTTGCCTTGCAAGAAGCCAATCTGTCTTTGTTCTACGGCACTCCACATAGTCCAAGCCCTGCCAAGAGTTATTCCCTGAGTGCAGAACCTGAAGTAAGATCTGAATAGAGTCAGGTGTGGCCCCCAAACCAAAACAAAGTAAACAGTCTCCTCCTCACTGTCCTTTGTATGGAGAGAGAAGTATTGCCCTCTAGTTTGGTTTTTTACAGTAATTATATTTTTATAAATTTTTGTCAAATTCAAGCCCTTTTACAGCCTTTGTTCTAAAAGCAAAAGTTTAATCTGACACCACACATTATCTCATGAGCACTACCAGAAGTAACCCTGATCACAGAGGGAAGAGTAAGCCCTAAGCACTGCCTTACGTATAAGATCTGTATTTCTCAAGACTCTTCGGCCCTGTGTCTAAACTGAATTAGCTCTTAGTCAAATATCAGGACAAATATATTCCTCAAGTACAGACTTAATTTCTTGATGTTTCTTTTCCATTTTTATTTAGCTAGAATGACACATAAAATGTTAATGTTTCATGCTTACATTTTTTACCACCATATCTGCTACAAAAGTGCCCATTTTCTCAATGTCCCAGTGTGCAGTTGTAATTTTTAGTTTAGAGCCAACACTGTTTCAAAAACAATTTCTTGGTAGGTAAATTTATTTTCTGAAAATTTTCATGTACATTTCTTAAAGAAAAAAAGTGATAAGAAATTCTTCTTAGATCAAGCCCTGTATCTCCACACTTATTTTTGCAATAAAAAGTTTAGTTGAACTGTCCTAAGCATTGATTTAAACAAGAGCAACAGTTTGATAGAATCACTTTTTAAATGAGCCATCTGACATTTCAGTTTGTAGATATCTAATTCATCATTTTGTTTTTGTCCTATAATTATGGTCTTAATAAGGAAAACATTCCATCTGTGGATTTGAAGTGCCAGGAGTCAGGAAGGCTAGGCTATTTTAAGTGTTTGTCTGTGCTCTGTTCTTCGGAGGGGCAGAGGACAACAGAGGCAATGCTGTGGAGTAAGTTGTGCTTACACTAAGTGAGACACGGAGCCAAACACTGTAGTTATTATTTCCTACATACACTTAATCTTACATGCTGAGAGCAAGGAATGAACTTTACATCTACATAAAAGACAGGTAGGCTATTGGTCCCTAAAATCAATGACTGCCAGAAGAGCCTAGACATTGGGTGATCTGATGAATAATTTAAGACTGATTTGTTAACTGTCTAGAAGTGAAGTTAACCATGCAGGGAGACACATTGTCAATTGACAGCAATTTACTATGTTTTTGAAAACCACAGGCAGCAATTTACAGAAAAGATTAGGCCAGTTACTGTATACGTGTGACATTTTCTTGATTTAGGATGTCATCTTGAAAGCTGTTAACTGACAACTGGAGTTTGGAATGAGGATATAAAGTTTAGTGAAGAACCGCTCTTCCCTGAGAATGTCTAGGAGACCCTTGAATGTACATTTCCTGCTGAGATTAAACGTTTGTATGCAAATGAGAATTGTCAGAGAAATGAAAAGCACCTTTGCATTACTCTGGTGCTGTAATGCCTTGTCCAGGGTGGAGATGGGCTTGTTTCTTAGAGAAGAAATCATTGTGCACACAATTCTTGAGTCCTTTACCCTCTGGGGGTATAATCATTTTCATCCTGTGCCAGGAGTTTCATTTGCAGTTCTTCATAAGAAGCTGATCAAAGGAAAATCCCCTTTTTATTAGTGTGATCTCCTTTCACTTCTTTTTCATATTGCTATTAAGTCAGTAACAATTATTTGTTCCTATTTGAATTTGTTTTTAAAAATTAAAGAAAGTATTCTTAACTCCTAGAGACAATTTGAAGCTATAAGGTCTTCTGAAGAAAGACATTTTTGTAGGAATAATATCAATTAAAAAGAACACCATGTAATTTCAACACCCTAAAGTATGCCAGTGATTGATCACTTCTAGAAATCTACCAAAAAATAAAACTTTTGTTCTCAATGTTAACTTCTTCATTTTTCCCTCCATGGACTACTATTCCTAGCAAACTAAAGTTGGCCAGAGCTGAAGTTGTAATTTCCATATTTGAATGACATATGCCTGCAGTAACTATATATTTTTTTAAATTTATCATGCCAGAAGAGAAACATAATGAGACTTTCTCTGTATGTTATTGTTAGCAATAAGATCAACCTGAAAACTAAGATAATTTTTTCTCTTTTGTTTCAACTGTCTCCTTTCTGGCAGGTCTATAAACTTTTTTTAAATAGATGGAACTCCTATTAATTTAATCTTTTGTTTTATATCGTTTCACAGAGGAAAGAAAAGATGGCCATTTGATAAATTACTGTCGTAAATTTTTAATCATATACTAACAGCTTTGTTATAAAATGCTAGAAATGTGTCAAAAAACACCCCCAAAAGTGGACTAATAGAGTTAAGTACTGGGTCATAATTCTGAACTTTATCAAAGATTATTTTCTTTTAATATTTATAAATAAATAAATAAAGGGTCAGAGAGGTATACAGGAAGCTGATCAACTTTCTTTTCAATCCCTGGCACAATTTATTTTCCCCTAGTCACTAACAGGGCTCACTCCTGAGCACAGGGCTAGGAGTAGCCCATAGCACTGCTGGGTGTTGTGCAAACACTGCCCCCATCAATAAAATAAATATCTATACAAATAAGCTTTTTTAAGACATTATGTTGAATAATGGCACAGCTCTCAGATAGATCTGTGGATTTCATGGTTTTGATGAATTTATCAGAAACTGAATTTCTAACTGCTATATCCTGATAGCTTTACACCCAAAAGCACCGTATGGACCAGAATGCAGTGATTTATTTCTTTACCTTTAGAAACTCTCAACTTTACTTTTCATTGAATCACTGAAACTGTTATGTAGTCATTTGTTGTGAGTACCACACAGAAAGGTAGTTTATTATTAGATTGCGGTTAGACTCTATTTTCCCTCAAGTAGCTTTAGGGACTTTACTAAACATGACAGCAGCATCCAAACACTTTGTCAGGAGTGAAAGCCAAGAAAGAACACTAATATAAATGTGCCAAAGGCATAGTATTTTCCAAAAAATAAAATGTTCATTTTTCTATAGATTTTTTTAAATTTATTTTTTGCTTTTTGGGTCACACTCGGCAATGCTCAGGGGTACTCCTGGCTTTGCACTTAGGAATTACTCCTGGTGGTGCTCGGGGTGGTGGTGGGGTTACTATATGGGATGCTTGGAACCGAACCCAGGTCGGCCACGTGCAAGGCAAATGCCCTGCCACTTTCCTATTGCTCCAGTGTCTCTATAGATGTTTAAAGAGATAATCTCTTTAGATATTTTTCTTAAAATTAGTTTTGACTTTCTTAAATGCTTTATCTTCTCAACTTTGGAAACAGACACTTTGCTTCAACAAATTTATTGGTCATCTACTAAGTAACTAGCATTATTTTAGACACTGAAAATAGAGCTAGGAGAGTGGGAAAAACTTGTTTTCACAGAGATTTTGCTCTAGTGGAAGTGATTAAATATATATGTCACTGTCACTGTCATCCCATTGCTCAT
Organism: Sorex araneus; assembly: GCF_027595985.1. Classification (NCBI taxonomy): domain Eukaryota; kingdom Metazoa; phylum Chordata; class Mammalia; order Eulipotyphla; family Soricidae; genus Sorex; species Sorex araneus. The sequence goes on along the minus strand of NC_073303.1, from coordinate 84,124,557 downwards.
CGATTTGCTTGAGCGAGCACAAGTAACATCTCCATTATAAGACTTGTTACTGTTTTTGGCATATTGAATACACCACAGGGAGCTTGCCAGGCTCTGCTATTCAGGTGGGATACTCTCAGTAGCTTGCCCGGCTCTCTGAGAGGGACAGAGGAATCGAACCCGGGTCGGCTACGTGCAAGGCAAACGCCCTACCTGATATATATAAATATATAATTGAATAAATACATGATCTCCATGTTGTAAAGTGTTATCAGGCAAATAAAAAGGTAAACTAAGAGGATAGAAAGTGACTTTGTGGAAATGAACAGAGTTAAGAGACTCAGTGACAAAAGAAAATCATGTAACGATAAGCGGGAATGGCAGGTCCCTGGAAAAGGTGCGTGAACAGCAGACACAATAAGCAGCAGGCATGCTTGGGCATGTCACAAGCCTCTGAGCAAGCTGATGCAGGCAAGCCGAGAGAGAGAGAGAGAGAGAGAGAGAGAGAGAGAGAGAGAGAGAGAGAGAGAGAGAGAGAGCGAATTGGGAAAATTCTATGGAAACCTAATAGGCCAAGGTAAGAAATTCGATTTGATGGAAATGTAATGAGAACTCTGTGAAAGACTGAACATGGGTAATAACAGGATTAAAATTTAGTGTGATTGCTAGATAAGGGACACAAGTTGAAACAGACAAAACTATAAAGTATTATGGTTTTTCAGAAAGAAGCTAAGGTGCCTTGGGATAGGGAGATGGCAGTGACAAAAAAGGGAGAGGAAGCATCTTAAGAGACTTGAGAAAGAGAGCTGACATTTTTGCTAGTGAATCTGAGGGGTTGTATAAGAAAACTATATTTCTGTCTCTTCCAGACATATCAGAGGATTCCAGAGAAACTGAGACCACCTAAAATATAGAAAGCATACTTTAGGACTGGAGAGCTTTTACAGGGGTTAAGGTAATTGCCTTGAGTATGGCTGACCTGGGTTTGATCCCTGCATTGCTTATGGTCCCCTGAGCACCAGAAGTAAGCCCGAAGCACAGAGCCAAGACTAAGTCCTGAGCACAGAGCCAGGAGTAAGCCCTGAGCACAGAGCCAAGAGTAAACCCTGAGCAGCATGAGGTGAGACACAAACTATCCCCCTAAAACAGAAAGCAAAGATTTATTGGTACTTCCTCTACTCCCTCTCCACTTACTTTCTTCAGGTTGGGGATAGAGGGTTTGGGTCACATCCATCAGGGGTGGGGGTCTATATCCAGCTCAGTATCAATGTCCTGGGGTGGTGCAGCACCAACATTCCAGCCATGAGCTCCAGCCTATGAGCTACCTCTCAGACCTTTTTCTCATTTCTTTTATACTCCAGTTCTCTTTATTTACACTCATTATTTTTCTTCTCCTTTTGTCGCCTGCTTCCCTTTTACTGTATTATCTGTTGACCTTGCCCTCTGACTGTCTTACCTTAGGGTACTTAGTTTTTTTCCTGATAGTGGACTAAATCTAACATAAATGAAGTCTATTCAAGGAAGAATCCTGAGCCTAGTTTTCTTAGTTTTATAGTAAATCCATTCTACGTTTTAAAGTAAAACTAAATCCTTTAAGTAGTTGAAGTACTTCTCATACATATATCTGAACCTTTTAATGTGGAGGAAAAATGCATATTCTGGAAGACTACTCAGTGAAAGTTTCTTATAATTGAGTAGTAATCCATTATATATACATATATTATATTTATATATATATATCACTATTTCACTGTCATCCTGTTGCTCATCAATTTGCTCAAGTGGGCACCAGTAAAGTCTCCATTGTGAGACTTGTTAACTGTTTGGGGCATATTGAATACACCACGGGGAGCTTGCCAGGCTCTGCCGTGCGGGCGGGATACTTTCCGTAGCTTGCCGGGCTCTCCAAGAGGGATGGAGAATTGAACCCAGATCATCCGCATGCAATGCAAACGCACTACCTGCTGTGCTATCGCTCAAGTCCACTATATATATATATATATATATATATATACACACATATATATGTATATATAAACCATTATATATATATACATATGTTTGTATGTATGTCTATATATGTATGCCAGTTTCTTTATCCAGTCACCTGTTCTTGGACACTTGAGTTGTTTCTAGATCATGACTATTGTAAATAGTATTGCAATGAACAAGGGGTTCAAAAGTCTGCCCCAAAAACCATATAGTTTGTCACTGTTGGACAATTTAAGGGCTATCTGATTTTTAATACATTCTACCATATTTTAATACATTTAATACATATTTCGCGTCACATATTGTATCATAAATGCTAAATTTCGACAGAGTGCTCCCTCTAAGCAGCTACTGCCTTTTACCCTGATGTATCATTTTTATTCCTGCAGCCAATATTTATGTTAATCCAATGCAAGAAGAAATGCAGTGGGAGAAAAACTCCAGTATTCTTCTAAAAGTATAGTTTTCATTTTCCACCTCCAGCTTCTACCATTTTCTTTACATATCAGTTTCTTTTCTCAGCAAAGGAAGATGTTAATGAACCTATTAACATATTAAACAATAGCAAAGGAAAGGCTGACATTTCCTAAAGCTTTTGGTCAACGATTAAAGTAATGAAAGTTGCCAGTTACTCAGACCAAGCCTGTAAAAGCCTTAAATTCACTTACTGCCTGAAAGGTCAGGTAAATTAAAGGAAAATATAGGGCTGGCCTTGAACAGTCTGCATGTGGTGATTTTGAGTGCTCTTAAAAGTGGCTGGAGCTAAGTCGGCCTGGCATTAATTCTAGCCAGCTTCCTGGTATTGATTAAGAAGTAATCGCAGGTGCTCATTTGTGGGCAAATTAAGAGATAAGTCCTTTTCAGAAGGTCATTTACATGTCTTATTTTTAATTAATATTACTGACTTTAAGATTTGAGTTAAACCAGCCTATTAATTTTTAAAGTTATCAGTTTGGAGAGGAGGAGAGAATGCTTTAATATCAGGTCCAGGTTTCCAATCAATTGGCATTTCTTCTGACAACCTACTAGAAAGGTCTGATGTTTTGATAAATAAGTTCAATGACTCTTCATGACTTAGGCTGTTTTGTTCTTGCTGATTACAAATACAACGGTAAACATAAAAAAAACTGAAAACATAATGAATTATGATGAAAAGAAAATGAAAATGTTCCCCCTTTCTACCTCTAATTATATTATATTATATTCAGTAAGCTTGACATATTATAAAGATTTAAGTGTATATATGTATAAGTTGCATATGTCTCTGTGAACATATCAGCTCATACATAGATATATACAATCTCTTTCATTTGTCATTACTCAAAATATGTCATTTTTTCCATGTAATGAAATTGTTATGAAGTATCTTTGACAACCATGTTTCAGAGAAACGTTTTTTTATTTTGAGGCAATCATAGATCCACATCCAAACGTTGTAAAAATTACTGGAGCAAGTATCTTCCTGGTTATCCCTTGTGGTAGTTTCGCAAAGTTTTTGTATAATATTACAACCATGATATTCAAAACAATGCAATGATATAGAATAATAAACCATCACCACAGGATTGCTTGTGTAATACTTCATAGACACATGTACTTCCATCCTGTTCTTAACTTTTGAAGAATACTGATCTCTTCTTTATTTTTATAGTTTTCAAGTTGATACAGGCTGCAAACTTTAGGGATTAGCAATTTTACTGTGCATAATTGTGGAGCTTCATTTAACCTGTAACATGTACATTCTTAGTTTTTTACTGAATACTGTTTAATTGAATTTATTAGTTCCTTATTTCTAAAGTGTTCCAGCCACACTTTGTTTAACCATTGACCCAGTGAAGAATATCTGAGTTGTTTCCAACTTTTGTAGAGTATGTGAAAACTAATATGAATATCTGTGCTGAGGTTTTAGGTTAATATTTTTAATTTACCTGGTTATTATATCTGTGGTAAATGGTCATGTGTGTTATTGCTGGGTTGTTCAGTAATTGGACAGTCATGCATCATAAGTAATTGTCACACCTATGTAAAATAACTACCATTTTTATCCCCACTATCAAAGAATGAATGTCGTAGTTTTTTGGCACAGCACCAACATTTGGTTTTGTCTTTGCTACTTATTTAGGCATTCTGATATGGTGTCATGTTTGTTGTGTTTTTAATTTTCATTTCTATAATGTCTAATATATTATTTTTTATATGCTTATTTAACCATGGACTAGAACGATAGCACAGTGGGTAGGGCATTTGCCTTGCACCCGGCTGACCCGGGTTTGATTCCTCAGCCCCTCTTGGAGAGCCCGGCAAGCTACCGAGAGATATGCCAAAAACAGTAACAATAAGTCTCATAATGGAGACGTTGCTGGTGCCCACTCGAGCAAATTGATGTGCAATGGGATGAGAGTGCTACAATGCTACAGTATAAGATTTAATTACTGTGTTCATAGTGGGTGAACATTTTTTGAGTGTTTAACCAAGAAATTCATGAATGAAGTAATGCCACAATAAAAGTGAATGTAAATTGATGTTAATTGAGAATAAACTACAGCCCCTTGAACCAGCTTGAGACAAATCATCTCAAGTTGACCCCCTTCCTGCCTCTGTGGATGTGCCTTCTTCAAAGTTTGAGCACAGAGAGCTCATTCATGGGGCTGAGAGAGTACAGTTTTTAAGGCACTTACATTGCTTGCTGCAACCCCATTCAGTCCCTGGATCATACCAAGTATGATCCTCTGAGCCTTGCCACAAGTGATCCCTGAGCATAGACCCAGAAGTAAGCCCTGAACACAGCCATGTTTCACCCCCAATAAAAATAACCAAAATCTCCTAGCAATGCCTTCAAAATAGTATGTGCTCTTCCTTGGAATGTAATGACCAGTGAGTGGATCTCCTGGCAGGACCCAGGTTCTGTGCCACTTTTGTTACAGATCAGAAATAAGATCCTGGATGTTCTTGTTCTCCAATAAGATAAAAGATCCATTTAAAACAAAAGCAAAGGAAAAAACACTGAGGCCCCAGCTTTGGAACAAGCAGGTCAGGTGCTAGTAATGCATGTAGCCAACCTGTCTTCCAAACCTGACAACCCAGGTGGTCCCCTGAAACACTCCAGGAGTGAGCGCTGAACACTACTGAGTGAAGCCCCAAAACTAAAGAAACAAACAGCAACAACAACAAAACTTAAAACCGCTTATATTTACATGTATCATCAACATATGCCAGGAGACAGGACACTTATTTGAGGAACACATCATAACAGACAGTGATATAGAGTGTATGTGGCTACAGTAACATAATGAATAGGTACTTCTGAATAAGGTAATTTCAAGTGGATATTAAATTTAGAAAAAATATCCAACATCTGTAAAGACTTCCTTAAGTACCCAGAAATGTTAATCAATACAGCCATTTATAAAGTTTATAGCTCTGTGTAGCTCTTATATTTATATAATTTCTCATAACTTGATTACTTTATACAAAAGTTGTCCAGCCGAGAATGAATTTATAGCAATAGACTAATCATGTTCCGAACAAGTATTACATTGGTGTGATACTGACACATAGGATTACATTAGTGTGCTATTTTAGAGCATAATATTCTCAGCCAAACTTAATATGTCTCATTCATCCATTCGCTTATTAATTAGTATCCATGACATGCTAGGCATTGTACTAAATATATAAAACTGAAATGAAACTTGTAAGTGCCAAATATTCTAATGTGAGCTTTCATTAATTAAATTACTAAGGACTAGCTCATGAGTCCTATGCTATTGTTATGCTTAATTTTTGGAAAAGCTAACATTTTCTAAACCTTGAAATAGTTTTATATTCATTAGTTCCCAACTCCACTTTGCCCACTGGGGGTAGGAACTACCTGGATTTTCTTCTCATCCATAACAATAAATAGAAGGGTCACCCAAGGCTCCTCTTTCTGCAGTCCAGCGGGCACTTCAGAACCACTGAACTTCCTTTGATTTTTATGAAGAACCCCATTTTAACTGGAATTCATAAATGGATTTGTTTCTGGTTTAAATTCATATTATATGCTGGGCTTTGTCATTTCCACAATTGTAGAGGTTGAATTTAGCTTAAAATGATAGTTCTCAACGTTACTGAGAAACACAAGGGGCCTCCCTCACTGGACACAGAGCTAAGAAGCAAAAGGTCACGGTGTCTTTAGGCTATTTGCACATCTCATTCAATACTTCCATTAAACACTCTCTGTACTTTATAGAAAAGAAAGCAGATCCACAAAGGATTTGAGGGCAAAAGGTCTGAAAATAGTGGCCCCAGGGACAAAGCCAGGGCAATTTTATCCAAGTACTCCAGTCTTATGTAACTCTATGAGGTATTTGTCAGTCGCCAGCTTCATGATTTGTACATGTCATGACTTAAAGAAGATTAGCTGGTGGTCAGACCTAGAAAGGTGCAAAAGAGGTGTATACTTCTTGAAGAAACGAAAACCAAAACACAACTAATGTTGGAACCAGAGAGATAGTATAGTAGTTAAGTTCCTTGTCTCGCAAGTGGCCGAGTTAACAGGAGCTTAATTCCCGTCACCACTTATGATCCTTTGGAGGCACAGAGCCTTCAGTAATCCTTTCGAACCCATGGGTGTAGCCCCCAAACAACAACAAAGCAAAGCTTATGCTCTGTCAATTGTGGAAGACAGGATATACTAGAAGTTCTGCATTTAAGTTTCATATCTGTCATTTAGCAGCAGTAATTTTTCTCCCTAAAATTTAGTTGCCCCTTCTTGAGAAATATAGGTAGCAGCACCTCTTAGAATCACATATGCTTTAAATATCTTTGTGAGCAGTTATACCCTGCACAAATGTTCGCTGTTCCTGCTACGTGGATTCAGTGATTGCCACACTCTACAAGGGCTAGGGGACTGGCTTGGTCTAGCAGTTATTCAAAGGCTATTGCAAATGGCTTCAAAAACATCATGAGACTTCGTGGAGTAGTGTTTTGTTGTTTTCTTTGTACAGGTCCTTTACCTCCTTAGTTAAGCTGATTCTGAGGTACTTGATTTTCTGAGGCATGACTATGAACAGGATTGCTCTTTTCATTTCACTTTCCTCTCTCTCATTATTTACATATAAGAAAGACATGGACTTTTGGGTGTTGATTTTATAGCCTGAAACTTTACTATACAACTCTATTGTTTCTAGGAGTTTCTTGGTAGAGGCCTTAGGGTTCTCTAAATTTCTTGCCTAACCGCTATTGCAAGTACTTCCAGTACTATATCGAACAGAAGTGGTGAGAGTGGCATCCTTGTCTTGTCCCTGATCTTAGGGGGAAGGCTCTTAATTTTTCCCCAGTGAGGATAATGCTTGCCATAGGCTTGTGGTAGATGGCTTTGACTATCCTGAGGAAAGTTCCTTCAAAACCCATTTTGATGAGTTTTCATCATAAACAGGTGCTGGATCTTGTCAAATGCTTTTTCTTCATCTATTGATATAATCATATGGTTTTATCTTTTCTTTTGTTAATATGATGAATTATGTTGACTGATTTCCGAATTCTGAAGACCTCCAGGCCTGCTCGGATTGGGATTGGGCCTCTTCCTCCCAGATTCCACATTTTCTAGTAGTGAGGCGGTCACACCCAGGGACTGCCCACAGCGCCGTGTAATCCCACCAATGGCCAACATCCAGGGACTATAAAACCAAGCTCCCAGAAGTGACATATTTTAGCCTAGTTCTTCCTCTGGGAGAACCTGGCAAGCTACAGAAAATTTCCTGCCCACATGGGAGAACCTCGCAAACTTCCCATGGCATATTCATATGCCAAAACCAGTTTCAATGATGGGTCTCATTCCCCTGACCCTGAAAGAGCCTCTAATGTGGCACCATTGGAAAGGACAAGTAAAGAGAGGCATCTAAAATCTCAGGGCTAGGATGAATGGAGATTTTACTGAGACCACTTGAGAAATTCGATGATCAATGGGATGATGATGATGATGATGATGATGATGATGATGATGATGATGATGATGATGATGATTTCCGAATATTAAACCATCCTTGCATCCCAAGGATGAATTCCAATGGAAACATATCCCCAGCTAATGGATTAGGAGAATTAATCTTGTCAAAATGGCAATACTCCCTAAATCCCTCTACATATTCATTCAATGTGATCCCCATAAGAATACCTATAAAATTCTTCAAAGAAATGGATCAAACACTCCTGAAATTCATATGGAACAACAAACCCCCATGAATAGCTAAAGGAATTTTTGGGAAAAAGAAGGTGGAAGGCATCACCTTTCCCAACCTCAAACTCTGCTCCAAAGTGGTTATAATTAAAATAGCATGGAACTGGAAGAAAAACAGAGCCGAAGACCAATGGAACAGGGTCGAATATCCTTACACACACCCTCAAACATACGATCATCTATTCTTTGATAAAGGAGCAAGAAATGTGAAGTGGAGCAAGGAAAGCCTCTTTAACAAATGGTGCTTGCAAAACTGGACAGCAACATGCAAAAAAATGGGCTCAGACCTTTACCTAACACCATGCACAAAAGTCAGATCAAAATGGATTAAAGACCTCAACGTCAGACCAGAATCCATTAGGTACATTGAAGACAAGTTCGGCAAACCCTCCACGACATTGAAACTAAAGGTATCTTCAAAGATGACACCCCAATGACCCAGCAAGTGCAAACAGAGATATACAAATGGGACTATTTTAAAGTAAGAAGCTTCTGCACTTCAAAAGATACAGTGACCAGAATACAAAGACAGTCTACAGAGTGGGAAAGGATATTCAGTCAATACCCATCTGATAAGGGATTGATATCAAAGATATACAAGGTACTGATTGAACTCTACAAGAAGAAAACACCCAACCCCATAAGAAAATGGGACAAAGAAATGAACAGAAATTTTCTCAAAGAAGAAATCCGAATAGCCAAAAGGCACATGAAAAAATGCTGTATATCACTAATCATCAGGGAGATGCAGATCAAAACAACAATGAGATGTCATCTCACACCACAGGGACTTGCCCACATCCAAAAGAACAAAATCAACTGGTGTTGGCACAGATGTGGGGAGAATGGGACTCTCCTTTTTTGCTGGTGGGAATGCTGACTGGTCCAACGGTTTTGGAAAACAGTATGGATGATCCTCAAAAAAGTAGAAATTGCGCTCCCATTTGATCCAGCAATACCACTTCTGAAAATTTATCCCAGAGATACAAAAAAATATAGCAGAAATGGCATCTGTGCTTGTATGTTCATTGCAGCACTGTTTACGATAGCCAGAATTTGAAAAAAATCCGAGTGCCCGAGAACAGATAAAGGGTTGAAGAAAATTTGGTACATCTACACAATGGAATACTATGCAGCTGTTAGGAAGGATGAAGTCATGAACTTTGCATATAAGTGGATCTACATGGACAGAATCATGTTAAGTTAAATGAGTCAGAAAGAGAGGAGCAGACATAGAAAGATGGCACTCATTTGTGGAATATAAAGAAACAGAATGGGAGACTTACACCCAAGAATAATACAGATGAATACCAGCAGGATTGCCCCACGGCTTAGAAGCCAGCCTCACATGCAGGGGGAAATGGTAGCTCAGATAGAGAAGGGATCACCAAGTATGGGGTACCTGGATGGCCTGCTCGGGATGAGAGATGTGTGCTGAAAGTAGACTACAGACCAAATGAAAGCAATTCAATACCTCTATTGCAAACCACAACAACCATAAGGAGAGACAGCAAAAGGGAATGCCCTGCCACAGAGGCGGAGTGAGGTAGAGGGGGACGGGGTGGGAGTTGGGGGAGGGATACTGGGATCATTGGTGGTGGAGAACAGGCACTGGTGAAGGGATGGAACCTCGATCATTGTATGACTGAAACATATGCACGAAAGTTTATAAGTCTGTAATTGTACCTCACAGTGGTTCATTTGAAAAAAGTAAAATAAAATAAATAAATAAAAATAAATCAGAAAAAAAAAGTCATGAGACTGTTTTCCTCTGGTTAAAACTAGGATTGATGGGTAATGAGAGATTTCCCCGAGATAATTATTGGGAAGAGCAATAAATCTTGAAGTGTGGAGTATTCCTGGAAGGAGTCTGAGAGGAAAGGGTTTCAAAAGAGAGAAAA